>NC_091131.1:136607579-136922579 GCF_040183065.1 Periplaneta americana
TGAAAATAAATCGGACGCAGACATTATGTACACGTTGAAGTTTTTTGAGAAAGTTCAGCACTTAGGTCACTATATAAAACATCACAATAGTCAAAGTGAGGCATTACAAGGGTCTGTACTAGAATTTGTTTTAGTTTAGTAGGAAGGAAATTTTTCAGGCGTTTCAAAGAATACATGATAGAGAAAACTTTTCTACAGATATATTGATATGGAAGCAGATAAATAATATTTGTTTGTTTCTCGTCCATATCAAAGCAAACATGTATTTACAATATAGGCTTCTAATGTAATACCTTACACAGGTGGCAGTATTTTGTTAATAACAGTTAATACCGGTACTAATAATTTTCTTCTCATCTGAATTATTACTGCAATATGCATTTATTTGTATTCTGTTCGCTCTATATGTTGTGAAATAACTATACAACGTCTTTGGTTACGGTATCAGATTGTTACAGTTTTCTTTTGTTTCATGTCAAACTAACGGTAACTAAGCTTGAAGATGTCCATAACGTGATCGCTTTAAATGTTAGTAGGATTTCTTTTCATTTATCCATTCAGGTTGATTTATAAGGGACACCAAACACACACACACACACACACACACATATATATATATATATATATATATATATATATATATATATATATAACATTCAACATTGCATAGTACAGCCGTCTGCTAGCCGGTGCTCCTCCCAAAACATGGCGGCGGACGCAAGCTTCAATTTGTCCCTACTCTAAACTTCTGCGCAGCATCGGCTGTAGGGCTTTGGTTTGCATAAACCAATGATTTAACATAACCCATAAGAAGAAATCCAGCGGCGTTCAATCACATGATTTCGGGGTTACTTAACATAACCACTACGCGAAATAATGAAGCCTCTGAACTTCTCCCTCAAAAGGTCGACTGTTTCGTTAGCAGTATGACAAGTGGCGCCATCTTGCTGAAACCATACATTTCTGAGATTCATATCTTCCAATTGACGTCAAAAATAAACCCTTATCATAGCCCAGTATCTTACGTACACCATACACTTCACTTAATGCATGGAAAGCTTGGCGAACGGATGACCCAATTTGCTAATAAATTTTAATGATTTCTGTCCGTTGTATAATGATGTAACGTTCCATATTTGTCAACAACAACTTACTGTAACCATGGGAAAAATATAACTGCTATAGCTTCATAAACACGACAGCCATTATATGTTGTTATATAGGACACTCTTATTGGAAGACTCTTTACTCTATAAACCAGTGGTATTCAGTCTATGGTACGCGTACCCCTAGAAGTAGGTACGCAGGGTTGTTTCAAGAGATACACATTCTACTGAGCTACTGACTGCGTATGTAAAAATGCTGATATAGTTTATTATATTTGTTGCTAATTATTTCAGTTTACATGTTTTATTTTTTTATTTTTTATTTTTAGTTTTTATCTTTTATTTTATTTTATTTATTTATTTATTTTTTTTTTGCTATTTCTCATAGCCTATAATTACAATGTGGCTTAGGGGTGCGAAGTTAAAAAAATCATTTTGTGAGTATACTACCAAAAAGATTGAATACCACTGCTACAAACCATGAAATATACATATTCATGGTACGTTCAAAGAGACACACCTATAATAGAAGGTCCGTAGGTCCAAGATTTCATATGAATGCTATAGATTTAAAATCCCCCTATATTCACTTTCACAAATTAAAGAATTTTGACAGTAATTGGTGGCAAATAGAGAATATTTTCAATCTAACAGTGACTTTTAACAAATCTTTTGCTTTAAATTCAGTGGTTCTTTGAATTCAAACTATATAAATCATTAGAATTCATTTTAGCAAGCAATATGTGGACATAATTATGAACAAAATGGTCGTTAGGGGAGTTTGAATCTGGAGGATTCATATATAAATTCACAACAAGACGAAGAATTCGGCCAATCACAAGACAGCAGTGAAACATCGCAAAGTAGATAGAACATTTATTTAAGTGCAAATACAGGATGAAATCTCTGCTTTCTTTCTAGCTTGTCCTAGGAGGTACAAGACACCGATCAGCACTATACGAGTATAATGTGCTTTCAATAACAGAATCTAGATGTTTCTAGATGATTGTTGGGATAAGATGAATTTATTTTGGCTACACTGTTATTCAATAATTGCTGAAAAAATATGTAAATATAATAAAACAATGGGGATCATTAATAAAATCATGAAACCCTCACTAGTACAAAGACACACAAGAATAGGCTTGTATAAAACCTTAGCACAGCCAGTATTAAGCTATGGTAGCGAAGCGTGGACTGTGAAGAATAAAGATGTCAGTAGAATAACAGCAAGTGAGATGAGGTTTATGAGAGCAACAGCTGGATATACTCGCTGGGATCATAAAAAAAAATGAGGACCTAATGCAAGAACTTCAAATAGAACCCATTATGCAGTTCATCAGCAAATATCAACTTCAGTGGAAGGGTCATCTCGAACGAATGAATCGATGCAGAATTCCAAAAGCACTGCTTCATTACCATCCATATGGCAAAAGATCTCTAGGCCGTCCAAAGAAGAGATGGACTGAAAATTCTAGTTTGAGACCGTAACAGGCCACTTGGCCTAATACTTGTTAGGAAGATGATGTTATTCAATAAACTATCCTTCCTTGTACAGTCTTCCGAATTTATTTGGTCTACTCTTTTATTCAATAAATTATCGTTTCATGTCCAGTTTCCCGAATTTATTTTGGCTGCACAGTTGTTCAATAAACTATCGTGTCTTGTACAGTCTTCCGAAATTATTTTGGCTACTGTGTTATTAAATAAATTATCGTTTCATGTCCAGTTTCCCGAATTTATTTTGGTTACACTGCAGTGGCGGTGTATTCTATGTATTCAGTGATTCAGAGAACCCCCAGGAAAAACAAGGAACAAAAATTTTATCGTTTAAATAAATTTATTTATTATTTACAATATCGTTCTTCGTCTCTTGCTCATCTTTAATAAGTTTACTTGCGGCTCTAATGTATTTTTGTCATATGAAAACCTATGACTCACAGAGATCGAATACATGCTTACGTAGTTCAAATTCTCCTCTGAACCTCGCCGAGCCAGTTTCTTGACTTGCGTGCGGGGGTGAAAGGTAAAGAGGGAATGCTGCAGGGGAAACATGTGCATGCGCTGGTAAAAAAGAGCTGCGCACTGCTCTAAGCGCAACTCTCCAGTGACGTAATAATGAGACAGCCGACACGCTATGGCATAAACGTAAGAATGGTCGTTCTTGGTGTTTTAGTCTTAATATATTCATCTGTGAGTGTGACCAGTATTCGTTTTCAAAGAAAATTAATAGTGTTCAATATCTTTTACAAACAAATTTTTCAGTTTTAATCTTGCAAGGTAAGTGTAAAATAAAGAGGATTGGAAGGCCATTACCTGAACTCGATTTAAAGCAAGCACAGTCATGCCAATTTAAGACATTTTGCAGGACTTTCAATGTAAAAAATATTAAAGAAACAGCTGGATTTGCGGTTGTGAATCTACAAATAAATTATTTTGTTTCCCGTGCCTGCAATTTTCTAAACGTAAAGATAAAAGCTGAACATGCACTGGTGTATCAGATTTAAGCCATTTGACACAGAAAATTAAGAAGCATGAGGAATCTATTGCTCATAAGAATGCTTGCATAGATATATCAATCCTTGGAAGAACAGAAATTGGGCAACAGCTTAGCTCAGCTTTCAGGCAGAATATTGAAAGACAGAATAATACCATAAGAAAAAATCTCTATGTTCTTTCAAAGATAATTAATCATCATCACCATCATCATCATCATCATCATCAGGCTCATTTTAAGGTTCAATTATCTACTTTAAAGAACTGTAGTATTTTTGTAATTTTTCAGAAATGAGATTTTGTTTAAATTGTTGGAAAACTACTCGTATGTAATATCATAAAAGTAGTGAACCCCTTTTCATTTTAGTCACGAACCACCACTGCTAAACTGTTATTCAATAAACTATCGTTTCTTGTACAGTCGTCCGAATTTATTTTGGCTACTCTGTTATTCAATAGACTATCGTTCCTTGTACAGTCTTCCGAATTTATTTTGGCTACTCTGTTATTCAATAGACTATCGTTTCTTGTCCAGATACCTGAATTTATTTTGGCTACTTCTTTCTTGTACAGCCTTCCGAATTTATTCTGGTTACTTTGTTATTCAATAGACTATCGTTTCTTGTACAGTATTCCGAATTTATTTCGGCTACTCTATTATTCAATAGACTACCTTTCTTGTACAGCCTTACGAATTTATTTTGGCTACTCTGTTATTCAATAGACTATCGTTTCTTGTATAGCCTTCCGAATTTATTTTGGCTACTCTGTTATTCAATAAATTATCATTTCATGTCCAGTTTCCCGAATTTATTTTGGTATTCTGTTATTCAATATACTATCATTTCTTATACAGTCTTCCGAATTTATTTTGGCTACTCTGTTATTCAGTAGACTATTGTTTCTTGTACAGCCTTCTGAATTTATTTTGGCTACTCTGTTATTCAAGAAACTATCATTTCTTGTCCAGTTTCCTGAATTTATTTTGGCTACTATGTTATTCAATAAACTATCATTTCTTGTCCAGTTTCCCGAATTTATTTTGGCTACTTTGTTATTCAATCAACTATCGTTTCTTGTCCAGTTTCTACTATTTCATTACACCCACCAGGAGGTAGTTTTCGCAAAATAGCGGCTAGTGACAGTGAAATGTCATATTGTATTCTTGAATATCACGAAAGAAAGTCCGTTAGAAGGGCTCTGCGGCACCGGTACAAAGTGTCATAAGGAGGCACTTTCAGTCAATTCTATACCATGGTATACTATGCCTTGCTCCAGGTCCTAAAACCTAATACCATCGTGAATGGCAGTCTGTATGCATTAACGCTGAGAAGCTGCTCAGTGACAACGACTTTTATGTGAAGTGATATTCACGAATGAGAATACATTTCACCTTCCTGGTAAGGTAAATACACAAAAGTCCGTATTTGGGAATTAGAAAAGTCATGTCAATGTGTTGAATTTCAACGGACTTCTCTGAAGTGAATATGTTTTCTGCGTTTTAAAGAAAAGATTTATGGTACCTTTCGCTGAAAAACCTACGATAGCATCAATTTTTCTTGATGTATTAACAGAATAGTTTATGTTACCTACAAATATTATCCAGTTGGACCAGACACACCCCAATTTTACATCGAGGTGTGGAATTTCTTCAACAAGAACTTCCTGCAGCGGTGAATCGGACGTGAAAACGATGCTGACCAGAATAGTGTACGCTGGCCGGCTCGTTATTCAGACCTCACAGTGTCATATCTTTCTGTGGGGTTGGGTGAAGAATCAAATTTATGTCCCTCACCTACATCAGACTATTCGTGAACATTAACGAAGCCATCCAAACAATCACGGATGAAAAAATAAAAATTGTCTCAATCTTATAAATGCAAGGCACAGTGGTTTTTATTAAAAGTGGGTACGGGTAAATTTTTGCCACTTTCAGTCAAAAATCGCATTTTCATTTGTTTGTTTTGTGAAAATAAATCAGCAACCTCTTATTTATATGTTGAAAAAGTTTCAGTGCCCTGAGGCGCTTTATAGCATACAAATTATGCCATATTTAAACTGCTGCAAGCCACTGGCGTAGCCCAGGTAGTAGCGCGTTTATCTACTGACCCGGCGTTACGCTCGGGCTTAGGTTCGATTCCCCGCTTGGGCTGATTATCTAATTGGTTTCTTTCCGAGGTTTTCCTCAACCGTAAGACCAATGTCAGGCAATCTTGGACTCAACTCGCCAAATACCATCTCGGTGTCACCAATTCCATCGACGCTAAATAACTCAGTAGTTTATACAGCATAGTTAAATAGCAAAGTAACAAAAATGGCTGCATCCTTCAACTTGGATCTCATGCAAACTATACAAGCTGTTTACTCACGCTTTGTGTAAAGGCTCTTACAATTTTTATGTTAGAAGTATTAAATTGGCCAACGGCGTAGCTCAGTCGGCTGAGGAGCTTACCTGCTGATCCGAAGTTGCGCTAGGGTGTGGGTTCGATTCCCACTTGGGCTGATTACCTGTTTTGGTTTTTCCGAGGTTTCCCTCAAACGCAAAACGAATTTCAGGTAATCTATGGCGAATTCTCGATCTCATCTCGCCAAATACCATCTCGCTATCACCAATCCCATTGATGCCAAATAAACGAGTCGTTGATACAGCGTCGTGAAATAACCGACTTAAAAACATTAAATGCTTACTGAATATTCTATATAATGTTAACAAAACACATAAATTTTTTATAAACTAATTACTTTCGAATAAAGAAAAAAACATTTATTCGATACTAAATTTTAAATTTTGAAGTTGCCTCTTTTATAAAATTTCTTCATTTATAGATATGAATTTAAATTTCTAGATACTTAATTCTTTCCCAACTATATCAGAGATGATATAAACAAAGAGTAAGGTATGAGCTTACATTTTGTGAGAGAAGATAGATTTTGATGATATTATATTTTTTTTCTTAAATTTTAATAACTCACAAACATTCAGTAGATACATCTGATCATAATGAAACTTTTAAGCAAAAATACTTATAGCAAGGGAATGAAGTGTACAAAATATGACGTCTCTATCTTAAGAATTATTGGAAATACTCGTAGAATGTTCACCGATCACCCCCATTAACTTCGAGAGTCATTTAAAAAACACTGTATTATTTTTACGTTTGAGTGTCTATATTGTGAATAAGGTGTCTATTAGCCTAGATCATATATACCCAGATAGGTCGGTCTTATAGGCTTTGAGGTTAACAACTTTTGTCAGGTTTACTACACTGCCATCTAGTTGTTACATAAGGAGTCACGTCATAATTCCCACTTTAATTGCGTTAGCGACTGTACTGCCATCTCGTGTTCGTTTACGGCGGACGGGTGGCGATCCTGGCGGTTGTTCTATTCAAAGTGCTGCAGATTTTAACATAGCGATGAGTTATCTGTTACATATATGATCTGGGCTATTAGGCATATCTTCAAATTATACAACACAACTGATCGTCGACGGTTTTCTGTATAATGTCGAGAAATTACAGTAAATTAATGAAAGCATTTGTGTAGTCTTGGTAGAGTAAACAATGACTTCATTTACGCTGTTTCACTCCTGTTTGTAATGAGCCGTATGACATCATTCCACGGTTCTTCCCTATGCCACAGTACGGGGTCATCAGTCGCGTTAACGACGCCTCCTCCAATCCGTGCTAAAATGACATAACCGTCTCGTCTGCATTTGAATTAACTTCCGAGTCTAAATTGCAATTAACAAACGTGCACAAAATTAATCAACATAGAAGTATTTTAAGTTAACGTCCTTGCAATGAAGGTCAGATTTATTAATTCATGGTTGTAGGTCAGCAATCTTGTTTTTCTTAAATTGGAACACGACTTTATCCTTGATATAATCTATAGGGATCAAGTCGTGTTCCAATTTATGAGAAACAAGATTGCTGACCTACAACCATGAATTAATAAATATCTGACCTTCATTGCAAGGACGTTAACTTAAAACACTTCTATGTTGATTACGAGGGATTAAGAGGAAGGTTTCTTTTGTCATTTCTCATTCGTACTGCTCCAAGGTAGTTTAAAAATAGGTTTCATCACCACCACGATATAGTACGTGGTTTTGCTGTTAGGTAATTGTAACTTCATAATTGTAAATAAAACACTTAAATGTTTTTATGCCAACCTAGCATTATAAACAGGTTGTTACTACATCGAATATCGTTCATAATCGCACAAGTGCCTATAAAAACAATTACGTATTCCCTGTATGACGTAATACCGGAACACTTGGATGGGATGCATGCAGCTCGTCTGACTATCTTCTATGCGCCGTGTAACAAGAAATGAAATGCAGGACAGAAGGTAACATATAATTTATTTCCAATCTTTAACAATTTTGTATCACTTTTCCAATATCACATAAAAAAGTTCTGTGGTTCAGAGAAACTATATTAACAAAATAAAGGAGCATTTGTAACATAACCTACAAGGTCATCCATTACTCTTTACTCAATGTCAAGGTCAGGCGCAACTAATCGATACGAACATATGAAGACAGTTTATCACCTATGGGATCCCGAATTGAATTTCTTTCATAATTTCTTTCCTACAATTTATAATACTAAGATGCCATAAAGTATTGTATCCAACTCGTGGATAATATTATTATGACACTCGTGAAAATTGTCGCACGAACGATACTCACGCCATAATCATCAAGATTATGCATTGTTGCATAAATAACTATTGTAACGCACCATATCAGGTCATTTTGGACAAACTTTATTTTACCTGTAATTTTTATTTTTAAATATTATGTTGCGATATAAACACACTTGAACATTCATAACTAACCAGTCAAATTAAAAATTGTATTGACATATTATGCTGAAACATGGCAAAAGAGGACAAAAAGAAACTCAAAACTATTGTTTAGTGAGATGGAATTCCTCCAACGACCAACAAGATGTTCTAGATCAGATAATATTACAAACAAAGAAATAGAAGAGTGAATACATTATGATATTTTAATAATAATGTTCATGGTATGTAAACAGTTGCAATGGTATCGTCATGTGAGAAAATGACAGAAGATCGACCGCCAAAATGATTGCTGGCATGAAGTCGAAGGAATAAAATAGAGATGCCTAAGGATACGTAGTTAGTAGGAATTACCAAACAAGAGGATTACAAGTGGGACGATAGGAGTGAATGGAGAGAAAAAAATAGATAATATTGGATATTAGAAGATGAAATACAGGATATCATTTTATTTTTACTTCAATTTTTATTGTACCTGAGTTTTTTAATGTACTTCACTCGCACTCTCTCTACTAGTAAACTTCCAACCGTCCTCCACACAGAACCAAGGCCGCGTATGCAGCCAAAGTAAGCAGTACTGAGTTAGTGAGTATAGTACGTTCCAGAATTATGTTCGCGTTTTCCAGTGACGAAAGAGCTTATAATATTGGATCACATTTTCGCATAAGTACAGTCGCCCGTTTGCCTACGTCGCATCCCGGTTTCTTCCCACCCTCTTCTGTTCGCCCCTCTGTAAAGGCCAATGGCTGGGCTGGCTGTCTTAGCTCTTTTCGGAAAACATTAATTTCTGTTAGGAATTGGACGTCTACGTAATATTACAAAATTGTTTGAAGTACCGTAATTTAAATAAAAGGGCCTCATTAAGTAATTGACTGTCACGTGATTTCCCCCCTTTCTACGACCCTGCGAGAAAACCACTTGGGAGCCACCGGCGTGGCTCACTCGGTTAAAGCGCTTGCCTACCGGTCTCAAGTTGCGCTCGGGCGCGGGTTCGATCCCCGCTTGGGCTGATGACCTGGTTGGGTTTTTTCCGAGGTTATCCCCAACCGTAAGGTGAATCCCAGGTAATCTATGGCGAATCCTCGGCCTCATCTCGCCAAATACCATCTCGCTATCACCAATCTCATCCACGCTAAATAACCTTGTAGTTGATACAGCGTCGTTAAATAATCAACTAAATAAACCACTTGGACGGACAATAGACAGCATGTCTGAATACGTAAGGTACTCTTTTTATAGAGAAGGTACAGAATTATTTCAACATGAGTTACTAGTACGAAGGACGAAACTGCTAATTGGAATTAGGTACAATATTGTATAGTGCGATAATATGCACAAAAGAACTGAAGCTTGTATCGAAATGAACGGCCACCATTTTCAAAAATGTTTTAAATATCCATATTATGATTATTTTTCAATTTAACTTCAATCTCTAAATTGTAGGCTATGCTAATGTACTGTAGACAGTATAATATACACTGCATAATGAATACTTCCGAATGGATAGCTCAGTTCGTGAGTAAAAACACTTATTGTTAATACAGTACTGTATTTTGATTAAACAAAAACCAAATGAAAATTATCAAACTCAAAATCCCGATATTTCCTAGTTTACGTAAATGAATGAACTACTTTTCTTCCCTCCTATACCTAGTAAAGTGATTTGTTCGTATTTTACGCCAGTATCATCGAACTCCAGTCGTTGTTTCCGGTTCTCAATCGTTAATCCGAAGGTATAGCCAGGTTAATATTAGAAATGTTAGTAAAAATAAAATGATGTCCTTGTCTAAGCGCTATATATCTTTATGTGTATGTATAAATAAATGAAACTATTATCCCTTATTTATTTATTTATTTATTTATTTATTTATTTATTTATTTATTTATTTATTTATTTATTTATTTATTTATTTATTTATTTATTTATTTATTTATTTATTTATTTATTTATTTATTTATTTATTTATTTATTTATTTATTCTGGTGAAGTTAAGGTCAACAGGCCTTCTCTTCCACACCACCAGAAACGAATACAATAATATTAATAAAAAGAATAAAGTCACACTATAAATAAAGTAAAGCCACACAAAAATATACACTGAATGCACTCACACAAACAGTAAAAAATATAGGAAATTATATGGACAAAAACTTAAGTTGGAATACTCAAATCACACACATATATAAATTAATTTTTATGAAAATTCACAAACTGAAAAGAATCCGAAATTTACTTTCGTTGGCTCTTAAGAAGAATTTAGTACAGTTGCGCTTGATGTCTCATTTTGATTACTGTGATACTTTCTTCATTGACCTTAAAATGAGACTGACAGAAAGACTACAGCGTGTTCATAATTTATGTGTTCGATTTATTTGCAACCTACGTAAACTGACCGTATCTCACCTTCACTATATATGCTGTCCTGGGTACATCTCAAAGAGCGAAAAACTATTCACTCTCTCGCGTTACTCTTCAATATTATTCAGAACGGTTCTAGGGCATTTCGTAACCGGAAATTTCGTCACCGTTATAGTTTGCCCCCTACTTTTCGTCATTAGATTTTTGGTCATCAAAACATTTTGTCACTGAAGGGATTTTGTCACCGAAGATATTTCATCATCATATACAGTTTGTCGTCTTTTTTATACTGAGGGGATTTCATCACTAAAATACGAGTAATACAGGAAGTTACATTTAGGCTGTTTTTATTATGAGTTCAAAACCACCACTGTATTATTATTTTAATGCTATGTATTAACATGGATTTTGAAGTTGCATATATGCATCCTGTTTTATGGAGTTTCAACCAAGTTGTGACCTATGGCAAGTAGATAACCAAGGATGTTATCCTCTGTTCTATAAGCTTCATACCTATCGACAATTCGTGCAATTATGTTGTCTAAAGACGTGTATTTATTCTTTTTTTCTGGAAACTGACCTACTTCTAATCTCTCAATATCCTGATATATCCTTACAGCCTCTTTCTGTAGCAACTGAAGGACATGGTAAAAGGAGGGATGTGCTTTGCCCATTAAAGTATTGAGACGTCTAAGCCATGCTTCGCAAGTATTTGTTGTTCTGGCCAGGTTTTGCCTGTATGAATGTAACAATTCCATGTATTTGGAGGGAACATGAACTGCTGCCTACCTCTGCCACATCTACGACCCATGACATAATTATCCTCAAAGTAATCAAAGATTAGGTTTAGCTCATCCACAACATTTTCTTGGAGAATATTGAAGGCGTGAACTACATCATTCTCTGGTACAAAGGCCAATGCAACCAAGGAATGAAACTGACTTCTTAGTTCGGTGTTTTATTCAAGGTATTCTTCTGATAGTCCCTCTGTTTGAATTCGTCTCTATAATGCTTGGCCTAAATGGAAGAGACAGCCAACCACTGTAACACCAGGGAATGTATTCGTCACTATGCCCATTACGGTTGCCTCATAGTCGGTAGGAATATACAAGGTGTTTCAAAAATACGGGGCATAATTTCAGGTATGTATTTCCCACATGTAGACAATCAAAATAGTTCATTACAACATATGTCCGGAAATGCTTCATTTCCGAGTTATGGCCTTCACAACATTGAAATTCACCGGAACGTTTTTCTTTCCGCAGGCCGTTGTCATTACAGAAGATGTTCAAAATGTCCACCTCCTGCTTGAATACAGACCTCACATCGATGTCTCATTGACCTACGAACACGATCCCAAACTCCAGGAGTATTGCGTATGTCCTCAGAACATGCCACAATTCGATTCCGAAGGGATTCCAAATCAGGCACCGGAGACAAATAAACCAATGATTTTAAATGGCCCCACAAGTAGAAATCAGATCAGGTGAGCGTGGAGGCCAAGCAATTGGGCCACCTCTACCTATCCATCGATCAGGAAACCTTCGATCCAAGTACCGGCGAGCCGTACAACTAAAGTGTGCAGGAGCGCCATCATGCAACAAGTGAATGTGTTGACGATTGATCAGTGGAGTGTCTTCTAAAACATGAGGTATGGTGTTTTCCAGGAAGTTTGTGTACGCCTGCCCCGTAAGTCTGTTTACAAGTACATGGGGCCCAACTAATCGATCACCAATGATACCGGCCCACATGTTGAGGGAGAACCGCACCTGGTGATGAGATGGAACAGTTGCACGTGGGTTTTCATACGCCCATACATGCTGATTGTGGAAATTTGTTACGCCATCTCGTGTGAACTGTGCTTCATCTGTAAATTATACTAAGGCAGGAAAGTTCGGATTTACACCACACTGCTGCAAGAACAACTGACAGAACCTAACTCGTGCAGGGTAATCTGCTGGTGACAGGGCCTGCACACGTTGCAAATGATAAGGATACAATTGATACTCTTTCAACAGTCTCCAGTCTCCAACACTGACTTGCAACGCTACCCTTCGTGTGCTGATAGAAGGAGTCATGTTCACAGCCTCCAGAATCTCCTCCTGTACTTCTGGAATTGTAGATCTTGTTCGTCCCCTTCCCAAACCAGGAGACTTAAATTTTCCATATTCGCACAGACGGTAATGGAGACGTACAAATGTCTTCCGATCTGGACATTGTCGCTGTGGGTACCTCTCCTGGAACAAACGACGAGCCAGCGCACCATTGTCTTCCGCCTTACCGTACATGAAGTGTATCTCTCCCAGATCTTGATTTGAATACATGTCGCACAGTCTAACGCCTACACAACACTGAATGTAACCTTCGCCCGGAATGAACTGTCAGAGTGCCCTCTTAATGTCTCCTTCGACGGTAACGACCTGCGGAAAGAAAAACGTTCCGGTGAATTTCAATGTTGTGAAGGCCATAACTCGGAAATAAAGCATTTCCGGACACATGTTGTAATGAACTATTTTGATTGTCTACATGTGAGAAATACATACCTGAAATTATGCCCCGTATTTTTTAAACACCCTGTATTTTGGTTGTAATGGACGGCTATTTCCAGTATCTTCCCTTTGGGAATGTCGAAAAGAATGTCGTAAGCGGTTTTACATTTTATATTTTTCATTTGTGCAGTGACAACTTGAAGCCATTTTTCATGTATATTTACATGTATTGCATACATTTTGAGAAATAATTTTGGCTCAGATTTGTCCGTGCCATCCATAATCCTGAAATGTAATATGTGACGAAAAATCGGTGTAGAAAATTCCGGGTCCCATTCAGAAATCTCACCCTAGCTATTCAGCTTCTCGTTTTCAACATTTGTCCTCATATCACGCAATAGATACTCGCTCACAACACCTTAACATACTTTCCATTCAAAAACACAGAACAATCTTCTACTCTTCATTTCTCACCGTCTCTGCAACTCATCTCTGTAACTCTCTACCACAACATGTCAGAGACTAATAGACATTATGTACTGTAGTTTCAAAAATAAATAAAATTGTACTTTTCAAATTCAGATTCCCTTCAATTATATGCCCATTTCTCGACGATAGTTTTGTAAATTATTTATATATTTATATTTGTGTACTCGAAATTCCGGTTTGTCAGCTTTTAAGTTAGGCTAATATGTGAATTTTTATAATATTTAAACAGTTTAGTATTCGTTCTTATGCTTCTGAATATTCTTTCTTTTATGCATTCTTTTTATGTTATTCATTCATTCATTCATTCATTCATTCATTCATTCATTTATTCATTTAGTGTTCTGCCCAAGGGAGGTCTTTCATTGCAAACCCAGTTTTCTCCAATCTTTCCTATTTTCTACCTTCCTCTTTGTTTCCTCATATGATCCATATATCTTAATATCGTCTATCATCTGATATCTTCTTCTACCCGAACTCTTCTCCCGTTCACCATTCCTTCCAGTACATCCTTCAGTAGGCAATTTCATCTCAGCCAGTATGTTTGTTAAATTCTGATGGATTGTCTTCAGCATCATATGACATTATATTACAAACTTTACATACTCTGGAGACATCACTGTGCCCAACCAATCGATACCCCCATGCTGGTTGGATGATCTTTCACCTCTGCTGAGGCATGTAGACGTGAGGCCAGCAGTCGTTGGTGACCTTAGCTCCTGATAGACTGTTGCGCCTCGGATTACTTACTTTACATTCTATATTAAAAACTTGTTCTCTTGTTCTGTTTTCCTATTCTTTGTCTTTGAATTAAGTAAATATATACATTACAAAAGATATTAACCATCACATGTTCAATGGTGAAACTTAGAATAAATAAAATTTTATATATATATATATATATATATATATATATATATATATATATATATAGTATATAAAATTGAAATTTTAAAAGGACAATTTCCTCCGAAATTGAACACACATGTTTGAAAATGTACTTATTAAGTGATATATTTCCTAACGAAAACTGTATACATAACTGCTTCCAGCAAAAGGACCGGAGAATCGGTTTTCAACCAGTTGATACCGATTTGTATTATATTGATTCTGTGGTATGAATCTCTAAAATATTTCAAGCAGTTTGTTAAATTTAAAAACATAATATAATAAGCCTCAAGATTTTACTCTCATAAAGTACAGAACTTTCGGCTGAATTTGACAGGCATACGCGTAGAGAAATTATTGGAAAGAACTCAATTACGTACCCATTTTCTTATAAAGATTGTCCTTTCAGCGAACTAGTCTACGAAAATGCAAATTTCATAATCAATTAGAACAGTTTCCTTGCAAATGAACCACTGTTGCATGGAATTCTTGCCCGTTAAGATGTACAATGGGAACCCTTAACATGACTCCAAAGACGGGCTGCTGATGGGGAAATACATCAACGAAGTTTCTCAGAACAGTAATGGCATCACTGATGAAATTTTCCGTAATGTAATGGGCTACCGGGAATCCTAAACAGCTCACAAACACACTTCTCCATTATTTATTAGATCTTGCAGGACCCGACTGTGTGTTTCATATCTGCCGGGCAACAGCGGTCTTCTCTCTCAGGATAGCACATCTTTCATGCTTACTAAAATGCCTTCACTAATCTAATGAGCTTACGTATATTTTAGTCATGGAAGCGTGGAATCAACTGCGAGAAACGACTGTCATTTTTGTTGCTGTTTTCATATGAAGTGAAAATAATTTCAGTTTCCATGCACATTCTATTAAAACGTTTCTTTTTTTTTAAAGAAGAAAATTTCATGTTACTTTTTCTGAATTAAAAACAGATAATGTGAAAAAAATGATTTTCTTCACTATTCTGTCCAGGATTCAAGTGATGGTATATTTCCGTAATTTATAACATCAATCCCTCCCTCGCGTAATCTCCCCTTGCACATTTTTCATTAAAAATGAAATTAAATATCGCATATTTTGCTCTTCTAATAATCTAACATTCACAGTGATGAAAATGGCAATAATAAAATGTAGAATAATCTCCACGGTGGCTCATTGGTAGTGTGCTGGACTTACAAGCCGGGGGGGGGGAGCTGGGTTCAAATCTCGATCTACCCTGGCAACACAGGGATTCCCTCCTGATAATCACATCCCTTGCTTTTTAAATTGTTATTTCACGATGCTTTATCAACTGATATTGTTATCTAGCGTCTGACTGATACGAAGGTGATAGATTATGCTAGTGAGATATGTTCAGGGTCCGAAAGTCCAGCATTTTTGCTATTAATGGGTTGAGGGAAAACCCCGGAAAAAACTCAACTAGGTAACTTGTCTCAACCAGGATTTGAACCCGGACCCACTAGTGCCACGGTCAGACGTGCTAACCGTTACTCCACAGCGGTGGACAGATTCCCTTGTGACGTTGCAATAATTCTCCACCACCATCATCATCATTATCATCATCGTCGTCATCGTCATTCATTACTATTGTAATATAAATCCACTGCCTATAGTGCATTCTGGATAGTCTTTGACGAACTAAGAGGTCTACCCTTCTTGGCACTAGTGACGCCTATGAGAACGCTCGTAGAATCGGGATGAATAACGGCAAGTTAAGGGATAAAAAATACGAAAAATGGGAAAAAAGAAACAACACATTGTTTGTGAATCAACCATTTTTACGATATCATTAGTAATAATAATAATAATAATAATAATAATAATAATAATAATAATAATAATAATGATTTATTTTAGCTGGCAGAGTTAAGGCCGTAAGGTTTTCTCTTCCACTCAACCAGCAAAAAGTGTATATACATATCCATGAACTTACAAAGAATTCAACAATTTGATTTAGATGAGAGTTACATGTATACAAGAGTTATTTACAAAATAAACAACAAATACTATTAACTATTAATTAAACACTGAAATAAACTGTGTAACAGAATTAAACTAAAATACATAGAATGTTAATATATTTCAAATAATATTAGATAATAGAAAGAGATTATTATGACACAATTAAAATACAGCACAATCAGGATGATGTCTAAAGAAAAAAGTAACAATGTAGTCAGTGATATTTTAAATCAGTATGATTGGAGTGAAATGCTAATAAGGTTATATTTTAAGCTGTTCTTAAAGGTGTTTGTTGTCTTGCAGCCCCTAATACTTTGTGACAAGGAATTCCATTGACGCGAGGTGGATATTGTAAAAGATGATGAATAACAAGATGTTCTAGGAAGAGGTATACTTAGCGTGCCACAGATAAATGATCTGGTATTTATGTCGTGGTTAGAGTATAGATAAGAAAAACGAGGCGAAAGGTAATTTGGTGTTGAAGTGTGCAGAATTCGAAAGAGTAAAGACAAAGAGTGTAAAGTTCTACGTTCTTTAAGTAGGAGCCACGAGAGACTTGCGAAGGACGGTGATATGTGATCATATCGTCGGATGTTGCACACGTATCTGACGCACATATTCTGAGCTCGCTGTAACTTGACTGACAGTTCAGAACTTAGGTCACTTAACAAGACATCACAATAATCGAAGTGCGACATTACTACCAGGGTTTGCACTAGGGTAAGTTTTAGTTGCTGGGGCAAGTAGTTTCTCAAGCGACTCAAACAGTGAATGGAGGAACAGATTTTTTTTATCGTTTCTTTAACTTGAAAATTCCAACTTAGATTATTATCAAAAAAGAAGCCAAGATTTTTTACGACAGATGAATAAGGAATTAGCGTGTTGTTAAGGGTAACAACTGAAAGATTACTGTTATTAAGGGAGTTAACTAAACGCTTATGTCCAACAATAATGGCTTGAGTCTTACTTGGATTAAGTGCGAGTCCGAAATTGGCCGCCCAAGTGGAGACAGTGGCTAGGTCACAATTTAACTTGTCAATCGATTCATTGATCGTATTGGTTCTGGAAAGTATATAACGTTGTAGGTCGTCGGCATAGAGGTGATATCGGCAATGCTGTAAGTTCTTTGATACGTCATTAATGTAGATAGAGAAAAGTAGTGGTCTTAATACGGAGCCCTGCGGCACTCCCGCCTTTGTGCATCTCCATTGGGAGAATTGATTATCAAGTGAAACACACTGTTGGCGGTCCCGTAGGTAGGAGTCCATCCAGCTCAAGGTATTGTCTGACAGGTGCAAAGCCTTCATCTTTGCAAGAAGCAAGTCGATATCAACAGAACCAAAGGCATTGCTGAAATCGAGAAGAGTTAGTGCCATTACTTCACCCCTATCCATAGTGTAGAAGGAGAAATAAGAAGGGTAGGAAAGAGAAAGGCAAATTATTTTTGCTGCAGTCGGAAATGTAGGAATTAATTTAAGCAAGTCAAAGTATTGTATGTTTTTTATATATATATATATATATATATATATATATATATATATATATATGTCCTATGTGAAAGTTACTCGCCTGTATTAAATTAGCGATTTAGTGTCTTCTTTTTGTTTTCTTTAATATTCGATGCATTTTTATCACCTCTCTATTTTTCTGCGAGTTGAAGGAATACGATACTTAGATCCGTCAACCGAAATGAACACAAATTAACAAATGATATTTTTTTCTATCAAGCACTGACGACTACTTTATATAATATCCTCAAAAACACACTATCATAAATCCTCTCTGTGTTTTCCAGCCAAAAATTTCAGATAAAAAGAGAAAATTTCGCGATACTATAATTTCTAAGAGCACGAATTCCATTCCTACAAAGAAGTGGAGAGTTTTATCGCTTTATCTCTCTCACAAGGTATTACTTGTTCTTAATTATTTTAACTTTCGTATCCTAATGAGGGGAGTGATCACACCTCAGCTTTAGTTATTGAACAATAATATCATCATTTGTGATTTCAGCAACAAGTATTAATTTTTACGTTATTTACAAATATTAGGGGTCTACCACTCCAAATTTGTCAATAACGTGCCCACAAATAAATTAAATTATGCTTGACGTACATGTGCACCCTTCTCAGAAACAAATGTTATGATGTTGGCGACACTATAAGTCTATTTTTCTTGCCTTCTATTTAGTTATTTTGCAGTTTTCAGTGTCACTGAGCATTGAATATGAAGTGCAGAATGACGATATGGTTCGAGTTTGTTTTCTTGAATGTAAGCACCATATCCATCAGTTATTATTATTATTATCATTATTATTATTAATTTATGTATTTATTTATTCGAATGATAACTTCTTTGACCTAAATACAAGCTCAAGATTAAAACAATATAACTTGGTACAACTTAAGATTAAATCTAATAAAGTAACTAAACAAAAAACATTATTTTTTTTATTTATTACTGCAACTAGGCGGTCAGAGAGTGGTGCCGACCACACCACTTCATTCTAGTGCCGAAATCAAGAAAGAATGGGGCTCCACCTCCCCCCTAAGTGCCTTCATGGCATGTAAAGGGGATACCTTTACCTTTACATTTACATTTTTACTACTGTAACCATTATTATTACTCTTGTAATTATGTATATAGGATGTTAAAAAGTACCCAATATTTAGGAAGCGATAGTAGGCATCAAAACAAGAAAATGTCTAATAAACATGAGTCCTACAGCACATATTTTCTGATATCTGAACACTTGTTCATAGGAGGTGCTCAATGTGACGTCCATTTATGGCAGTGCATTTCTTTGCTCTACAATACAGCAGACTACCAGATAATCATACCGTAGTTGACACCCCTGGCATGGAATAATGATACGTCGTCGCAAGGAATACTGAAAACAAAAGTCTGGTTGTGGATATGAGCGAGGTTCAGCAGAGATGAAGTGAATTTTTGTAATCAGCATGTGGGGGCTGATGAAAATCCCCATGCAGTTGAAGAAACAAGGCAGAAGCACCGATTTTCATTCAACGTATGGGCAGGCGTTCTTGGTGATAGATTAATAGGGTCATACGTGCTACCACACAGATAAACTAGGGCTCGTTATCAGGACCTTCTTATTAACATATTGCCTGCCTTGCTGGAGAATGTGCCCTCTCCAAGATCGAAAAAGTACTTGGGGTGTGATCAAACCCCACACAGTGTTCCTCGCTAGCTTTTATGACACAGGGACAGGAAAGTTGCTGCAGCTGCCGTGTCGCTGGATGAGTATTATTCTAATGCTAGTTCATAATTATTCTCATATGGATGGAGTCTGATTATTGAAGGTATACATTTCTTTCGCTTTTACTACACACCGTTGACCTGAGTGTGTGTACGAAAAGGACGGACGAAATTCATTCTGAACGTAGATCGTTCTGACAAGTATATTATGCATACAATCCTCAGAAGGTAAGGATGAACGGGTTGTTTTCAGCCTCCAAGATATCACAGAAGTGACTCAGGCAGGTACCTAATGGTCACCACATAAGACAGAGCGTACACGAACATGTACGGGACTCAATATAGGCGGCCTTCTACCGGAAATGACCAGCAAGGCATCCCTCGTTTAACAGCGAAAACCTATTTCCTTAACCCAGTATGTATCCCCTATTGAACGACACTTACTGACAGAAGGAATAAACTGACTGATCTCTAATAGGCATCACCGAAGCTCGTATAAATTACTCTGAAACTACATTCCTTTTATTACACGAAATGAAGAAAAGAATAGGGTAAGTTAAAAGTCTTAGTGTAATTTGTAATGTTGAGTAACGAGAGAATTGAGAAAAACCCTTCTTTGTCAGATCATATCCAACACAGGTGTCATTCCAGTCAGCTCTGGGGATCAAAACCGAGTTCACAAAATGATCTGTCAGTTTCCTAAAATTGTGCTACAGGAAAGACCACTCCACAGATTCTGAAAGACCGTGGATTTGTATGTCCCCTCTTCTGGCAAATTAAAATGCAGATCTGCGGATATTATAAAGTAGGGGTATTTAAAAATTAACACACTTTTAAAATCTCTTTCTTAAAAATAAAATTGACATGGAATGAAAACATAATACGAGTAATTGCATTCACAAAACAATGGGGTTTGTTTGTGAAAGCGTTCAACACAGAATTGAAGTATCATAGCGAAGGTTTCCTACGGTTCTCTTACAGACACTGCGGCCCCTGACAATAAGAAGAAAGGACTGCGAAAATTTATTCCGAATTTATACTGGAGTGTGCAGAGTGAAAATGACATCAATCGCCTTTTCAGCTTGTTTAATGTCATAGCAGTATTTTATTTCCATGAGGATATGGTTTTCTACCGTCTTATGAGTATCACCTGAGCATCTCGTCTACATGTGTCTCGCAATTTTTCTCGCACTGGATGTAATGTATTTGTCATTGTCTCTAATATCCTGGACATAATACAAACGCATCACAGTATTTACATTGCTTCCTGTGAATATTAATCTACCAGAATGTTTCATCGGAATTTGTAAATTCCGCCAAAATATTTTGGATACCCGACAACTTCAGGTGACGTTTGCGAATAATGACAAAAAGAACTGCTTGCCTTCGACCAAATTCAAATGAACACCCTTTAGTTGTACTATAGCTAAATACTTCATGAACTAATGTACATTTTATTCAATATTATTTGCACTATTATTTATTATCTCCTACTTCTGTTTACATTTATATTACTTTTACTTCCAAATTCACTAGACAAATTTCCACTTAATATTTTCTGGCCATTAGCCAATCATATTTTACCATTTTAAATACAAACTGCGCCACAAAAGGAAATGCTTCATACAATCAGATTAACAGAGAATAGGGAGAATTTAGCGAACATAATCTGAGACGAAAAATCCCAACTTTAGGGATCACGTCGTCCTCGGCAGTCGAGTACTTACAGGCTTTCGAACAGATCCGAAGCTCGCGCTCAAACAAAGGAAATTAATTTTAAACACTATAATATATACCTTACCATGGCTTCCTCGGTAATGCCTTGGAGCTGAAAGTCGCGTATCTTCTAGCAACGGCATATCAAAGAACTAAGTCCTTGAATTATAGAACGCCGGGTAAAATTTATCGTCTATTTCTGACGTATGTCGGAATTGAACTCTGCTTGTCAGAATTCTCTCCTAGCATCTATCAGGGAAATTATGAATTTTTGTGAAAGGCTATGGGCCAGAATTTTAGTAACCAATCAATGCTGAAATTATTCGGTGAAGAGAACGGTATCTTGTCAAATTAAAAAAAAAAACTTTAGAATATAGTAGTTCTATGTATTTCGAACTATTATATTCAAATGTACTTAAAGAGAAAGAAAATAATAAATATCTGTCCTTCATACTGAAATAGTGAGTTCCTAGCAGAGAGAATCAAATGTTCATATTCAGTAAGTCATTCGTCATTTCTATACTTTGAGGAAATGAAAACATGTTCCTTCTACTCACCAATTACAGCAACTAGGGAGCATAATTCTATCAGGTGCAAACAAAACTGCCGAATTCTGGAAAAAAGATGTACAAAATAGGGAACTATACAGTATTAGAAAAACGTTTTGTCGCACAGATACTTTATAAGTTCCAGAAAGGAGGCAGTGCGCATGATCAGAGGACGAGCAACTGATTCACAAAGAGGACTAGTTGAGGTAATAAAATTAGTATTTAATAAGTGTATTTAATGTTATTCCGTCAATGACTTAACATGTTGTACATAAGATATGAAACCTTTATATTACATATTTAATTGTTCGTATTAACGTTTCCGTCGCTTTTATTTGCGACATCATCAGATACCATATTTTCAATATTCATTTTCAGTTTCGAAAACTAATTGGCAATATAATAACATTCTACACCATTTCCAGATTGAAGACAATCTCCTATAACATAAAATATTACGTAAGTTTATCTACATGTCTAACATACGTTATATAATTTTTCTACTCATGAACACTAAACACCTTAAACACCTTTAATTTCATAAAATACAAAACAATTGTTTTATTAATTTGTTTTATTAATTATTAATTTATTAATTTGAACTTTTTCGATATCAAAATTATATATTTGTTAATATTTTCCCACTTTATAATTTCAAGATATAACATTATAAACGAATCACTTTCAAAAATATTAATCACAATTTGATAATTTTAATTTTAAACAATATTCGTAAATATTTTACTTTCAGTTCGGAAATCTTCTCATGTCACATTGTCACATTACATCTCTTCTAGATTAAAGGCTGAAGTCAATAAACAGTTTTCGAACACGTTGATGATATCCAATTTTCATGTTGCTACTCCTAATACAGAATACATCTATAATAGAAAATATATATGTTGCTCTTATTATCAATACATATTAATTATCTTCTTCAACAAACAAATCAACACTAAATTAAAACTATTAATTTTAGCACTAAATAACATGTGTGAGTCAATATAAATTTATCAATGTTATAATAATAGGCTACTTACATTATCATATTACACAATAAATTCCATATGACATAATAGTCAAACATGAACTGTAAACAAGTCTTCATATTTTAATATAATAACATTGACATTATTTAAAAAAATATTTTAAGTAGATTAAATAATGAAGATTTGTAATTTTATATTAAACTTTGTACATGTATTTTTAAGCGTTTAACTTTATTGATATTAATGTATGGAATTACAGAGGTTATTATATTATGAATGTATAAATGGTATCTGATGATGTCGCAAGTTAAAGCGACGAAAACATTTTTAATGATTTCGCAGGCGAAATCAGGGGTGTGTATAACGTCCACTGACATCGTCACGTGAATGTTACGATTTTTAATTTTTGGGTGATAATTTTATAATAAACATGTGCAGCCAATCTGTTATGTTAATTATATATTATCTTTCGGCTTTTCAATGTGTCTTATAATAGCGTTTTTCATTGGATGGTATTATATCGAGCCATTTGCTCTTCTCATAATTATTATTTCTTAATACGTAAATTATCTCCAATCCCTCAAATTTATATTTGATATTTATTTACACAAAATTAACTATACAAAGCAAAAAAAAATCAGGAACACCAGTATGAGCAAAGCTCGTTTTTGGATGTAGTTCCATCTAGTACAAGAATACAAAAGTTAATGTACAGTTATCAATAGAAAAAGTTACCGCTCTCTGGAAGCAAAGTTCCCTTCGGGTATTTTCGCTACAATTCGGAGACAGATTGTGTTAAGTATTCTGTGTTTTACTTGATAGCGTACGGTAATGGAAGCGTTCCATCCTGACATTCGTGAGGTCCTGCGTTCGAATACAACCTTGTGCTATTTATGTTCTTTTTTGTTTTGTTTTTAAGAGAGAAAGATAAATTATATATAATTGCTCCTATCTGTTTTATGATTATTTTAGTAAATAACATCAGGTTCATGAATGTATTATGCCATGACTTTATCATTAGGTACTTATTATGGCTGCAAATGGGAAAAAAAAAAAAAAAGATTTTATTCTCAACAAAAATATCTTTCGTCGCATAAAAAAAACTTACTAGAGTCTGCCTTAGAACATTCAACAATTAAGCGTTCAAAAAACAAAACAAAAAGCCACGATTCAATATTTAGTCTATCTTCCCCACATCTCGATCGCATCTTGCAGTCGAGTGGGCATGGAATCGACTGGAGTCTTTTCAAATAGCGACTGTTCTCAGCCTCGACATTCCAAGTAGCCTTGACATACATAAGTGTTCTACCCATGGACAGGTCCTTCACTACAAACACAGCATTTTCAAATCTTTCCTATTTTCGTCTTCCTCTTAGTCTCCGCATATGATCCACATATCTTAATATTGTCTATTATTTGATATCTTCTTCCATCCGGAACTCTTCTCCCGTTCACCATTCCTTCCCGTGCATCCTTCAGTAGGCACTTTCTTCTCAATCAGTGACCCAACCAATTCCTTTTTCTCTTTCTAACCAATTTCAGCATCATTCTTTCTTCATCCACTTTTTCCAACACAACTTCATTTCTTATTCTGTCTGTCCACTTCACACGGTCCATTATTCTCCACATCCACATTTCAAATGCTTCTATTCGTTTCTATTCATTTTGTCGTAATCTCCATGTTTCTTACCCATGCAGTGCCACACTCCACATAAAGCACTTCACTAGTCTTTTCCTTAGTTATTTTTCCATAGGTCCGTAGAAGATGCTCCTTTTTCTATTAAAAGCTTCCTTTGCTCATGTTTGCAGTTTTTCTTGTAAAGGATAAATACAGTAACTTCCCGTTGCTTTCCGTACACCACTGTCTCTTTCGCATCTTAATAGATCCCAGGGGGCCCAAGCGTGGAGGTGAAGACAGTGGATTTGACTAATTGGGCCCTCCGGACTTCACCGATATTCACCGCAGGGGTTAAATATTAGTTCTATCAGGATTTTTGATAGTTTTTGCCTCCCGCATCCTGGATGAGCTTCTACAAATCATCAGAAAATCTTGGAGGGGGATTGGGTCAATTTTCCCGCATATGTTTCTATACTTGTGCCCTCATAGTTCAGTTGGAAAAACGCCGGAATTTAGAGCCAACGTCTCAGGTTCAATTCCTCGTCACTCCTTTTCATTTTATTGCGTTTCAAGATAGTATAATGTAATAATATAAAAAGAAAAAACTAACACCAGTATTATGCAACTGTATTATTCCAAACCTAATATTAAATTTATGCTATTTATGTCGCTAAAGAACGATAACATAATATAAATGATAACTTGAATATTATATTATATCGCTAAAGAACTATAACAGAATACAAATAACTTGAATATTATTTATACACAATCACTAAAGAACGATAACGGAATGGTTTGTTTAATTAATATAAGATATTACATAATATATAATTAATCATTTAAATAAAATAACCTATTTCACAAAGAAAATGGTTATTTATATTATAATAATTACTTGTATAAAATGCAGGGTATTTATATCGCGAAAGAACAATAACAGAATACAAATGATAACTTGAATATTATTTATATTGCAGAAGAACGATAACAGAATACAAATGATAACTTGAATATTATTCATATCACAAAAGAACGATAACAGAATATAAATAACTTGAATATTATTTATATCACGAAAGCACAAAAACAAAATACAAATGATAACTTGAATATTATTTATATCGCTAAAGAACAATAACAGAATACAAATGATAACTTTAATATTATCACAAAAGAACGATAACAGAATATAAATAACGTGAATATTATTTATATCGTTAAAGAACTATAACAGAATACAAATGATAATTTGAATATTATTTATATAGCTAAAGAACGATAACAGAATATAAAAAATTATAACATTAATAATATTTATATCGCTAAATGAACGATAACAAAATATAAATAACTGGATTATTATTATTTTATTTATATCGATAAAGAACGATGACAGAATATAAACAGTAAATAGAATATTATTTATAATGCTGAAGAACGATAACAGAATAAAAACTATAATTTGAATATTATTTATAACGCTAAAGAACGACTTAAAAATAAAATGAAAACTTAAACAAGGCCCGAACTAACAACCTTCGAATCATTAAGCAAGTAACACGGTAACCAACTCAAAAATTTAACATGACATTTAAAAAGTGTAGCATGTAATTTTTGTTTTCTGTGTGACGTAGAAAAAATCTTTAATACTTATTTTTACTTTCCTTAATGCTTAGTTATAATAATAATTACGTTATAATTTCATAAATAAAAAAATATATATAACTATATATTTATATATTAGCAGTAGTGAAACCTGAAACCCATACACTGGCTTAGTAAAATGTTAGAAACGCATCTGTACTAGTATAGTAATTTAAACTTCGCATCGCACCTTGCTCTGTATCACTAGTGTCATTACTCATGACCACACTCCAAGGATTTCAATTTCCATGCTTCCCCATCCATCCACGTGAGAGTTTGAAGTTCCAACTTGTTCCAACGAAATTTCAAGTACAGTAGAACTCCAATTTAGAGGAGGGAGCATTTAACTTGCAAGCAGGGATGGTTCAGTCCATGCGACGCTGCTGTCGTGGACACAACGAGTACTCATACACGATAAAGTGTCAGGGAAGAGAATAAAACTGAGCCTAGAAGAAAAACTACAGGTTATTGCTGCAATAGAAAATAGTGTACAAATAAGTAAACTTGTTAAGCGATGTAATCTAACCTTATCTGTTGTATATATTGACAGTGAAAAAATAAAAGCTTTTGCAGAAGAACTGAAAAATAAAGAGGGTAATGTAAAGAAGGAAAAGTCTGAAACTTTCTGATAACAAGAAATTAGAGAATCAAACGTTTGAATGGTTAAAACAAAAGGGAAGTGAGGGAATTCCTGTGTCATGTGAAATACTGAGTCTGAAAGCCTGTGCAATTAACAATAAACTTGGTGGTGATACAACATTTAAAGCTAGCAGTGAATAGTTAAGAAATTTTGAAGCGCGTCATGGCATTCGCCAGATCTCAGTACAAGGCGAACAACGAAGTGCTGAAACATCGCCTGTTTCTCAGTTTGTTGAGGACCTTCATCATGAAATATTATGTCGTCAATTAAGTAACGCTCAGATATACAATTGTGATGAAACAGGGCTTAACTGAAAAGTGTTTCCCGACAAAACTCTAGCCTCGGCTTTAGTACGTTCGGCGTCAGGGTTCAAACAACAGAAAGAACGAGTCACTTTACTGATGTGCTCTAATTTCAGCGGTACCCACAAGCTTCCCCGGGAAATCAAAATATCCAAGAGTATTTAAGAATATAGGCCTAAATTTTAATAATTTATGTGTAGGTATGTTATTATTCACAAAAGAACACTAGGATGAGTGTAAAGATATTTACAAATTGGTTTCATCATGTGTTTGTTCCTGAGGTGTGCTCACATTTACGACTACAGAATAATTTGTCAGAAGAGGCAATATTGATGATATTGTCATTTAAACGTCTGCCTGCAGAATGATAATAGTAACATAGTTTGTAGATTCCTACCATATAATGTTACTTCCTTAATACAGCCCTTGGACCAAGTGTAATAGAAAGTGTGAAGCGTCGATATAGCAAACTATTTTATTCAGTGCATGATAAGGGAGGATTCAAATGTAAATGTCCGTGAGTTCTCAAAGAAATACTCCACAAAAGATGCAATTCATAACATTGCAAATGCTTGGAATGAAGTATCCAGGGAAACTATACAGAGAAGCTGGAATAAATTAACACCCAATTAATAGTTAATTTTCAGAGATTATTATGTAATTAACGTTATAATTTAAAAACTTTTTTACTACCGACGGAAAAGTGTTATTTTTCAAACCGTGTGGTAAATCAGTAAGTGCAGATCAGCGTTCTCAGGTAACCCAACATTTTCTGGAAACAAGCACATTGTCGCTGCTTCACGTGTGCATTCACAGCAAGTGCTAATAGGTGGACCAGCTTCTTCCAACATAGGACAGTCAAAGTGTTCCCAATATTACTTAGATTTATGCAGAGCATTTGTAGCAGCCGATATTCCACTCCATAAATTAAATAATGTGAAACTTAAAAATTTCCTGAGTAAATACATGAACATCGAACCCCTTGAGGAATCGACATTAAGGAAACATTATCTCTCAAAATGTTACGAGGAAACTTTACAGAAAATTCGGTCAGTGTGTGAAAGTGAAAAACTGTGTGTGAGCGTTGACGAAACAGCCGATTCAAGTGGTATAAAAGTAGGAAACGTTGTTGTTGGTGTGTTGAAAAAAGACAAAACTGCTTGTGAACATTTGTTTTTGCTAGCGTGTGAAGAAATGCCTGCAGCAAACCATGTCACAGTAGCTAGATTATTTAACGAAGCTATGCATTTACTATGGCCGAACGGGTGAAGTATGACAATATGTTACTCCTACTTACAGATAGTGCAGCCTATATGAAAAAAGCAGCTTAAAGCCTCATAGTGAGCTTTCCAAAAATGATACATGTAACATGTGTGGTCCACGCTCTACACAAGTTATGTGAAACTATGCGAGCTCTGTAGCCCAAAGTGGATAAGTTGGTGTCAAATGGAAAAAAGGTATTCGTTAAATCACCCTCAAGAATTGATGTCTTCAAACAGAAATATCCAGATCTTCCACTTCCTCCTTTGCCCATAGTCACACGCTGGGGTACATGGCTAAGTGCCGTTGTAATTATGAAAACAATTTTGAAAGTTTTCGTCTATTGTGAATGAGCTGGACAAAAACGACGCTTCGTCAATCGATATCCTTCAAGATATACTGAAAGATGATTGTTTAAAAAAAGATTTGGTTTCCTATCAGAAAATCTAAGCTTTTTGTGTGACACCATAAAAAAAATAGAAACATCCCCAAACCTATTGTCTGAAACAGTTAGGGAGGTGCGTGCCGTGAAAGTTAAACTAAACTCGCTACCAGGTTCAGAAGTACAAGTACTAAGGGACAAATGTCAGAATGTGTTTGGGAAAAACAGTGGATATAAAAAAGTGTAAAGTAGCTCAAGTGTTGGAGGGTGTGCCTATAGGTGAAATTGACGGTGTATCTGTTTGTGACATTCCTCTCTTTAAATATGCACGTCTGACGTCGCGTAATGTGGAAATATCGTTTTCACAGTATAAGTCGTTGTTCAGAGATAATCGGCATGCATTTGTGATGGATAATTTGGAGCTGACCTTTGTTGTTCACTGCAATTCTCGGCCAACTACTAGCAACTGATACTGAAGTGTGGTTGATGAGTACCTAGTAACATTTTTTTTTTTTTCAAGCTGAGTAAGGTATTTTTATCACATTTAAAAATAATTTATTTTTAGCAAATATTTTCGTATTTTTTAAATATATTAAAATTTTTAGCACATAAAAATCCGCTCCCTAGTGAAAAGTGTCTTCCCCTAATGTTGTGCGTGATACCTAAAACAATTTATAAACGCCTGGAGTCAGTCACCAGTGTCTAGACTTTTTGTCCATAGACATTTCGTCCGTAAGTTAGAACAAACATTTCCATACGACATTTCGTCCAAGCAGCAATTATGGCCATACGACAATTTGCCCATAAACATTTTACCCTCACTTTTTCGTACATTTAACAATACGTCCACAATTATATTACGTCCGAACACCAACATGTGCACATAAATAGAGGAAGACATCTTCTCTTCGAAACGTTGTGTATTTATAATATATTTTTGACAATTAGCAATGGAAAAAGTCCAAACTACTCAACTATTGAACAATTCACCGTTGCTCTCCCCCTCCTCATTCAGATCGGTTCAATTTTTATAAATTATGAGTTATTTGTCCAGCATCTCAAAGTCGAACCTGAAAGAATTTTATTTCGAGGTTGCATTCACTACTCGAGTTCTTCTGGAATTGACATTTGAGACATTAATTTGACCTCTGGAATTTTATAAAGAAAGTTGCAGTCCCTCTTTCTTTCTCAAATGGGTTTAGGATCGTCTATGTGGACATTATCGGTAACATTCGGAAGTCTGTCGAATAGGAGAAGACTTGTTTTACACAGAGAAACGGAAGAAAATAACAGCTTAACCTGATCTTCCATATGTACTAACTTATATGAGCGAAGGAATAAAAATGGTGCTACTGTTTCATTTCCGATTTATTTTAATATGAATGTCATTCACCTTGTCATGAACAGCTGCAAACTGTTTCTGGCTTACCGCATTGTATAGCAAAAGAGGCAACTGTATGAATTCACATAAAAATTGATAGCGGGGATCAAATACTTTTCGTCTTTATTCGAAGACGACTGACTCAATTGTACAGGACTTATTAAAAGTAGAACATCAATTTTAAAGAAATTGTATAAAAACTTAGACTTACTTGCAACGTGTGATCTAAAGCGTTATGCTTTGAACTAGTAATTCAGAATGAGAACTGATTCGTCGTGTCCTCATGGGAGAAGAAATTTTCTCTTGAGTTTTCGGCTAGCGAATGGGACCGGTGTCCACCCAGCATCGCGATGAATTTGAGGAGCTACAGTGAAGAGCGAAATCCTACGCCAGCTATAATATGTAATTGGGCTTTGCTTGTTATGTTCAATAACAAATAAATAAATAAATAAATCATCATGTTGACCACACATTATCCCCGTAGTGGTTGGATAATCGTTAACCTCCGTTGAGGCACGTGAACGTAGAGCAAGCTTCACTTGCTTGGCCCTTCATGGACTGTAGCATTATTATTAATATTATTATTATTATTATTATTATTATTATTATTATTATTATTATTATTATTATTATTATTAGTAGTAGTAGTAGTAGTAGTAGTAGTAGTAGTGCTAGTAGTAGTAGTAGTAGTAGTAGTAGTAGTGCTAGTGCTAGTAGTAGTAGTAGTAGTAGTAGTAGTAGTAGTAGTACTAGTGCTAGTAGTAGTATTAGTAGTAGTATAATACTCTAATTAAAGTAAACCATGGTGTAGAAATAATAAAGTCGTAAAGATAAATTGTAATTTTTGTAATGCATTTGTGCTTGTATATTCAGGAACATACTATATAGATACTTATCTAGACATACCTGTACCTATACAATTACAGTAGGCCTACATAAAATTAAAAATACATTCAGAAACTGGTACAAATAATTATTGGTAGGCCTACAAATGAGGTGATTTTCAGATTAGGAATTCACGTTTTAAAAGTTTATATTTTTTGCGCAATGACAGGGCACTTAATTTTCCGGACTCTACGAACGGGGCTCATGCATGTCGTTAATTTTGAGAAGCGTAGACCACTTAGTTCATCAGAGTCTATCCAGAGTGCATCAGTGCATCAGAGACTGTTATTTTACAGACGTTCAAATAATAATATTTGAGGCGGTATCCGGAAAACAGGCTCATAGGTCTTTGGGCCCTTTTATCGGAGAACAATCCATTAGCTGCATTTGGTTTTTTATCTAACAGTGTCTGAAGTTCGGTGATTTGAGCTTATATTAAAGACACAGCGGTCAGTTTTGTTATGTGAGCTGCGGAATTCTGTTCAGTCTAAGGCAGTGGTATTCACTAAAAATTAGAGGAGAGCTAAAGATGAGAAATAGTAATTTGCTAAAAGCCACAATGCATTTCACAACTTTGAAGTTCAACGATGTCTAATTATTAAATTATTTGTCATATTATTATTATTATTATTATTATTATTATTATTATTATTATTAGGCCTATTTATTTATTTCAATATAAATTAACAGAAATAACACTTACTTATTAGGCCTACTGATATTCTGAAGTTGAAAAGAGGACTCTGCTATTCTTCTGCAAAATGATATCAATACGAGCAGGTTGATTTGTTCTTTTGTTTCACCCATAATCTGTTCTGAATTTGGAAATTTAGAAAATAAAGCGTCACATACAGCTCAAAGACACTTCTTAATAATCCCAGCATCTGTGAATGGCTTAATTTCTCTTACGTGGTACGATGTTTTTGTTGTCAATTCGTTTTTATATACAGTGAAACATGGAATACATATTTTATATTCAGATATTACGGACAATTTTAACATTTTCAGTTTTTCTATCCATGATTGAGAATGTTTTGGATACTTGTTATCAAAATTTGAATCCACACTACTTTAATGTATATTAAGATAAAACGTTTATAACACATTATTATATCAAGACATAATATGCACATGAGACTTGACATTACCTTTTTTACGGAATACAAATACGTGTCGTTCTTGAAAGCTTTCACTGGCAGTAATAATATAGGGTAACCAAAGTTTTGTCTAGTTATATATTATCACAGAAGTTAAAAATAATTCACAGAAAAGCACAGTAATAGTAATATTATACTTACTCCATCTATTTAGTAGAATGTATTTGAGTCTAAAGAAAGCAGCAAAATAGTACAATGTGGTCGGTTGTTATGACGAGAATCCAAAGCCCAGCATATCAGTAAGGCATCATATCACAAACACGTTCACTTCTGAGTATTTCTGAGAAAATAAGTATTATTCAACGCCTGGAAAACGGTGCGAATATTAAGAATATTACTGGAGAGTAAGTTAATATTATTTATTTATTTATTTATTTATTTATTTATTTATTTATTTATTTATTTATTTATTTATTTATTTATTTATTTATTTATTTATTTATTTATTTACTTATTTACTAGCCGTACCCGTGCGCTCCGCTGCACTTGTTAAAAATAAATATAAAGTAATTATATAATTAAACTAGGACATTTGGTCCAGGGAACATTCGTGTTTGATATTAGGATAAATAGTTTAATATGTTACTTAATTTAAATTGTATTTAAATAATTAAAATGCGATCATTTTTGTCCAGAGACCACTCATTTAGTGCAATGACAATTCCTTTAACATGTTTCTTAATTGTTATTACATACAAATAATTCAAGATGATAATTTGATTCAGAGAACATCTGTTTTTGGTGCAAGGATAATTCGTTTAACATTTTTCTAAATTAGTCTTGAATGCATCCTTTAATAAATCACTCCAAATTAATAGAGTTGATTGTGTACGAAGATAATTTTTATGTTAACCTTACTGTGCGTTTCTTTTTTTTTTTTTTTTTTTTGTTAAGGCCACCTTAAATAGATGGAGTTATTTGTTTTTATTTCATTATAGCCATCGACGTCGTTCCTGCAATAACTCCTATGTGACATATCGATTTTCAGATTTTTGCTCTATTAAATAACTTAAATAGTTATACCAAATACCTTATTTTTCTCGCGGTATATGGCATTCAAATCATTCTAACCTATCTGATGATATTTTTCCCCCCTTTCTTAACTGTAAATGAGCACAAACGCTACTTAGGTGTAAATTTTTCTGACATTTTGTATATTCGATTCCCTAACCGTTTCAAATGTATATCATTTTACCTTTTAGTTGTATTTCAAAATTATGTAATACGCTTTGTCAAAGCTGGCAACCTTTTCAAAGGGAAGCTAAATTTATTATTATTTAATTATACCGGACAGCTAGCAGTTCTGCGCGCGAACGACGCTGGTGCTGCTACCGAGGCGGCCGGTGTGAAGATGCTCGCGAAACAAGCTGTAATCAACTGCAATGTATATTGTTGCTGGGCTACTTAATAGTTTTATTAATTGGTGCTGTGTTAAAATGTCAGGGTGTATATGTGCTGTTTATAATTGCTACAATTACAGTATTATAAATTGCTCCAAATCGTACTTTCGATTTCCGAGAGTTCATAAAACGTGAGTCAACAAAATTCTTTATTAGGCCTAATGCCTTTATCTCTGTGTTCATAGAACAATAAAAATTAACTTTTTTTATTTAAGCCTTATAAATGAATAGAATTTAAAAGATATTGGAAATTTTAAGGTTTTAGCAAATTAAGTTGTATTGTTGTCCACATGCTTTCATTAATTATTACAAGCATCAGATTACTACCATTTTTATCTTTGTAGTTGTCAGAAATGGGTATATAAAGCTTTATTGTAAATTCATTCTTAATGTCAGAATTAATTTTATGTCACTAAAGCAAAGAAAAAATACGCAATATTTCTCATAATATGCAGCTTTAATATAAAATAATGTTACATTAAATACGGTACTATTCAATTAATATTTGTATATGTGGACGTAATTCCACGCCGCCCCGCTAGATGTCAAGTCCATGATAATTCGCACTCACGTCAATGCTACTAGTATACAGCTGTTCGGTATTATTATAGTAAGGTATTTGGTTATGTCCCGCGCCGTGGCGTCACAGTCTAAGGCATTCCGCCTAGGACTCGCGTTACGGAATGCGCGCTGGTTCGAGTCCTCATGGGGGAAGAAATTTTCTCACGAAATTTCGGCCAGTGTATGGACCGGTGCCCACCCAGCATCGTGATGCACTTGGGGAGCTACGATAGGTAGCGAAATCTGGTTGCGAATACCAGCTATAACGGCTGGGGGATCATCGTGCTAACCACACGATACCTCCATTCTGGTTGGATGATCGTCCACCTCTGCTTCGGCATGTGGGCGTGAGGCCAACAGCTGGCTGGTCGGTCTAGGCCCTTCACGGGCTGTAGCGCCACGGTTTATTATTATTATTATTATTATTATTATTATTATTATTATTATTATTATTATTATTATTATTAAGGTATTTGGTTATACAGCAAATAATAGTAAAATCTCCTATATGTAATTGTATTTCTTTCTTTCGAAAATGTAAGAATTCACGATCTCCTATGTACCACTGCCATAGAATGAATAAATCTGTTTTTTCTTCCTACTGAAAAATTGAATATTTTGCACATAGGAGTTACGGAACAACGACGCTATAATCTGAGGTGGCGGTGAAAATGTATTGTATTGTTATTTTAAAACTCTTGTATAACTTATCCTTAAATATCAGCCCTATCAAAATTTTGCATGGAATAAACATTTTTGGAAATCATTTTTAAAGAACCTTTTGATATGTAATGTTTTTCACAGAAATCAATAATAAGCGAGATATTTCGATTTAATTCAGGCCCCCTTATAACCTCCCTTTTAAATAAAGTATTTTGAATGTCATATAACCTAAAATCTAAGTTACAACGAACTTTATTTATATTCCAATTTTCATCGAAATCCTTTCAGCCATTATCGCGTGAAAAGGTAACAGACAGACAGACAGACAAAAATTTCAAAATAGGATTTTCGGTTTCAGGATGATTAATTATACATGTTAACACCAATTATTTTTGGAAAAGCGAAAATTACCAGAAAAATTTCGGTTACAGATTTATTATTAGTACAGATTTATTTATTTATTGGTATATTTTATAGATTGATATATACTAGAAAATAACATTACTTTGTATTAAACTTGTATCATATTTACTTTTTATAATGAATTAACAACTTTTAAATACCCATTCCAGTATGATCGATTTTTTTACCGTCCATAATATTACTTGACTTCCATGCTCTGCCTATAAACGATGCTTGTCGATTGCAGGGACTTGTTCCGCGTTTTACAACTAAAGGGGCCTTTACACCGAGGCAACTAGTTGCCTACAGCATGCGATTGTTGGTTGCCACTCGTGTTGCCACGCAGCATGCTGTCAGGAGAAATCATTGCAGCATGCTGCCGACTCATTTACGCCCATTGCGATTGGTTGCTTTAATTGTTGAGCGAGTTTATGCAGAGATGTCGGTGCAGACAGTTGCTGCTGCTGTTGCCTACCTACTTTTGAACAGGAGGAGGAAACTTATTCAGAGAAAGATGTGGTGCAGGCAGATCTTCATAAATAGTGATATACATCGCAATGTCTTTTTAAATAAACTGCTTGCTGATGACGCTTACCTGTTCAGAAATTTTACCTGAATTAGTAAAGAGGACTTCGATTACCTTCTCATTTCAAAATCCGATACAAATTATTTATCGAGGTAGTATACCAGCTGAAAAACTACATTGCACATTTTTAATGTGTTCGGTATTTTGTGTATTCCGAAAACATTACTTTTGAATGTAGAGAACACAAAACGGATCAGGAAGTTTCGAGTGTGAAAGACAGGATGAAACAATTATCCCGGGGCATGGCGAAATATAACTCGAGGAGACACAGGCATTCTAGACCTTCAGAGACTTCCTAGAAGACCGAAAGAAGCAGCAAAGGCTATCAGGGATGAGTTTAAAGCCTACTTCGTGTCGAGTGAAGGAAGTGTCTCATAGCAAGGCACTTATATTTAGACGTTTTTACCCTGTTAAAATTTGGCATAAAACTGAAGATTTGTGCTAAAAGTGAAAGTATTTATGGAACATGTTCATTGTTATTATTGTGTACAATAAAGACATTTAAATAATTAAATCGGCTCTTTATTATTTTCCTGACAATGCATTTCTTTCGTAACAGGTATCCTGTTATTTTAATTTTACGTAAATGTGCGTTTGATCACTGATATAATGATTTTATGTACACTAAATACAAACACTTGCCTCGGAATCAATATTCTCATCAGTTGAAAGTCACTTTCTTGGCGCGTCAACGTCAAGAAGAAAATACAGTGAAGCGAAATGCATCCACTGATCACCCTGAGCTGACCAGTTTTTTTTCTTCCGGTAGCTGTGGAATGTTGTTCTCAAGGTTTTTACTTTGTCTTTAGCACCCTTTATTGCCCCAATCGAACTTTAAAGCTATTTTTTTTCCATAACTTCAACTTCTATTATCTTTACAAGTCCCACAAAATGTGATTTTCATGGTATTCTTCAATTAGAAGCTTTGTTTTATTTTTGTCTCTATCGCTTGGTCCGAAAGGTTGTGAGTTCGAGTCCCGCCTCGGGCATGGGTGTTGTGTACGTACTAGTTTAAGAAAAGCGGAAAAACAGAAAACAGAAAAAAGAGAAACGAAAAAAATAATTGTATCCCAACTTATCGTGCCGCGTGCGACTGGACTACTGAACCCAACAGCGGTGGATAAGCTTTCGAACTGAAGCAACCGGCGGATTGTTGCCGCAAGCCGTATGCGACTGTGCTGTCACTCTAGACAAAGTGAGCGATCATGTCGCATGCTGCGTGATTGCTTATGGTTGCTTCAGTGTAAAGCCCCCTCTACCCCGAAGCAACCATAGGCAATCACGCTGCATGCGGCACAGTCGCATGTTGCAGGTTGCTCGCTTTGACTAGGGAGGCAGCATGGTCGCATACGGCTTGCGGTGACAATCCGCCGGTTGCTATAGTTCGCAAGCTTATCCACCGCTGTTGGGTTCAGTAGTCCAGTCGCATGCGGCATGATGAGTTGGGATACAATAAAACAAAGCTTCTAATTATGTGGGACTTGTGAGATCTCAATTAAAAAGAAAATAGAAAGAAGTTGAACTTATTGGAAGAAATGGCTTTAAAGTTTGATTGTTCGGTAAAGGAAACCAAAGACAAAGTCAAAATAAAAAACCTGAGTTTGAGAACGATCTTCCACAGGTACAGGAAGAAAAAGAGAGGAACAGTTCAGGATGATCAGTGGGCGCATTTTGGTGCACTGTGTTTTCTTCTTGAGGGTGAAGCGCCAAGAAAGTTACTTTCAACTGATAAGAATATTGATTCTGATATAAGTGTCTGTATCTAATTTACATCATACTACATCAGTGATCAAACGCTTGTTTACGTAAAATTAGATAATAGGATACCTGTTAAGAAAAAATGCAATGTCAGCAAAATAATAGAGAGCCGGTTTAGTTATTGGTATTTCTTTATTTTACACAATAAAAGTAATGAACATTTTTCAAAAATACTTTCAGTTTTGGCACAAATCTTCACTTTTATTCCAAATTTCATAGGTAAACACGTCTAAATATAATTGTCTTGCCATTTGTGGGTCCCTATCACCACGGCATGGCGAGTCCTCAGGTTGCGGATAGAGGAGACGGCCTCCAGATATGGAGGGTAGCTGCGAATATATTGAATAAGCAGTCGTGGACAGTCGATAAGGGGTGGTCCTCCAGCTTGGGGGTTGGGCGAAGGGCTAACAACCCATCACCGTAAAAAACAGCTTGTTACGTATCCCTATAATAAGCCTCGGAATAGGACTGATTCTCTGGCACGACCACAGCAAAGGAATAAGGATTTGAGATTTGGCACTTGGAACGTAACTAGTCTTTATAGAACAGGAGGGGTAACATTAGTAGCAAAAGAACTAGCTAGATATAGAATAGACTTCGTAGGAGTACAAGAGGTTAGGTTAGATGGGAATGGCATATCACAAATAGGAGATTACTTGTTGTATTATGGGGAAGGAAACAATAATCACCAATAATTAGGAACAGGATTCTTTGTTCATAAAAGAATAAAATCAGCAGTAAAAAAGGTCGAATTTATCAGTGACAGGTTATCATATTTAGTACTTAAGGGTAGATGGTGCGACATCATAGTTATAAATGCTCACGCCCCTACAGAAGAGAAAGACGACCATATAAAGAATAGCTTCTATGAGGAATTGGAACATACTTTTGATCAGTTCCCTAGATATCACATGAAAATTTTATTGGGGGATTTCAATGCTAAAGTAGGACGGGAGGATATTTTTAGACCAACTATTGGAAAAGAGAGCCTACACGCAATTAGTAGTGACAATGGAGTTAGATTAGTCAACTTTGCCACATCGAAAAATTTAATTGTCAAAAGTACAACATTCCCCCATAAGGATATACATAAATATACTTGGACTTCTCCAGATGGATTGACACACAACCAAATAGATCACATCTTGATAGATAAACGGAGACATACTAGTATAGTAGATATTCCAACTTTCAGGGGTGCAGACTGTAATTCTGACCATTATTTGGTGATTGGAGAATTAAGAGAAAGATTATCAGTAGCCAAGCGAGTAGAGCAACAAGTTAATATTACTAAATTCAATATTTTGAAATTAAAGGACGAGGAAGCTAAGCAAAATTATCAGGTCGAAATTTCGAATAGGTTTGCCACTTTAGAAAGTTCCGACGAAGTTGAGAAAGAATTAGATGTTAATAGCGTGTGGGAAAATATCAGAGATAGTATCAAAATTGCAGCTGAGCAGAGCATAGGTTATTATAAAACTAAGAAAAAGAAACCGTGGTTTGATGAAGATTGTTGCATGGTAGTAGAAAGAAGGAAACAGGCAAAATTGAAATTCTTACAGGATCCAGTTGAGGAGAAGAGAGATAATTATTTCAATGAAAGACGGGAAGCAAGTCGTACACTTAGGAATAAAAAGAGAGGTTACTTGAAGGAAAAACTGAATGAGGTAGAAACAAATAGTAAAAATAAAAACATTCGAGATTTATATAAGGGTATAAAGGAATTTAAGAACGGATATCAGCCAAGGGTAAACGTTATCAAGGATGAGAATGGTGACTTGCTTGCAGACTCTCCATCAATCCTAAACAGATGGAAAAACTATTTTGCGCAACTACTAAATGTACATAGGCCAAATAGAAATGATCGGGACGAAATTGAAATACAAACTGCTGAGCCATTTATACCCGAACCCACGCTTACAGAAGTCGAAATTGCGATAGAAAATCTGAAAAAGTACAAGTCTCCAGGTATCGATCAAATTCCAGCAGAATTAATACAAGAGGGTGGGAGTGCATTATATAGCGAAATTTATAAACTTGTACTTGCTATTTGGGAAAAGGAAATTGTACCAGAACAATGGAAGGAGTCCATAATTGTACCTATTTTTAAAAAGAGGGACAAAACCAACTGTGGTAACTTTCGAGGAATATCACTTTTGTTGACGTCGTACAAAATTTTGTCAATATTCTTTTGAGAAGATTAACTCCGTACGTATATGAAATTGTTGGGGATCATCAGTGCGGTTTTCGGCGTAAAAGATCGACTATTGATCAGATTTTTTGTATTCGACAGATAATGGAGAAAAAATGGGAGTATAAGGGTACAGTACATCAGTTATTCATAGATTTTAAAAAGGCTTATGACTCGGTTAAGAGGGAAGTATTATATGATATTCTTATTGAATTTGGTATTCCCAAGAAACTAGTTCGATTAATTAAAATGTGTCTCAGTGAAACGTACAGCAGAGTCCGTATAGGTCAGTTTCTATCTGATGTTTTTCCAATTCACTGGGGGCTAAAGCAAGGAGATGCACTATCACCTTTACTTTTTAACTTCGCTCTAGAATATGCCATTAGGAAAGTTCAGGATAACAGGCAGGGTTTGGAATTGAACGGGTTACATCAGCTTCTTGTCTATGCGGATGACGTGAATATGTTAGGAGAAAATACACAAACGATTAGGGAAAACACGGAAATCTTACTTGAAGCAAGTAGAGCGATCGGTTTGGAAGTAAATCCCGAAAAGACAAAGTATATGATTATGTCTCGTGACCAGAATATTGTACGAAATGGAAATATAAAAATTGGAGATTTATCCTTCGAAGAGGTGGAAAAATTCAAATATCTTGGAGCAACAGTAACATATATAAATGACACTCGGGAGGAAATTAAACGCAGAATAAATATGGGAAATGCGTGTTATTATTCGGTTGAGAAGCTCTTATCATCCAGTCTGCTGTCGAAAAATCTGAAAGTTAGAATTTATAAAACAGTTATATTACCGGTTCTTCTGTATGGTTGTGAAACTTGGACTCTCACTCTGAGAGAGGAGGTTCAGGGTGTTTGAGAATAAGGTGCTAAGGAAAATATTTGGGGCTAAGCGGGATGAAGTTACAGGAGAATGGAGAAAGTTACACAACACAGAACTGCACGCATTGTATTCTTCACCTGACATAATTAGGAACATTAAATCCAGACGTTTGAGATGGGCAGGGCATGTAGCACGTATGGGCGAATCCAGAAATGCATATAGAGTGTTAGTTGGGAGACCGGAGGGAAAAAGACCTTTAGGGAGGCCGAGACGTAGATGGGAGGATAATATTAAAATGGATCTGAGGGAGGTGGGGTATGATGATAGAGACTGGATTAATCTTGCACAGGATAGGGACCGCTGGCGGGCTTATGTGAGGGCGGCAATGAACCTTCGGGTTCCTTAAAAGCCATTTGTAAGTAAGTAAGTAATGGGACACTTCCTTCACTCGACACGAAGTAGGCTTTAAACTCATCCTGCTGCTTATTTCGGTCTTCTAGGAAGTCGCTGAAGGTCTAGAATGCCTGTGTCTCCTTGAGTTATATTTCGCCATGCCCCGGGAATAATTGTTTCATGCTATCTTTCACAGTCGAAACGTCCTGGAGAGGCATATCCTTCTTGACCCACTTCTTTTTTTCAGAAAGTTATGTAAATACAAATAAGCGACTATGACTCTTTTTCTGTCCTCTGCATTGTAAAGTAATGGTTTTCGGAATACACGCAACACCGAACACATTACGCAAAATGGGTTTTCAATAATCCGGAGACCTCTGCTATGCCTGTAAATGTATAACCTGGAGTCTATGTTCAAATAAAGACCAGGGTAAGGTTTCATTAGGTTCTCACTCAGGGCGAAAACACCATCTCCTAGAATGGCGTATGGTTTTTGCACTTCTCTTCCTGGTAGAGGTTCGGGAGAAGGTATTTTCAATATTTTCGCCTCCATCTTTTTAAAGAAAGTTGTCTCCCGAAATACATTACCGTCGGAGATTCTATCCAGGCATCCAGCATAACGAAAGTGAAGCAGTAGTTGGTGTCCCAAATAGCCATTAAAACAATACTAAACGTTCCCTTGTAATTAAGGTACATACTTCTGGAATTTGCAGCATTCTGCCTAACGACATGTTTCCATCGACCGATCCAACGCAATGAGAAAAATTCCAGGCCACATCAAACTCTCTAGCAATTTCCCTTTAGCCATTTTCTGTGTTAGGCATCTGAAATAAATAAATATATAAATACATAATTATGCATATTAATAAATTATCGAGTATGTTTATTTTCCGTTGTTTCTTGTTTTTATATAATGAGAACGTGGTAGACCAAGAAGTAGGCCTAAATGATAGTGAAACACAACTGGACGATGTTCAATGTTCCCCAGAGCTCAAAATGAAGGTGTGCTATGTCAAACACACTCAACTTCACGAGCTGCAGGTAGACAACTTCAAAGTGTAGAAGACACGTCACTGACAGAGACAGAGAGAACAGAAGAGCTCAAGAAGTCTATGAAATTCTCAAATTTTCGTCACGTGTGACGAATTTTCTACATATGAGGAGCACATGCAAAATGAACTTAGAAAACAAATTGTGACTGCGCAGACCTTTGTGAAACATCATATAAATAATATTTTGTTTGATGGGGAAGGGGAAAGTTGATGCTCTGCCACCCACATACACGTTCTCGTGGTCTTTCCACTCCAGCCGAAGTTCTCCTAGACCTTACCCTTTCCATACCCCTTACCGTGCTCCAATCCCACTTACGTCGTCTTGCACTCTGCCTATTCAAATCTATTCAGACCCTCATGCAACTCCATTCATCAGCTCTTCATTTCCTCAAAGTTCTGGAATGCTAGAGAAAACATCATCAGAACGGGCTCCAGAATCAGGACTAAATCTATTTTAGGTTCGATTTCATTACTTTGTGAAGGTGTGCTTGTACTTTATGATTACTTCAGTTACTATCAATTGGCTTATTGAAGTGTATTTAATTGAAAATTATTTTTACTATTATTCTTCTACATGTAAGCCAATGATCTCGATTACACAAAAATAAAGTATAAAATGTAGTTATCTTTATGTAGTTCTTCAAAACACAACTAATGGCTTCGCAGACATTGGGGTAAAAAGTGATATCGCAGAGTCAGATATTTTGAACGGATACATCAGTGAACGATATGAATGTCCCGTAGCCAAAAGTCTCAATGTGCAATGTACAGTTTCACTTCAGCTGGTATACTACCTCGACAATTGGTCTCGGATTTTGAAATGAGAGAAGAAACCTTGTTCAGAAGGTAATCGAAGTCCTCTTTACTAATTCGGGTAAAATTTCTGAAGAGGTAAGCGTCATCAGCAAGGATTTTATTAAAAAAAGTCATTGCGAGGCATGTCAACATTTATGAAAATGTGCCTGCACCATGTCTTTCTCTGAATGCGTTTCCTCCTCCTGTTCGAAAGAAGGTGTGTGCAGCAGAAACAACTGTCTGCACCGACATCTTTGCATAAACTCACTCAAAAATTAAAGCAACCAATCGCACTGGACTTAAAGGGGTCGGAAGCATGCTGCAACGGTTGCTTCCGACAGCATGTTGCGTGGCAACACGACTGGCAACAAACGATCGCATCTGTAGGCAACTAGGTTGCCTCGGTGTAAAGGCCCCTTAACAGTCCAAGTTCAACATCGGAATTACGATACGAACTTCCTAGCTGCCATTGGAATAGAAACGAAAAATTTTCTTGAAAACAATTATCGTATGCGTTTAATATTATGTCCCACATGCGAGCTACACTATTAGATTCACAAAGTAGTTGTTCACCTGATGATAATAATGAATACTCATATTTGCTCCAGTAACGTCTTATGACGTAAAACGAATATTTTTAGAGTATAAATATTGTTTTTTGTGGACCTAAAAGGACTATTTCTTTTGATAAAACAAAAACGCCCATTCATATTTTTTTTATAATGAGGATAGAATCATAATTGTATACTTTTATGTTATTTTATATGTATGGGTAAATTAATTTAGATTGGGAGTTACGAAATTTGTTCTAAGGCTGTAGACGATTGGAGCACATGTTTGGTTACCACCCAGCTGTACATGTTAGTCGTTCTGCTTCACTGACACCGACAGTAGAGATATAGACCAAGCTCACACAACTTTTTGGTACCAACTTCCTAGCTCTAGTTATTACTGACAGTACGAAACTAATTTAGAGTATTAAATAAGTTAAGCCTAAATTAAAAATGCTGTTTAGCCTGTTTTGTGATTATTTCAAAGGGAAAATAGGATGTGAACTAAAAATGAAATATAAAGCCTGTTTCACATATTTCAAGCAGAACTGCAACTTCCGTTTTCGAAAAGAAAAAAACGGATATATGCAACTTTTATACTGCTGGCGAACTGATGTACGGGATCTGTTCAAATACATGGACAATGAAAGTTGTGGATGTTTAGTGGAAATCCTAGAGAGCAGCAAGATCTGCGAGGGAAATAACGATGGTAGAATGAATGTGGATGTGATATGGATGGAAAATAACTTTACAGCACCACATTTATGGGAAGAAACGCTTACGAAAATATGTTTTTTGCGCGATCGTGCTTTTTGTTTTATTTACAACTATTCGTATTAGGCCTTGAAAGTTAAAATTTCCACACAGAAGCTTGTTGCTAGGGAAACCATTCTTCATAACATAAAACTATACTGAATATACCCATTACAGCGAACTTGTTGTTCCTTAATTACCATTACAGCATAGTTTTGCGAAGGCTTTGGAATAATATTGCTCTAAATTTATAATGCAAAATATATTGTATTTGAAATTTTAAAAACATGATCGTGCAAAATATGTTGTACAATACACGTTTGTGAAGTGCATTACAAAATCTCGAAAATTGAAAAACTTGCTCTATTCGTTTTTCAGATTTTTCCTCGATCTTGTAAAAAGCACTTCTCATCCTTGTATCGTCATATACTATCTCTCCTCTCTTTTTAAATTTTTAAAATAATTTCACTTTATCTTTATGTTGTGGGATTGATATTTCCTTTAAAGTCGTGCAGTTGTTTGGAAATATAAATAAAGTCAATATACATGCTGTTTAAAAGTAACAGGACATTAATTGCTTGTCTTTCCTCTTTTCCATGTTCAAGTTGTCATACATTTTTCTATCAACTATCTTGTTCTCCGGAAAGACGACCAATAACAGCTCACAGTATTTCATTATATATACAAATTTCTGTTAACAAAATAATAAGTTCTTGCACATGTGCTACTTAAAGATGCACTTACTTTATATAGGGTAAAGGTTGGTAATATTGTGATCGGAGTAACATTGTGATAGTTCTTTTTGAGAATCAATTACAATTTTACTGAGCGAGAGGAAGATCGGATTTTTGCGTCAACCTATTAAGGGAATGTTCGTGGACAAGATGCTGCAGCCGATCCTTCCCTCGCTCAGTATATTATAATAAATTTCCAAACAGAACTATCACAATATTACTCTTATCACAGTATTACCCTAACTATTATTAGTTGTCTTGAGGTTTTGTCTTCTTTAAGTAAAGTTAAAACAAAACATTATACCATACATATATGCAAAACTAAGTTTTACTTATGGGCTCTTTTTTCCGGTGACCGCCTAAATTTTAGTCTTCAGGAAGGTGTGCGTGCATTCTTGTGTCTTTACGGGTCGCAGTGCCGCGAAAAAGATGAACTCAGATTATGTAAGGCTTTACTTTAAATTAAATCTTAGCTGTTACATAAACAATCAAATTATTTTTGTGTGTTGAAGTTACTGTGCACTCCAGAAATATCGCAGAAATTCACATGTGTTTGATTGCTAACGAAAGACAATGTATTTCCGCATAAAGAACGTCCGAAAAGCATGACATTTTACACGCAGAGCAATTTTGAAGGATTTTATCTTCCGAGAAGCCAGCTTCTGGACATAAATTTCTTACCTCAAAATCACCATCTTAACACTAATAACAGCCTATGGCAATAAGTAACTTAACACTAATAACAATTTGTAGCAATAAGTAATATTTACTTATAATTATTTCATTTAAAAATTTCTTCTGCCTAATTCAATACAGAAAAAAATATATACAGGGAGACATAGAAAAAAATTGAAAAACAAATTAATAAGTTTGGAGACGCAACAAATTATCATGATCACATTTTTGCCTGTTTTCCTTCTGCCGCACATAATTTTACGAAAATACCTACTTATGCATGCACGCAGAGTCACACATAAATACATAGGCTACACACACACACACACGCATACACACAAACACACATACACGCATGAATACGTACTATATGTACTGTCAGTTATGTTGTCTATTGACTCACCTGTCTAAGCCAAACTACATTATTCCAATATATTTATAAAAGTATTGAACTTCTTTATAACGATATGTCGATAGAAAGCAGTTTATTGGGAAAGTTAAATATCTCTGGGGAGGTTCCTTTGATATGTTGTAAAAACAGATTAATTCACTTTTGATTTAGCCTACATGATAAAAATATCACATAGATTTTTTCGCACAGTTAAAACTCAGTTTTCAGTGCCTTGAAATATGACATAGTGTAATAAAGTCAGACAATCATTTCCATTTTTTTTCATATTGTGTGCATGTGTTTCGTTATACTCTTTTTATACTTTCCTCCTGTGTATACATTTGGCAACTGAAGCGTTATTCCGGAAACTTCAGGCCGTTTTTCAGCAAATGCAAGTGGAAAATAAACATGAAAAAAGAAGTTATATCCATTACGGTAAGAATATACTGCATGGAGCTGAGTGAAGAGTGACCCCGAGGTTACGTTACAGCTGAATAAACAATCCGTCACAAACCGTGTTCCACTACCGTTGCCATGGATACAAGCGTGTTTACAGTTTCTGTTGGGTGTACTAAAAACACTCGCAGAGCTTCAGTTTTAATGCCCCTACAGTTGTATTAGGAGGACGCCAATCTCTTTGTAAATATTTCAACCATAAGCACAATAATTAACGCGCTGTTTATATTAGCTGATTTAATTGATGTTTTCCTTGGAATAATAGAAATGTTTAGTGAAATAACTCAATTGACATGTGTACTCTAATAATAAAAGAATGTACCCGAAGTTTTGTAATTCGATATCTTATTTATCCACTTCCTCAATTTTTAATTTCGATCTTATCCGTTTTGGTTTTCACATTTCATTTAGCTTCTCTCTCTCTTTCTTCCTTCCTTACTTTCTTTCTTTCTTTCTTTCTTTCTTTCTTTCCTTCTTTCTGCAGCTCATTTTCTTTGTTCTCTTTGACATTCTTATTTCTTACCTTATTATCTCTTCCCTTCCATTTTAGTTTCTTCACTCCTTTCCTTCTTTCCCTCTACTCTGCTTTTCATTCCTTTTCCTTTCTTGTTGTGCTACTAAATTTTCTTCTTTCTCATCTTCATTCGTTTTCTTCTACTTCGCCTCATTTTCTTTCTTTTGTTTCCTTTCTCTCTCTTCTCCGCCTCCTCTTTTCCTCTCTGTAATTTTGTTATTCCTTTTCTTCCTTCCCTCACATATTTTCTTTTCATTCATATTTGTCTTCTTTTTCTTTCTTTTTCTTCTCCATTTTACCCTTTCTTCCTTCCTTCTTTTACCATTTATTGTTGTTATATTTTGTCTTTTTTCTCGAATTTTCTATTTTTTTCTTTAATTTTATTCTCCCCATTTATTTTTCTTATTATCTTTCCATTGCATACTTCTCGCTTTCTTATTCTTTTTATCCTTTTCCTCTCTTTTATACTTTATTTTCTTACATTTCTTCTTCCAATTCCTCTTTAAACTTCTATTGCTACTATTACACTTTCTCTGCACATATTTCACCTTTTCTTCAACCTACTCAACATCTTCCTCTACGTATTCAACATTTCCTCCTGCTTATTCAACATTTTCTTCTACCTCTTCAACATTTTCTCCTGCCTATTCAACATTTTCTCTTGCCTATGTAACATTTTCTTCTACCTATTGAATATTTTCTTATACCTATTCAAATTTCTTCTATCTATGTAGCATTTTCTCCTGCCCATTTAACATTTTCTTCTTATAATTCAACTTTTCTTCTACCTGTTCAACAATTTCTTCTATCTAATCTATTCAGCATTTTCCCTTGCCCGTTCAACATTTTCTTCTATCTATTATTCTACCTATTCAACATTTTCTTCTACATATTCAACACTTTTTCTAACTATTCAACATTTTCTTCTACCTATTCAACATTTTCTTCCACATATTAAACATTTTTTCCACGTATTCAACATTTTCTTCTACATATACAACTTTTTCTTCTACCTATACAGTCTTTTCTTCCTCTTCGTCTTGTTCCTTGTCATCCTTCACTGCTCTCGTTTTCCTCTTTTGTTTCTGAGTTGTTTTCTTCACCTTCTGTCTTGTTCGTTTTCTTTTCCTCCTACTTCTTCTCTGTACTCTTCATTCCTTTCCCTGTGTTTCGTATTATCCGTTTTTCATTTTTTCGGTATGCAATGATTATGCGATATAATTTGGTACCTAGTTATCACTCATAAGCAGTTTTCAGTGAAATACGAGTAATTAGGTCGTCACGTAACTTACTGCACTCAACTCGATATGGACTAATGAGTGCTCACTTGCTGGAACAATTGGAACATGACGGAAAATCCATTCTTCATGTTAAAATTGGTATTCTACACTCAGGTCTTTCAACTATCGGGAATAGGTGCTTGCGAGGAAGCACATGAATTGCGAGAGAGTGGGAATATTAAAATGCTTGTGTGGTAAATTAAGCCAGCACACACGCATTAAACCTTATCGATTGCTCCTTTGTCTTTATAAAAGGAATTGAACTTCATTTCTCTACTCATTTAAAAGCCGTATGTCATAGTTAATTAGGTAGCTTTATAAAGAATGTTTTAATTATGCCAAAAATGAGTGGAAAAGATAAAAAGTATGGTTCATGTGTAGATGATAAGTTAACTCTAATAAGTATTTCAAATGGAATGAAATCTGAATGAGACTAAAATACAAATGTTTTAACAAACTACAGCAAAATGTTATACTGTATTTAATTCGAATACGTCTTATTTCAAATATGGCAGGGACAAAATTAATTTGTTATTATGCTATGCATTCATTTATTAATGTATACTTATCATAAAAGCAAAGAGTTTCAATTAATATATCTTAATACTTCAAACGTAAGTAAAATAGTGTACAATTTTAAAAACCACACTTATAAATATTTTTCTCGAGTGGTATATCTGTGAGTTCATGATTTTGGCAATAGTAATTCATCAAGAAACTTGCCTTTTCAACTACAGGCTGCTCTTCAGAGGACTAAGTGCTGGTATGTTCTGTTAAAAATCCTACGGAACCGAATATGTGTTTGGTTCTCAGTCAATAAATTAGTATTAAATTGTAACAAAACTAACATAATTCAATTTAAATCCTGTCAAAATTCAACTTCGCCAATTTCAAGCGCAATAATTAATGATAGGTTCCTATTAGAAACAACAACAACCAAATTTCTTGGCTTAAAAATCGATAATGTGTTAAATTGGAAATATCATATTAAGGAAATTACCCCCAAATTAAATTTAGCATGTTTTGCTATTAGATCTATGCAAAAGATAGTAAATATCAATACCTTAAAAACAATATACTTTGCATACTTCCACTCGGTAATGAGGTTTGGAACAATAATCTGGGGAAATTCCACAGATAATAACAGTATATTCATATTAAAAAAAAGAGTAATTAGAATAATAGTAGGTGCCGAACCTAGGGAATCGTGTAGGACTATTTTCCAAAAACCACAAATAATGATAATGGTTTCTCAGTACATTTTTTTAATTAATAATCTTTCTTGTATGTAATCATGAAAACTTTATAACTAATTCAATAATTCATAGTATAAATGCGCGTCAAAAATGACTTTCATACTCCATCGGCAAGTCTATCGTGCTATCAAAAATGAGTGCGTTATATGACAGTAAACATTTTAATAGCCTCTCTATCGCTAAAAAAATGAAACTCAAAACAAGATTATTTAGGACCAAATTAAATAAGTACCTAATTTCTCACGCCTTCTGTTCTGTAGGTGAATTCATGACATTCAACAACGCTTCATGAAATTGATAATAAAACTTTGTGTTGTATGTATGTATGTATTTTTTATTCACACTGCAAATGGGTAAATACTCGGTGGCAGTGGTACCTAATTACACTCAATAATGACAATTAATAATAAATACGATTAATAATAAATACAATTAATATTAAATTAATAATAATAATATCAATAACAAGGCGCATTCTACATTAAATGAAGCACGATCACTTAAAATAACATTGAAAGTAAATCTAATTTGTATCTTAACCCTAAGTTCGAACTAAAACCCACGAGTGTCGTACTAGTAGACTATAGACCTCTTCTGCATATATTTCAACTATAGACTGTGACTATAAATTAAGACTTTATAGTAGTATTAAGTTTTTTGACTTGTTCCATATTCTAGCTGTGAGGCAACGTATGTATACAGTACCATGGAATGTTAATAAATACAATACAATACAGTTCGATTCCTTCTCCAGTTCTACGTCCCTTTGTCTGTGTCCCTTCTGTGTTATCCTAATCGATCAAGCTCAGTTACGTTAAACTCTCAATGTGTATCTCCGACATTTAAATCTCTGCTTCATGAAACACAATTCAATATCGTCAGAGTCTGTGGTTTCTTTTTGTCGGTTATAGTGTTCCCATGTGAACCAAAACCAGATATAAAATATTATCAAGGGAATTTCTTTCTTCTCTTGTAATTGTTATACCATGCAAACCTCATCCCACACCTGATCTATTTTACAACGTCTGTATCAGACGATCATACGAATATGTTACCACTTAGCGCTACGAGATTGAGTCTTGAAGTAGGCCTACTACTATAATTTATGCACAGTAAGTCGTACTTCCTCTATTATACCAGATGATTACTATTTTTCATTATAATATTTAATGCAGTTACACAACGTAGAACTGCACGCATTGTATTCTTCACCTAACATAATTAGGAACATTAAATCCAGACGGTTTAGATGGGCAGGGCATGTAGCACGTATGGGCGAATTCAGAAATGCATATAGTTTTGGTTGGGAGACCAGAGGGAAAAAAGGCCTTTGGGGAGGCCGAGACGTAGATGGGAGGATAATATTAAAATGGATTTGAGGGAGTTGAGATATGATGGTAGAGACCGAATTAATCTTGTTCAGGATAGGGACCGATGGCGGGCTTATGTGAGGGCGGCAATGAACCTTCATTTTCTCTAAAAGTCATTTGTAAGTAAGTAAGTAAATATTGAATGCAAGTCTAATTGTGTAAGAAGTAAATTACATTAAATTAAAAAAGCAAAATAGTTTCTCACTACCAGGAAAATAACAAGTGAAGCTGGCTGATGTTCGTTGGCTGCAACAATTTACGTGACTTCCAACTTGTTTCAACGCATCCAGATTAAAGTGATATCCTCTCGCTTACATGCACGTTCCGTACTATAGCGAATGACCCACTTCTGTTTGCTATTATTTTTAAATCTGGTTCATAATCTTCAAAAAAGGCATTGTAACTGACGATTTAATACTCTAAGCTTAACATTATTCAGAAAATAATATTCGCCATTTCTTCCTACTAATGTATATTCAGACCACATGCAGAATGTTAAGAAAATAGCTAATTGCAAATAATTTCACAGGAGATATAGTATCTACAAAAAAAAACACAAATTGAATATTTCTCTGAAATTATCACCTCAACTTTAACAGTTTTCTGGTAATTAGCAGTATGTTTATCAAACTAATACTAACTTTAAACACCTCTTAAATTCGCTTCCGCAGAGAGGATAGCTCCCGTTGTCTTCTGAAGATCTTCAATGGATCAGTCGGTTTTCATTTACTTTCCGTGAGAGATTGGCATACGCACTATCCAAAGTAAGATGCATAAAAATACTATGACATAATATCTGAAAATGGTAAGTAGATGGTATTTTTGTAGTAAGAAAGGCGTTATCAACATTATTGTGGCTTTACATTAATAAACGGTTATAAACCATTTCTCCATCGACTCATTCCCTTGATGTATGAAAAATTAAAAGAAAAAATAGTGAAAATACTGGGATAAACTAAGTAACCAATTTTATGAAATGGTGGATCTTAAACAATTTTTTTTTAGATCTCATGATTTTGTTGATACCGTCCTTTTTACAAAACACCATCGAATATATGTTCATTTTATTGTTCCCCATTGCTAAAATATAACTCATTCTCATAATACTTTATATTTTCTAGACATTAGATGCAAACTTTCAACATCAGACTTAGACACTAGGTATTTTATTAAAAATACTTAGAAACTATATCAAAATGATATATATTCTTCTATCGAGCTTAATCAAGTTCAGAAACAATAAATACTTAGACAACATAGGTTGAAATATCAGTCTATGTGTATATTCAAGATGGACAAATGCGTAATACTTAGAAAATGAGTTATAATAATACTTTATACTTTCATCGAGCATATTCAAAGTGGACAAATGCGCAATACAGTAATTATAAAATATTATAATAATACTCTATACTTCCATTGAGCACACTCAAGTTGGACAAATTCATAATACTTAGAAAGTAGTAGGTTAGAACAATACTCTATTATGTCATCCAGCATATTCAGGATGGACAAATTCGTAATATTTAGAAAACAGGCTAGAATAATACTCTATACTTCTATCGAGCATATTTAAGGTGAACAAATGCGTAATACTTAGAAAATAAGTTAGAATAATAATTTTGTATACGGTACTTATAAAATAGATTAGAATATTACTCTATACTTCCATCGAGACTATTCTAAATTGACAAATTCGTAATACTTAGAAAATAGATTATAAATATATTCTATACTTCCATCGAGCATATTGAAGGTGAATAACTGCGTAATACTTAGATAATAGGTTAGAATAATATTCTAAATTTTAATTGAGCGTATTCAAGATAAATGCGTAGTACTTAGAAAATAGATAAGAATAATACTCTGTACTTCCTTCGAGCATATTTAAGATGGACAAATGTGTAATACTTAGAAATTAGGTAAGAATAATACTCTATACTTTCTTCAATCATATTTAAGATGGACAAATGCGTAACTTAGGAAAGAGACGGGAATAATGCTGTTACTTTCACTGAGTATAATTATATCAATATGGGAAATTGCGTAATACTTAGAAAATAGGTTAGAATAATTTAGAAAATAGGTTACAATAATACTCTATACTTTCATCCAAGGGCAACTGCGTTATACTGCGACAGTGATTCAACAATAGCCTACTCGGTACAATAGCACACTTAAATTCCACCAACGGTAGACATGCCAAAATCCAATTTTTCAAATTAGCAACCGATTTTACTTGTCAGGAAAGTAAAAACGATGTTTAAACTAATTAAGTACTCAGAAGATAGTTAAACATTTGAAATTCATCACGTCCTCTTCATCATAATAGACAGAACCGGCACAATAGCTTGTAAAGATGACTAATATGGTAAAATAATATGTCTGTAATAAATGATGAGAAAGCAATAGTGAAGGAAAATGAATTACTCGCAGAACTCCTGCTCTGCAATCTCATGGTTCACCTAAAATCTTAAACAATATATCTGGAATCGTACCTTTGTTCCTTTGATGAAAAATTATCATCTAGCTGATCTACGACTGGACCTAAACGATTCTTACAAGACTTGATAATTGCAGCTTATAGTGTTTACTAATTAAAGATAGGGACACCAGATCAGTTCTCTAAATTTGTATATCTGATGTGTGAAAACTTAACTTGCTGACAAACAAAATCTTGAAAACTGCTCAATTAATTTTCAAATTTAATACAGATAAGTTTTACTGTATGAACATCATGGCACATAATAATGCATAAAAATAACTGCCAGTCAGTTGTTGGGCATTTGTAATAACAGTACGTTTTCGTGAAGCGAGGAACACTAGCATAAATTAATCACTAAACGGAAGATTTAAATTACATTATATTTTATACTTCATATTAATTTAGTTTCTATCTAAGTTATGCACCTCACATTTAATTTTAAATTTCTTAACACTTCGTCGCACAAAATATTCCAAATAACTTTAAATTCTGAGAGAAGATTAATTCCAAGCAATGTTTTAAATATCCGTGGTGAACAAAATAATCTACATATAGGAGAGGCTTTGAGCGCTTTGGTTTACTGAGCCATTAACAACCCGCCACTTGTTTTATACTACCGGTTTAACATCTCATATACGTACTCTAAAGAGAATCTGAACTCGAGAGACATTACTGTAACCGGAAACTGAAAATGACATATGTATAATCGCCCAAAAAAAGATAAAAAAAACTTTACATCCAAAAAACAGATCTGTTAAGATGTTCCTCTCTTAAAAAAAGTTATGTTTTGTTTAATGGTGCTCGCAACTGCCGAGGTTATATCTGCGTTGTCGGTGTGCCGGAATTTTTTCCTTCGGGAGTTCTTTTACATGCCATTAAATCTACTGACATGAGCCTGTCACATTTAAACACACTTAAATGCCATCAACCTGGGCCGGGATCGAACCCAAAATCTCGGGCACAGGTCAGCACTATACCGACTGCATCACCCAGGCCGACTTTTTCTCTGTTACTTGAAGAAAATTGACCATTCTGAAAACACGTTACAACAATCTAGGACATAGAAATTGGACGAGAGTTGTTTGGAACAAATAACATTGCAACACAAAGGCAGGTGTGGTAACAGCTTGAGAACAAAGCTTGTGGAAAGTCTCTGAGGAGCTGCAATATCTATAGAGTCTGCCAGTTGTGTTCGACTTCGATCCAAAATATAGGGCTCCCGAGAAAGAAAGGGGAACTTATGTAACACGTCAATCTATCAAGTGACAGAGGCGAAGGGGGATGAAAATCGAACACACAGTTCTTGAGTACAGTCAGACGTACAAACACGCCCTAGGCGGGCACACGTCTGCAATCAAACAACTTCAGCATGTCAAACTTCAAAGCTATAAAAGAAATGTCAGTGACTAAAGCTGAAATGGCTTAAAATAAAAAATTGAATATTAATTCCTGTACTGGACGAAAGTGTTCAGAACAAGAATCACGATGTTTCTCGAAATGAAATGGATTCGAATATCATCAATTCCTCTCTTTAAGGGTACTGGGAAGTGTGAACCATGTAACTGTAGTTCTAAAATCATAATATTTTAAAATAAAAATTAACGAACTTATAGTACATTCGTGAAGCATCGGGCAATCTTTTCTATACTGTGTTAAGATAAAAAAATATTTTCATATTCAATCAAATCATTTTACAAGTGGTCGCAAAATGAGTACCCTAGAAAAAATTAATGTGCATATGCATTGAAATCAATTATGTGCAAATATTTATTAAGACAGAGTTTTTTATTATTTAATGACGATGTATCGACTACTCAGTTATTTAGAGTCAATGAGATTAGTGATAACGAAATGGCATTTGGCGAGATGAAGCCGAGGATTTGTCATAGGTTACCTGACATTCGCCTGACAGTTGCGAAAAGCTCTGATAAAACCAAACCGAGTAATCAGCCCAAACGGGAATAAAATCCAAGTCCGAGCGCAATTCCGGATCGACAGGCAAGCGCCTCAGCAGGTGGATACAGAGTTGTTCACAGGTCTTTCAGTTTTTGTGCTGGCTTAATAAGAACATAGGTTTACCACTTGACAAAATGAATTAAATAGTTGTTCTGTTTTATTGAACAGAAGCTATACTATACTACAACAAAAACTGTTAAGAATTTTTACGTAAAAATTGATGTTACTTTAACTTATTTTATTTTAAAATTTACTTATACAAAAAATATTTACATAAATTATTCAATATGTTGGATATCTATCTCTAAAGGCTTATAAGAAAATGGAATCTTAGTGCATGTTATTCTTTGAGAGCATACTCCATTTGAGATTACCTTATAACAACATTTGGCTGAAGAAGGAGAAATTTTTATTTTAAAACAATATAGAAATGACTGCCTGATGCTTGGTGAAAGGTTAACACAGTTATCATAAATATCAAACTATAGTGATTTTATAGCTACAGTTACACAGTTGTCACTTCCCAGTACCCTTTCTTTACGTGTTGAAAAGACGCAAATACAGTATAAAATAAACAGACAGAATGCACTGTTTTGAGGCATGCAGAAAGTAGAAAAGTACTTCCACGCTTTTTGAATCTTGACATTAGAAACAGATTTAAGAACGAATTCATAGTGAACTCTTACAAATGAGTTTAATGCTTAAGTTATAAGTAGAGAGCGGTGAAATAGTACCAAAATTGTTGTGGTTACAAGTATTGCGCGTCTTTATAGTGAGGCTAATGTAAGAGCAGTTCCCAAAAGGCTAATTTGGCCGTCTCTTCAGTGTTGCCAACTAATACCAGATATCACCAAAGAGGGTAAAATCACAATGACATGTACAATAATAATAATAATAATAATAATAATAATAATAATAATAATAATAATGATGATAATGATAATGATAATAATAATAATAATAATAATAATAATATACTATTAGCAATAACGATGTCTTACTTATTTACTTATTTACTACATCTCATCTTTATGTTGGGAGGTATTTTCTAAATGTTTCAATGATTTGTGAAAGAGTAGGCCTATATTTTTCACCTGGACCTCTCGCACATTATATTGCAAATTAGTAGATTAATATGATCTAATATTAAAATGTATTTTGTCTGACAACATGAAATTCATTGCTTTGACTAAACAGCTTACGATTCACGAGACCTAACCTAAAAATTTATTTTGTTTCATCGCGTGAAATGATTAGTACAAACTCCGAAAACCGAATACCACATTAAAATGTATGTTTAAGAATACTTACTCCTAATAATTTTGATATTTTAGTTATAAATGCTGTCTCCATGCGCATTTTCTATCGATAACCCAAGTGCATGTATCACACCACATGTTATATTTATTTACACTTATCGGACTATAATCTTGAATTGTAACCACAACACAACACATAAGATAACTATTATGTCAATATAATTCTGATATCAATTAATTATTAGTATGTTCGAATTTCACTAGCTTCCAGTAATCGGCTCAGAAATCTAGAACAATTTGAATTTTCATAATTTCCACTACCGACAACAGCTGTTCTTGCTGTCAACATAACAGTTAGAAAATCACTACCAGTTGTAGTATTTCTCAGTATCGAAATTCGAAACGAAGTTGGCAAAAGAAAATTCAACCTTCAAACTAGAAAATCACCATAATTCACTAGCATATGTAGTAATGGGGGGAAAATGGTCAGGTTTCACCCTTAGGGTATTAAGTAAGCTGATCCGGACTATACCATAGATTGCTGCGCTGCAAGATAGGTATGTACTCATACGTCACAAAGTGCAGTGACGTTAGTACCTACAGTACACATAACCAGTGCAGTCAGTGAATGTTGACCAACGGTGTGCAAATACAGTTCTTTTTTGTTATTTTAGTGCTCGTAATACCGAAGACAAAAAATATTTTTAAAAATATATAGATCGAATTCAATAAGACCGGAATTGAGTGTTGAAAAATTCAATAATAGCCTAAGGACCATAAAATTATTGATAAATCTGTTTTATGCATGTCAGAATTTAAGGGCATAAAAAATATATACAGTAATATTGTTGTACCAAGATGCTCATTGAAAACATTGAACATAAGCTTACTTCACAAGGAAATGCGAATCGTGTTAAATACGAATACTGAGTTTAACAAAGATTTGTGTAGAATGATGGTTCGTGCTAATATTCCATTCAAAATGTTAGAAAGTTTTAATGATGAAGCGTCTTGAATTGAGACTGAAAAATCTATATTTTCTTAAAACTTATTAACACATTTAAATATTAACAAAAATAATTTCGAAAGTTTGCCTAAAACTTAAAACTTCTGAAAACATCTAATTTAGAAAGACGAAAGCTATTAAAATTGTGAGAAAAGTGTCGCAAACCATTGATGAGGCAGAACCTGAACCGCTTAAATATTCATGACCCTTTAAATGACTGTTTTAGTAAAAAAATTTGGGTTTTTCAATTTTGGTATTTTCTGATTCCTTGTTATTTCTACTTTACAAATATATATATATATATATATATATATATATATATATATATATATATATATATATATAGTTTATAATATATCTTGCTTCAGTTGCCAAATATTAGCATTTTTCTAAGCGGAAGCAGTCATGTTCTTTATCTATTCAAAGTTTGTTTCCCGTTTACTCATTTATTGACTTTTATGCATTTATTTAATTTCCAAAAATGATAACACACATAAAACATCATCTTAAATGACTGTACCATGTATCATATTAAAGGAAATTAAATGCTCTGTGTTCTAAATCAAAGAAAATTTAGAAACCTGCAAAACCAAAAATTTTGTGAAATAAATAATAAATAATTAAATCAAAATTCACCCTCCCTAAAAAAACAAAATTCAAATTTAAAACTATATATTACATAACTTTCTGCGTTTCCAAACATTCAGGACATATTTAGGAATAGTCTGAATCATAGGAAATCAGTTTAAACTAATTCATTAAGAAGGTAGAATTTTTTTGAAAAAAAAAATGTAAATTTATTTTATAAAATTTTTTTGTGCTGTTCTCCATTTTTTTTTATTTTCCCCTACAGAACAATTAGTGTTAGTCCACCAATGAATCAGTAAAAGTTTGAAAAAGATTGCTCAATAATTGAAGATTTTGTTTTAAAGGGTAACGAATAGGCCTACCTTAATGAAAACGTGACGAATAGTTTCATAGTATTCTCCAAAATAATTGTGGTTATTCTGAAATGTCTTATATAAGCAATACTCTGATTAATTCTGAACAAAAAAGTGGAAAAAACACTAATTTCAATGGTCTATCCTATTTTAAATATGCGCCCACCACTTCGGTGTAATGTCGAAAGAAATCTGTCGCAATATAAACATTGTCTACGTAACTGGATGAACTTTACTTTTCACAACTATAGCATTATGTCGTAGTCCACTGCAATAAATGACATTCGGACATTAATGACTATGTTTCCTTCTTTTTAAGGTAAATAGAATACATTTATTTGTAACTATGGATTTATCACGTACGTTGAGTTAAGTAGCTTCTTAATACAATTGAGAAACAGGTTATAAAACACTATTAAATAAAAGCATGTCGTATTTCTGTGCGTCTGTCAGCATAAACAAACTATAGCACGGTACAGAACACTATGCGTCTCCAGCCTGTCCTCTGCTTCTGAGATGTCTCAGCCAGTCGCTCGCACATTGTGAACTAAGTCTGTGCATAACTAACTTCACTTCTTCCCGCTCTCTAGTTATAAGTGATAAGTAAATCACTCATATCTGTTTCTATTTCACAAACAACACTTATAACAATAATATAAGTGACAGCATTGTATTCTTTGATGTCACAGCCTTTTGGATCAATTTTTTTATGTTACGCAGACTAATGATTTACAAGAAGTCGTACAAAGAAAAACAGACGGTGTGACTAAAATCACTTTTTTCGATATGGGAGATGTTGAAAATGTTCATATCCGTGAAAATTGCTATTTTTTTTTTTTTTTGCAGCATAATAGTAATTCTTCCTTCCTTTTCGTACAGTACGAAATTAAAAATACAGTACGCAATTCTGTAGGAGGCTCAGCGGACCAAGTGGTTCTTTTTTACAATATTGGCCAGATAAAGTTCAGCAACCGTTTGAGCTTGAGTTCTGGCCCTTTCAGTCCGAATTCTAACATTCTACTGACAGAATCTGCTCGGTTTCACAAAAAATTGAAGTAAGAATTTTCGTCTCTCAAAATTTAATAATAAAATAATAGCCATTGATAAGGCTGTCAATACGCCAGTATACAATAAATAGGAAATGTCTGCTATCCATCAGAGAATACCTACTTCCATTCTCAATAAACCTGAAGAATTTCCTTCTGGGGGATCATCGTACTAACTCCACGTCACCTCCATAGCCTACTGGTTAGATAAATGTTTACCTCTGCTGAGGCTCGTATACCTGAGACCAGCAGTCGGTTGGTATATCTTGAAGCTTCAAGTGCTATCGCGCAAAGTATTTGCTTTTTATTTTCTTTTACATTTTTTGTTGCATTCTATGAGTAAAGCACAGATTTGAAACTTAAGCATATCGCTAACTGGTTATTTCAGTACCTTTAGGGACTGAGACCTTCAATTTGTTATTCCGTGATTTGTCGAGAGAGCAATGAAGTATGTATTTCTCACGTAATGACTGATTACGCACCCAAAAACGGCATACAACGAAGGTATTTTATAATAACGTTACAGTCAGTATGTACTGCACATCTATATAGCATATAACAGAAGTCTGTAGAGTCAACACATATTCTTTCCCGCTTTAACACTGACGGCTTCTTACCTCACTTGCCGATGCAAAGTTAGCAATCTAGGCTTGTTTCAAATCTGTGCAGTCGTTGAAACTCGTTAATCACATAATTTTCATAGATGTTTCCCTTAATACACCGTGGAAGATGGGTCTATGTTACACTGGAACATAATTATAAATGAGGAAATAGTATAATTTCGACATAGGAAAAGGAAGTACAGGGCGAAAAATCTATCCCAAATATCATCGTTGACCACCTCGAATAATAGTGCTCTATATTAAGTGGAATGTAAACATTTGTCGGCAGTAGTAAATACATTATATTGTTATCGCCACCGACATCATTCTTATTATTATCATAATTACCATCACTACTATCACCTCACCACCACGGTCATCATCTTTACAGTCTTCTTAATCAATACAATCTTCACTATTTTTCCAAGTATTGAGGTTTTTGGCTCGTTCCGATGTCACAGCATTATACCAACTAGAGTAGTGCACAACCGGTTACGAAAAATAGAAATTATACATTGCTATTGAACGCCTGGCGTTGTAGTCAGTATGCAAAGCTCTTGCGTTTCGCGGAGTGCCTCATATTCGGTTTAACGAATATTCGAGTTGTTTTTCACTCTTTGAGTCATTCCACTTCAAATCGCACAGCAATAAAACACGACCTTCTCGTAAATGGTCGAATTTTTTTTCATGAATTCCAGACTTCAAATAAGGAGACCCGTATTGTTTTATTTTCACAATATTTCTAACGTGTCATATATATTTTGTCCATTGAATAAGCACAAAAACCAAACTTAAAATTTGGAGGCCAGATACCACAATCTAAAACCAATAACTGGTACACTAAATTACATTCTTTTACTCCGTTGTCAGAAATTGAAGATTTAATAAAACAATTTCCTTACGAGAAAGAAGGTAGACGAATGAAAATTTAAAGTCTAGTGTGAATGAAAACAAACGTTTAAAAAGCATAATGTACAAATATTTGAAGATATCATAATAAGTAAATTAGCAGTGTTTCCTCGAGTGACTTGATCCATACAGGGTGTAATGTTACAACGTTCACTCGATCATCCAGCGCCGATAATCCTCCCAGCGCGCTTCAACGCTTCCCGTTCACTGCTGCAGCACCGACCGCTACACATTGTTTCGTAAGTAATTAAATTTCCATTAAACTATTGGAGATCCCATTGTGATTTTTTCTGGAATTATTAAGAATACTTCAAAGTAGGCATTTTTGTAGATTTTTAATACGGCTATTTCACATTGATATCTAACTTTTAAAAATTGAAACATAAAAAAATATTTGTAATAATTATATTAAAATTAGTTAGTAAATATTTAACAAAAGACAGTACTTTAAGCTTTTAAATGCATTTTTCAAAAAATTTTCATATTAATATCCTCAGAAATATGACGCTTTAAATTTTGCGTTGTGCGACATTTTTTAACGAATTTTAACATGCAATATTTTAAAAACATGTGGACTTAGGTGAAAATAAAAACACACTTGTTCGTTTATTAGACCCATAGAGTTAGTAAAAAAAAATATAAACGCAATCAGAAACATGAAGGTCAAAATTTGTATAATTTTGTGCGATTTGACGTGGAATGATTCCTTTGTGGGTGGACGGCAAAGGCAGACTACATTTAGCCATGCAAGAGTTTCAAGAGCACTTGCAAGGACGCGATTATCATCGTGTAGGCCTACTATTTAATTGATATTTATTCTTCTGTCACTACAATCAATCATACATCGATCCATCAACTCATTGACTCATTCATCCATTGATTCATTGATTGATTCATTGACTGATTCTATGACTCCCTGATTGATTCATTCATCCATTGATTGATTCATTCATTCATTCATCCACCCATTCATTCATTCATTCATTCATTCATTCATTCATTCATTCATTCATTCATTCATTCATTCATTCATTCATTCATTCATTCAGGTATTACAGTTGGTATCGTCAAAAGCAAATCATATCTTCGGACCCAAGGATGGGAATGATACACTTTTTAACCAATTTTTTGTTTTCTAGGAACAAAAAAATACAAGATTCATAAAAAAATTTTCACATTCGGTTAACTCACATTTATTGTATAAAAAGTATGTAACTTACAGGTTACATCGGGTCTTAGATTATAATAAAAAGAACATTGGACTAATTACATAAAGAAAATTAAAATTGGAATGCAGAAAATTCTGGGGATAAGTTCAAGTTTGTCATTATCTTTTTATATCACCCAAACACAAACACACATGCACCCAATACATATACGTTCAAATAAATTTTATAGGTGATGACCAAAATGAGGCAGTACAAATTATAAATCATAAAAAAAGTTGTTACAATTGAAACACAAAAACATCTTGCAAGTTGAACACATGATTCTACACAAGTTATAAATCATGGAATATTTTGAAACAGTTTCTGTTAGCATTCAAGCACAAGAACACCTTGCAAGTGGAACATATGATTCTACATTTGGGATTATCACAACCTGTTAATCGACAACGAGAAGGTTTCACATTCACTGGAATTTCAGGCATATGATCTGCTTTTCTTTTACGAAGAGTATCATGTGGCAGAGGAGTGATGGCTTTTCTCTTGAGAGGCATCTTCCCAAATGAGGTTCTATCCTCTTCATCATCTTCACAATCTTCATCTCCAGGTAGAATCACTGAGTTCAGAAGCGAATGTGCTACCTCTTTGCGGAAATCCAGAAAATACAATTTTTCTCTGCTGGGTGTTGCATCTGCCTTTTCAGCTCTTCTTTGCTCTATCCATGAAGCAGCCAGGAAAAAATCCATCAGATGGAAAATCAGTCGCACTGTCCACTTTTTAGTGCGAGCAGAAATGCGGTACATTGAAATAACTCTATCCAAAAAGTTCACGCCACCCATATTCTCATTGTAGGCTTCACAAACATGAGGGCTATCAACTAAAATATATTCCTTCATTTTCTTGCACCAGCGGTTACACTGTCCCACAGGTCCTGCACCTTCGACAGACGAAGCTAAAACAACAGGTTTGTTGTCGTGCCACTTCACAATGCAAACTTGGCCATCATCTCTCACCACCATATCATGGTCACCTCTTCTTCCTTTCTGCATTTCTGAATCGGATCGTAACTCGTCTGTTGGAATTCTACTTACTCGCAGTGTTCCTGTGCCTTGGATTTCACATTCAGAATGTAGAAGATCTAGTAGCAGCACAGAAGTGAAATATCTGTCCATATACAGTATTGATCCAGCCGGTAGGTTTCTAGATAATCGAATGACCACTTTTTCTCCAGTATCCAAGCGTTGAAATGCAGCATCATCCAAAATTGAATGCCCCTTACCTTCATACAAGAAGAAGTCCATAGGTAAGCCATCTGGAGCAGCACATACAAAAATTTTGAGTCCACAAGGTTTTTGTGTCCCCCTGATGTATTGGCGCATAGCGACCTTCCCCCAAAATGGTACTATTTGCTCGTCTATTGAGAATTTTGCACATTTTGGATTGTCAAGACATGCTTGACGTATATTTTTGGTTAGAGGTTTCAGTTTCCAATATTTGTCATTTGATTTCTCTTCTGCAGTCACCACCGTGTCGTCCACTAGTTTCAAATTGTTTCGAATTTTGAAATATCTGTTTCTAGATATTTTGTCAGCAATCTGTGGGACACGAGTTTTTCTCGCCCAATACATTCGTATGCGTGGATATCTGAGATTGGACATAATTATTGTGGCAGCAAAAAATATTTTCATTTCTTCTTCAGTCACCATCAGAGGAGTACCACTGTTACGTAGATATCTGCGATTTGTAAATTCCACCATTGTATAAAATATATCATTTCCAACCTATGTATAGAATCTCGACACAGGAGGAAGCATTTCTATTTCTTGTGCTGGATCTGGTGTAGGTGCCGGAGGGAGAGGTTAAAAAATATCGGATCTCTTCCAGTTATCCTCATACTGTACAGATTCATCAGTGTTTTCTCTTTCGCCTTCATCAGTAGCCTCTTCAGTAGCTGCAGCCTCCTCAGTAGTTGCATCATAATCTCTTGGAACAGGAACCATGGGAATCAGAATTCTCTCCGGCTCAACTTCGTCAGAAAGGTATGATATATCAGAATCATCTCCAAAAATGAGACTTTCAATATTTTTCATGTCCACTCCTAAAACAGGCACAAAATTACATGAAAAAGTATCATTTGAATCAAGACCCATTGTAACCAATAGGTTACATTACAGAAGAGAGATCCATAAATCATCGTATCATGAAGATTGAGAAATTCTAATTAGTTATAAATGTTGTGACATACTTTGAGATTCATTGTAATTTTTTTTCAGAATATTAAGAACTCATGTTATTATTAAAAACTCTACTTACTTTCTTTGCCGCGCTTAGCGCAAAGACGTTGTAGTTATATATCTAGACACACAATTGGCGCTGGTGTCGTGTACAAATTTGAAACCTCTCGCGCAGGTTCGCGCGATGCCATGTTTGGGGAGCATTCGGAGTTTAGAAAATACCATTGAGTATATAGGCGTTTTCTTAGTGGATTTCCTCCGTCACTGTAATATAACTAAACTTATTTACGTATTTTCTAACGTATAATATAAAATAACAGAAGTAAATCTAAATATTGTAACTAAGCATTGTTTTAAATATAAACGCCTTATATTTCTCATAAAATAGACTTATTAGTTTATTTCTATTTCCTATGACCGAATAATGGAATATTTTTACTTATGTTATTATATATGTTAGAAAATACGTAAATAATTTATTTAAATTATATTACAAAGAGAGGAATGTCCGTTAAAAATGTCTATATACCCAACGGTATTATCCAAACACTTAACGCACTGTAATAATAATCCTCAGTGTTTTGAGAATCAGAGGCGATATGACACTTCTACTGCAGACATTGATTGCAATTCCCTCATTCTTACATCATTCTCAATGACACAATATTGTCAAAATATGATTGTATTCATTGTTGGCTTAGTTGTTAAATCATTAAGAAAAATATGGCATAATAAATCTAAAGACTCAATTTATGGTGCGTAGCCTACCACCAGTAAACAAAATCTCTTTTATTCTTTAACGAAAGAATGATGGGAGTCTTGTCATACCATCATCTGAGATTATAGAAATAAGTCGCTTAAGTGAAAGAGCGATTACACAGATGTTGATAGTTCAATGGCATATTACCATCCACTCTTACATCGTGTGAAAACAATGTGCTCTAGAAGTAGAATACTTGTGCAATCTTTCTGTACTTATAGGAACATATTTTATAAAATGGATCCCAGATTCCTCCCGAGAACCATATTTTAAACTTGTTAAACTGACCATAAAAGTGCATAAAGATCTACTGACGTAGCTCAGTGGGCTAAGGACTGTCAGTCCGGAGTCGCGCTCGGTCGCAGGTTCGATTCCCGCTGATTTCCTGGTTGGGTTTTTTCTTATATCCCCAACCGTAAGGTGAATATCAGGTAATCTATGGCGGATCCTTGGCCTCGTCTCGCCAAATATCATCTCGCTATCATCAATACCACCTATGCTAAATAATCTAGTATTTGATACAGCGTCATTAAATAACCAAATAGAAGAAGGTACTACATCAAGAGCAGATGTTAGCACACACTTAAGGTTACCAGTACAACACGACTTTACATAAAATGTTGTAAGACAATATTTAACGGAGTCAATAATAATAATAATAATAATAATAATAATAATAATAATAATAATAATAATAATGAATCAATAGGCAAGAAGTTCTGTACACTAGGCCTGAGTTTTATTACATGATTAATTGACTAATTCATGCATGTGACGTTTATTTCATAATACAGCTGTGATAATAAGCTATTGCACGGTAGGCCTACTTATATATCTAACTAAAACATTAGGTGCGTGTTTCTATTTTACAGGTGTAGGCCTATATTATGTGATATGGAAGCGAATAAATAATAATTGTTTATTTCTGGTCCACATCAAAGCAAACGTGTTTACAATATAGGCCTAGGCCTAATGTAACGTCTTACACAGGCAGTGTTTTGTTAATAATAGTTAATACTAACAATTTTCTTTTCATCTAAACTATTACTACAATATGCATTTGTATGTCTGTTCGCTCTATATGTTGTCAAATAACTATACAACATATTTAGTTACGGTATCAAATTGTTGCAGTTTTCTTTCGTTTCATGTCAAACTAACGGTAACTAAGCTTGATTATGTCTTTAACGTGGTCGCTTTAAATGTTAATTTTCATTTATCCATTCAGATTGATTTATAAGAGACACCAAACATCTATATTAAACATTCAGCATTGAATAGTGCAGCCGTCTACTAGCCGGTGCTTCTCCCAAAACATGGCGGCGGACGCAAGCTTCAATTTGTCCCTACTCGAAACTTCTGCGCAGCCTCGGCTGTAGGGGCTCGGCTTAGCTTTCCTCTCGTCCTTGTCAGTCATTTTGTAATAACCAGCTGTGACCAAAGATGCTCACAAAACTGTACATTCAAAGCACCATACTCTTGCGCACTCTCTTGAGAATGCCGTGGAACTACTTGCAACTAGCTACATTTCTTAGTACCCGAGATATAAAATTGGAAACCTTTGTAACTAATAGGTTACGCAGGGTCCGAGGAGGTTAAAATGATTTATTAATGAAATAATGTATAGCTCGCGCAAGAAACGATTACCGAAAACCAATGGTGGCGTTGCTGTCTGTTTTGACGTGTGTATGTAGGCACGCCGACGGAGGAGAGGTGCGAGCCGATGGAAGTACTGTCTCTTCCAAGAAGATGAACAAATGAGGACATCGCTGTGAAAATAAAGAACGTAGGAAGAGAAAAATTCGAAGTTAATTAAACGCGCAACATATGTTTACGAATTAAATAATAATACCGTGCGATACAAGACACGCATTCACATGCAATGGAACAAACTAAAGTCGTAATATAACTATCGCAACGCAAGACTGATTCTATCGATGGCATTTCTCTTCGACTGTACTCTTGAATATCATTCAAGTTATCTCGTGACCTATCCTCTCGCCCGCTCTTCCTTATCGCAGTGTTTGATTCGCATTCCTTCTGTCGGTAATCCGTACTTGCGAGACCTATATCTGTTTAGAGTAATTAAAAGGCACTATATATTAACAACTACTGTTTCAGAGGTATGCATTTCGAGTTTAAAGTGTAAACGTTACAATAGAATGTAGGCCTATGTACTGATTTTATCATCAATAGTAAGTAATTGTAATTTATTATATTCTTGCATTTCTTTACATACCAGATTTTATATTACGAATTACACTTATTTCCTTTGTTTTTACCGGTGTCCATTTGTTCATCTATATATGTTATTAAGATAACTGTAATGAGTATGCAATTAATTGTAGACCTATATTAACCAAAAACATTTTTTTTTTTTCATTACACATGACAAATGTCCTTCAATTGTTACTCCGTTTGTGTACTAAGAAAATATCAATGCTCTGTCTAGCCTGCAAAACATCAGGGGCAATCGGTTGAAATTCGAACATTCGGTCGGATTCCCTATCTTGACGGATGCTCTCTGACTGGTCGAATGAAAACGGTTGTAAGCCCTATTCTGCAGATCTCTAACACCTACTTTCACCAACAGCTTAATATTCTAGGACAACACGTCACAAAGGAAACACGGATCCAGTCGCTATGTAAATAAATGAACATACTCTTATCTGAAGAGAATAGAATTGCATTAAGCCATGAAGCATGCACATTAATCCATATACAAACTTAATAAAATTAATAATAACGGAAACCTCAATATCCAAACAATATACGTCATTAATTACCTCACTCGTCTATGGAGAAATTACCTTAACTTCGTCTCCAAAGCCTGATTGAACGGAACTGTTTTCCAACTATATTATCTCCCTGAATGTGCAACATCCATAGGGTGCATGCAATCCTAAAATGAATTGTTTAGCTTGTAAATTGGGTAAGACTGCTTGTAGAGTATTAGACCTATATATTTTTGTATAGTTCAATTGCTGAAACTGCTTAATTTGAATTGTATATTTTGGTAGAGCCACCAGCGTAGCTCAGTCGGCAGACTCGCTTACCTACTGATTCGGAGCTACACTCGGGCCTCGGTTAAATTCCCGCTTGGACTGATTACCTGGTTAGGATTTTTCCAAGGTTTTCCCCAACCATAAAGTAAAGTCAGGTAATCTATGGCGAATCCTCGGCCTCACCTCTTCTCTTCATAAAATTGTATAACTCTTGACTTGTTTCATATCTTAAAGCTTCAGTGCTCATGTAAGATCTATGAATAAAAGAAATTGATTAATATCTTCACATGACAAATTTACCATTAAAAATGAATTATGGTTTTCGGCTAAATTTAATATTTTGCAAGGTCAAACTTATTAAGGCTCTAAAGAGGATTTACGCGTTATGATTATATCAAAATGCGATACGTAAATTATCATACAGTTTTATCAAATTCAAATAATGAAATATAAAAGCATACTAGAACATCTTAGAACCCATAACCTTGAAGGAAAACACATAAAGTGTTTTGAAAAATAAATGTAGAAGAAGAAACCAAATGGCTAGGGTGAGAGTCTTTGTAAGAAACAGAGTACGTTAAAGATGTTTCATACAGTCATATGGTGTGGAGAAGTGCGGTGGGAAACATTATTTTGTCAACAGGGAAATTGTTACAGTCAGAAATACTGCACAGACACATATGAACATTTTATAACTATTTTTTTAAGTAGTCTATATTATTGCTTCAAAAGCTAGAAATATTTGTCAAGTTTGTTTAGAATTAAATTAACTTACAGAAAAAAACCCTTCGGCCTGTCACTAGGGCGGTTCGGGTTCGAGTTACAGTCAGACCTGGGATTTTTCCATTGAAAATCCATTGTGATATCTACTTTTGTGGAGGACAAGGTCTCAGTCGGGGTTACTCTCGGAGACTTTTCCCTATATTAGGTATTTGTATAATTCCGTCCGACCACCATTTCATTATATTAATGGAAGTTATTCACTGCTTCCACTGCTAGATATGCAGCGACCTTACTGTAGTCAGCTGATATGTGTTGGGAATGCGCCTGGCATAAAAGTAAGAGCAATAAATCTACTAGATAGCAGTGCTGACTCGAATTGGTCCCCTTCCATTATATATGTAAATACATACATACATGCATGCACGCATACATACATACATACATACATACATACATACATACATACATACATACATACATACATACATACATACATACATACATACATACATACATACATACATACATACATACATACATACATACATACATACATACATACATATGTGTACATAAAGAAAAAGAACAGAACTGTCTTCAATCTTTGCCTCGTCCAACAACGCTGACAATCTGTATACCTGAGGTAAGATAAGAACTCGGCCATCATCATCTCCCAGACAGAGGAAAACTAAATCGGAAGAGTGTAAGAAAGAAGGTGCTTCGGAGAGTTTAATCTGCAATTTTCATAAGCGGCTCAAAAATATTAGTGAAAATAGCCGCAGCTCAACTCACGTATGAGTCTACGTATATTGCGTACAGAAATTTCCGACATGCATTTACATAGGCCTATGCTGTGGTTCCTGCAAAGAAACCCGCACATCTGCATGCCAGTTGAGACACATAATGTCAATACAAAACAAATATTCATGCAAAATGCAAATCTTGCAACGCACGGGCCGCCAAATACACACGCGTACGTGCGTTTCACAGAAATAAATGTTACTGGATAATTTACAGTCATGAAATGTAACACTCACGGAAGAGATAGGAAATAATGTGATTAAGAGAGAAAATCGACATAGAAAAGTACATAGCTACGACAAAAAAATGGAAATATACACTATTAAGGTGTAAAATAATAATATATCTTAAGAATTAGAAAAAAATAGAAAATGATAAATTAGTAAACACTTATACACGAAGATAATGAATATACATTGAAAAGGGTGGGTAAGCAAAGACGTAAAAGAGAGAAAAGAGAATTGAAGATGAGGCAAAAAAGTAAAATGAGTGACTAGACAAAACAAAATGGAAAGACCAAGAGTTTTAAGAAATCAAATATAAAAGAAAGAATTAAAAGTAAAACGAGAGACAAAATACAAAGGCCACCGACATAGCTCAGACATAGCTTCCTACTGGCTCGGAACTGCGCTGAGACGTCGCGTCGGTTCGATTCCCACTTTGACTGATTATTCTGAATGAATTCTTTACAAGTTTTACCTAACTGTAAAAGAAATAAATCATTATTATTATTATTATTATTATGAAGTTGGTTATTTAACGACGCTGTATCAACTATTAGCTTATTTAGGTCGATGAGATTGGTAATAGCAAGATAGTATTGGACGAGATGAGGCCGAGGATTCGCCATAGATTATTCTGGCATTCACCTTACGGTTGAGGAAAACCTCGGAAAAAACCCAATCAGATAATCAGCCCAAGCGGGAATCGAACCCGCGCCCGAGCGCAACTTCAGACCGGCAGGCAAGCGCCTTAACCGACTGAGCCAGGCCGATGGCCTTAAAGGAAATAAATGTCAGATAATCATCCATGGCGAAATCTCTGATTCATCTCGTCATATACCACACACTATCAACAATCCCATCGACGTTAATAACCTAGCAGTTGATATAACGTCTTCAAAACAGTTTTAAAATTTAAAACTGTTTTATTTAATAAAAAGACAGAAAAAAAATAACGAGACAGAAAAATAAAAACGGAGAAAGAGAAATAAGATAATGTAGAATGTAGAAAAACGAAGACAAAAACAGTGAAATGAAGTGAAAGTAAATGGAAAAAATAAAGAAGGAAAATGTTAATGAAAGCAGAAACATAAAAAGAAACAAAGAAGAAACTAAGGATAAAAAGAGAAGGAGAAAGGAAAGAAAAAAGAAGCATTCGTAATTGCTGATAATGAATTTGCCATTATAATTACAACAGTATTATTGGTACGCGCTCTCAGAAAGCACTGATAAGTATTTTCGCTTTGATATCAATGAATAAGAGGTTACAAAGCACACAAGGAATAGGAAATTGAAACAGGCTTGCAAGCGTTGTCGCTACCAAGCTGAGAATGGGGAACCCTTTCAGTTCCATCTTCCACATTTTTCCCTTCCTAACCACATTACTCCCCCAGTCTCTTGAGTTAGGGGAGTATTCTCTACAATTATTGCGGGTGTGGGGAGTACGCTTTACCAAAACACTCTAAATGTTTTATCTTCAAGTGAGCTTTATAAATGAGCTTAAAATGTATTCCGAGCTTTATTTATCTGCCTCCTTTTCTTCTTCGAAATATTTATTTTTAAAGAAGAAGTGGATATTCAGGTCAAGAATGAATCATGTCGCGGGACTTGTTGCCTTGCTAATTAAGTTGTCCCAACATGGCAAACAGCTTTACACTTCATCCTCTGGCGCCCCAGTTATCCATGTCATACCAGCATAGGCCACAATGTCAATATCATTCTGTACATCCCAAAACACAGAGGGATCGTAACTATGCCAAACATGTATCTCTCTATCGCAACAAACCCAGTTCTCATAAAAACTTCAATGAAATGTCACAAAGCAGTGCAAACACAGACTCACAGTCTGGTTTCTAATATGATTCATAATTTAAATTGATATGAAATAAAGCATCCATGCTTTGAAAAAGTGTTAGGGCTTAAAAGAACTTGTATTTTCTTAGAACTAGTGCAAAAAACCTAAAAAAACACACAAAATATTTCATTTGCCATAATTTGAGAATGAACAAGTAATAACAAATAATAACACATTTTAAAAAGTTACAAAAGAAAAGGAGGAGTTTTGAAATACTACTGGATGACACAAGCACTTGCGATAACGTAATTGGTGTTTGATGGCAATGATAATAATCTTAAAAAGTGCAGGAGACACATAATTCAAGTTTTTTACTTGTTCTCTAATAATTTGTTATTTAATTACAATTTTTGTTTTTACACGATGCTTGCCTGTGTTCTTCTAGTATAAATGTTTAAAGAGTAGCTACTCATCTACTCATAATGTCAAACAAGAGGTAAATCAAATTATAGAAAGGCTGTAGCAAAAGTAAAAGAATTATGCATTACATAAATCCTAAAATTATATAACTAGTAGGCCTAAGTTATAACTACTAATTAAAAATGCAACAGCACAGTAGGCTACAGTTCATGTGTTGTTTTTAAGTTCTTTTCAATTGTCTATCAAAAACAACTTGGTGGTCTGCGAATAAAATTGTGCTTAAAATTTGCCATAATTTATTTTTAAATGGATGAACTAGCTAAAAGCACCCGGCGTTGCCCTGGTTTTCTTTTTTCCTTCTATTTTTAACTAAAATAGTTGTTAGAATTTTCGGAAATCTCAGAAATTCAACTATAGACAACCAAAATGAAATTGCCTTTATTGAGTTTTCCTTGTCCTTAAAGATCAATAGCTTCACTTACATTAATTAATAAACTTCTTAGACAAATACCTGCCAGGGTTAACTCAATTTGATAGAGCTGTAGATCAGGCAGCGAAAAGAAAACATTTCATGTGACTTACGTTCAACTGCTTTTTATTTAACTTAGAAAGCATGTTGGAAATATTCAGATTGTCAATCAATATAGATAAACATATTATAATATTTGTTACTCAGTCAAATGACAATTCAATGTAAAATAATGACTTATATTATATGGTCATTAAGCTTTATATACATGAGCTACAAATTGCAAACGTTTTCGCCCATTCAGGCATCTTCAGGCACAATTATACAATATCTCAATATCAAACTATGTAGCTATTACATTGGTGGTAGATAAACTGTTTAAGATTAATGGTGTACAAAACATCTCCATAATTAAAACGTAATATTACAAGTCGTAAATTAAAATAATGTTAAAAACCACGTAGTGTTGTAATTAAACTTCATATATTCTGTGGAACTCTTGTTCAGTAGAGTCCAATAAATGATGAATTATGTCTGAAATATATAAATAAATACGAAATAGAAATAGGAAATTACCAAACGTAAAAGTGTAATCGGAATTAGATTGGCTAAGTAAAAGTACTCACGTCGTTTGAACGTGGCAACTGTATAGATCACTATAAATCAATATGTTAAAAACGACGTAGTGTTGTAATTAAACTTCATAATATTCTGTGAAACTCTTGTTCAGTAGAGTCCAATGAGTGATGAATTATGTCTAAAATATATAAATAAATACGAAATAGAAATAGGAAATTATCAAATATGAAAATGTAATCGGATTGGATAATTAAAAGCACTCACGTCGTTTGAACGTGGCAACTGTATAGATCACTATAAAACATCCTATGTTTGAAGCAGTTATCTGTAATAAAATAATAAATGAATCAAAATTTTGAAGAATTTGAAAAACTAATTGGAAGACACAAATTATGGACGTACTTACGTAGACGTGAGATGACCTGCTGCTGTTGGAACTGTAGCTAGTATGACGCGGGGGAAGTATGTATTCGTGTGAGCAACCAACGCTTAAGGATATTGCGTAGTGATGGGGTTAGACGTTGTACAGGAGATTCCGGATTTGAGTCAAATTTTCATTAAGAATGCTGTTCTCTATTTGAATCTGTTTTGCAATATAATATTCCTCTGCAGAATTTATCAATTTAGTATCTATTTCTTATTTTAATATTTTCAAAGTTTTATGTGTTGGGCCTAATTCATGTCCAGTATTTATTAGATGGGATGCGTATGTGGATTTCTTACGGTTATGTTTGAAATCAGAAATGTGCTCATTGTATCTAATTTTGAAATTTCTTTTGGTTTGTCCTATATATTTTTCCTTACATGTAAAACATTCCAATCTGTAAATACCATTATTGTGGAGTTTATTAACTTTTTGAAGTTTATTGTCTAAATTGTTATTAAGTTTATTAGTTGGTTTATGTGCTATGTAAATATTTTCTTTTTTAAAAAAGTTAGCTAATTTGGTAGATATATATTTATTATATGTTAAACTGAAATGTTTTTTGTTGGTATTGTTTTGTTTTGTTAACGTAGATATATTGCTTAGTTCTTTTTTCCTTTTGTTCTTATTTATTAATTTCTTAATCAAATTAGTACTGTAACCATTTTCGTTGGCTAATTGTATTATTTTATTATATTCTTTCTTGTAATTGTTTTTGCTTAGTGGAAATTGTATTAATCTATTAATCATGTAATTGAAGTTACTTAGTTTGTGTGCAGTAGGACGTTCTGAATTTATGGGAATACTATGGTTGGTGGTTACGGTTTTCTGTAAATATTAAATTTAATCTATTTTTATGTTTTTTTTATTATGATGTCTAAAAAATGAATCATATTATTGACTTCAATTTCTTGTATGAATTTCAAGTTATTATGCAAGTTATTGAAAGATTCTAATATTTGTTCATTAATTTGTTGGCTTTCGTAAATTATTAAAGTATCATCTACGTATCTATTGTAAAATTTAACATTGTGTATTTTTAGAATATTATTAACTTGCTTATCTTCAATATCTTGAATAAATATCTCGGCAAGTAAACCGGATAATGGATTGCCCATAGCTAATCCTTTATGTTGTGTATATATTTTATTATTACACTGAAAATAATTCTGTTTGGTTACAATGTATAATAGTTTAATTATTTTATCTATTATAGATCTTTGTATATTGTTATTAAGTAGTTTTTTCTCTATTATGTCAAGAGTTTCTTTTATGGGAATATTGGTGTATAAATTTTCTATATCTAGTGATAACATTTTGGTGTTTTTTGTAATCTTTAAATTTTGAAGTTTGTTAATTAATTGACTGGAATTTTTTGTTGCGTATAAATGTTGTAATTTCAAAGCAGATTTTAGAAAACGTTGGAGAAATTTGCATATTTTCTAATTTGGAGAATTTATACAATTTACTACTGGTCTCATTGTTATGGGGTTTTTATGTGTCTTAGGTAAGGTTTTCATAGATGAAATTTTTGGATTTTGATTGATATATTTAAACATTTCATTGGGTGAGATAATATCTGGCATTGTTTTCAAAGCGGTTCTAATTTCTTTTTGATAAATATCTGTATGATCATTTTTAATTTCTATAATTTGATTTTTCTCAAAAAATTCTAAAGTTTTGTTGCAATATTGTTCTTTATCTAAAATTACTACAGCATTGGATTTATCGGCTTGTACTTGGACTAAGTTATTATCATTGAATTTTTTCTGTAAGTTATTTAATTTACGTTCTATTTGTTTGGCTTTTTTTAATTGTTTTTCTGTTTTGGAATTGTTTTTGTAATCTTTTATTAACTTTGCGGTTTGATGTCTGAGAAAATCTTTATTTTGGTGGGCACAATTCTGTATTATTGTTTCTGTCTCAATTACTAACGTATCTAAGGTCTGGTTTATATTAGGTTGAGGAAAATTATATTTGTAACCCAGATTCAAAACGTTAACTTCTTCTTGTGTGAATTCTACATTGGTTAAGTTAATTATCCTGTTAGGTTTTGGATTCTGTTGTTCAGTATCATGTTTAATTTCAACTTTATTTACAAGATTATCTAATTTCTTATTCAAATTATTGTACTTATTTTCCATTAATGAATGGATCTTTTCATTAATTTCTGGGTCGACGAAAGCCATGTCTGTCCAAAAGTCTTTGAAATTATTAAATATAGTTCATATAATTGTACGTTTATGTTTTCTTTCTTTTCATACAAAAACTTGATCTCATTTTTGATTCAATTTATTTGTGCAGTTGTTTTAGTCTTTATCGCGGTTTTTGTTTTTGATTTAATTCCAATCTTGGCATATTTGGGAATAACTTTGTTTTCTAAGCATTTACGATTAAACCAAGTATTAGTTATCGTATTATGAAGTTTAATTTTACAATTGAGATATCGCTTGTAGATATTTGTGTGACTCACATTCATTAACTTAGAAAGCATGTTGGAAATATTCAGATTGTCAATCAATATAGATAAACACAATATAATATTTGTTACTCAGTCAAATGACAAATCAATGTAAAATAATGACTTATATTATATGGTCATTAAGTTTTATATACATGAGCTACAAATTGCAAAGGTTTTCGCCCATTCAGGCATCTTCAGGCACAATTATACAATATCTCAATATCAAACTATGTAGCTATTACATTGGTGGTAGATAAACTGTTTAAGATTAATGGTGTACAAAACATCTCCATAATTAAAACGTAATATTACAAGTTGTAAATTAAAATAATGTTAAAAACCACGTAGTGTTGTAATTAAACTTCATAATATTCTGTGGAACTCTTGTTCAGTAGAGTCCAATAAGTGATGAATTATGTCTTAAATATATATTTCAGACATAATTCATCACTTATTGGACTCTACTGAACAAGAGTTCCACAGAATATTATGAAGTTTAATTACAACACTACGTGGTTTTTAACATATTGTTTTATAGTGATCTATACAGTTGCCACGTCAAACGACGTGAGTACTTTTACTTATCCAATCTAATTCCGATTACACTTTTACGTTTGATAATTTCCTATTTCTATTTCGTATTTATTTTTATATTTCAGACATAATTCATCACTTATTGGACTCTACTGAACAAGAGTTCCACAGAATATTATGAAGTTTAATTACGGTACAACACTACGTGGTTTTTAACATTATTTTAATTTACGACTTGTAATATTACATTTTAATTATGGAGATGTTTTGTACACCATTAATCTTAAACAGTTTATCTACCACCAATGTAATAGCTACATAGTTTGGTATTGAGATATTGTATAATTGTGCCTGAAGATGTCTGAATGGGCGAAAACGTTTGCAATTTGTAGCTCATGTATATAAAACTTAATGACCATATAATATAAGTCATTATTTTACATTGATTTGTCATTTGACTGCTTTTTATTTATTTATTTTTGTTTATTTATTTATTCTGGTAGCAGTTAAGTCCATCAGGACGTCTCTTCCACACTACCAGAAATACAAATAAAATAAAAGAAAAATCAAACTATAACGTAAAACCAATTGGGAAAAATGGATTGGGGACAAAAGTTAATGGGAAAACGTAACAGTGGGAATGTTACATTGAGAAATATGGTTTGGGAAAATGTCTGGGAACAAAAACGATTCCTAGCCAAGGAAAACTCCCTTGGCAGAGTCAAGAATCTAACCCGAAATCTATCGCTATCCACCAGACCACCAGGCTGGTTCATAATAGGGATATATTTACCTTTTTGCAGATGCTATTCAAAGACGAAATCTATCGCTATCCACCAGACCACCAGGCTGGTTCATAATAGGGATATATTTACCTTTTTACAGATGCTATTCAAAGACGATTTCATTGAAAATGACAGTATGAAATCGAAAAACTTGTTGTATACTTGCTTTCACTAGCGTAAACCTCATCCAATCTCTCCGGATTAGAGTGCAATCAAATTCCGTGAAAAATTGCTAGCTAGGTTACGATTGGGCCATTAATATTATTTCTCGACAGTGATTGATGATTATAACCAGGTACGTATTTGAATATAAAAGTACGCCTAATTAAATAAGAAAATAAGGTATTCTCATACCACGACGCAAACAAAATGTGTTTTAAAGATAATCATATTATCTCTGGAACACAAAAGCAACTACTGTCCCTTCGAGTGGTTATGTTGCAGGGTTGTCGAAGGGGGGAAATCACATAACAGTCTCTTTTTTCACTCTTTTTTACGGAGGAGGGACCCGAAGGCTTGCACTGCAGCCTGAGGCTTATTATGCTTACCACGTTCTTGTACAAGTACAGAACCCTGCGCCGTGCACTGAATCCGGGCTATGATGATGATGATGATGATGATGATGATGTGTGAATTAGTTAAGGTGGAATGAGTCCGAGGTCCAACGCCGAAAGTTACCCAGTAATTCAATTGGTTAAGAAAATATCCCAACCAGATAACTTGACCAATATGCTTGCTCTCTGGACGTCACGTGATATGACGCAGAAACATGGCTGCTTACAGCTGGTAGTGGTTGGGTCTTATTTTGAGTCTTATAGCGGTAAATCGAGGACTTGAACCAGCGCCCTCTCGTTTCACAGTCAGACGCACTACCCGTTATTCCAAAACGATGAACTAACAGTCACGTACTTAACGGGGTTCTTTATTTTAAATAGTTGTATAATATTAGATAGCCGTCCAATTCCGTAGAGAATATATTTTCAGAAAAGAGCTAAGATTTTCCTAATATCCCAGTCACTAGCTTTTACAGAAGGGCCAGCAGAAACGGGTGGGGAGACCGGACAGTATCACTTGGAATCAAAGCGAGTTCGGACAATTTTATATTAACTTTTAACATTAGTTTTAAATCCTGAATCTGCATTTGAAGTGGTTCCAAATGTTGTGAACTTCTGAATTAATATGACACTGTTATCGCCACCCAGAAAGAGAGGCCATTTGAAAGAATGAAATAGTAACAATTCTTTTGTAGCAGATGAAATAGAATATTATATTTTAATAACTTTCTAAAGTGGTGAAAGAGACACAACGACACAACTCAAATACTGATGGAGGTCGTAACACACTTTGGTCTTGTAAATACCAGGACTTCCTGAAAAATCACTGCTAATGACGAATGGCTGCTCTTCCAATTTGATGGAAAGTAATAGTTTCACTTTCTAGAATAGGTTATGAGGTTTCCTGAGCAAGATTATATCTTTAAATTTACGGGTGTAATGAATAAACATTTCGCTAGCCCGCGCTACGAGCGTGCTAAACTAGCTCTGGCTATCGACTAAATAATTGTACAGGATTCATATCATATCATATCGCTAACACTGGTTTATGAATACAAAAGACGTTAGTTCGCTGATCATCCACAGGAAGCCCTCGATAAGAATGTCTATGAATATGGCCCTAGGTGTCCATCATTGAATTACTTAAACCAGTTTGATGCCCTATTACTGACCCCATTTTCTAATTCACATATTTCTTCAGCTGCTAATTCTCCACTCATATCTACTCGTATTTAACCGAAAAAAAGGGCAGATAAACTCTCATTTTGACTGTGTCGCTGCATATTTTCAATGATAAACTAAAGATAATATGCATTATAAACCGTAAATACAGTGTGTATGTGGTACAAGAGAAAAAAATTGGTAAGCTGTGTGAACTTTCAAAATTTTATTTTATAGCTCAGTTTTACATTTTGAAATTTTAAGCTAAGTTTATAGAAAAGTAAAGAAGACTAAAATATTTTATAATTTCAGCATCTTAAAATGCTTTTTCAGTGCATTTCTTATAAATAAAACAAAACCTGCTTCAGATGGTAGGTCTACATCCATATATCAGCATTCAGATTGTTTGCACTGTATATACTACAAAAATTCCTTATTAATAATAACGTTCGTTCGGAAAAAAGTTAAAGTTTGGCTCCATAAAGTCAGGAGCATCACTGTAAAGTCACAACTTTACGTTTTATCATCATCATCATCATCATGATGACGTTTTATAAAAGCCTGAATAGAAGACAAACATGATTTTATATTGTAAACAAGTGGGATAAAATAAAAAAACCAGAAAACGAGAAAAATAACTTGTATGGAGAGAGAAAAAAAATAATATAGTACAGTTTTAAACACTGTTTATTATTAACGGAAAAAAAAATAATAAACATAGCAGAGAATTCTGTTAGCTTAAAAATTAATATCATCATATAGTTTTAAACGTTGTGTTTAAAACGTTTTAATCAACAGATATTGTTTTAAACAATTTTGAACACTTTGTTTAAAACATTAGGCAGCTAGGGGAAAATCCTGGTATAGGCAGCTAGGGAAAAACCACTAATATTTAAGGGAATTCCTGAATGACAAGATTTCTATAAGACAATACTCAACTAGTAATAGTAAGTTTAAGAAATATTGTTTCATCAATTTTAAGTAAGATGTGATGAAAGATGATTTTAGTTATGATTTTTAGAGTCTAGTTTTTATTGTAGAGCCAATTTCGTCGTTGAGCCTATTTTAGACAACTAAAATCTAATTTTTAGAACCTAAAAATCCGACATCCAGTCATCATTGACCAATAACAGAATAATGCCTAACTTAGTACGATGGTACGAGAGGTGGTAGAACTCCACTCTTTAGTTTCACTTCTCATCGTTCTTATCTGGAATTTATAATAGAACACTTTGTTACTGTAGAACATACATGGGCACAATTTTCGGTTACGTGAGACACTCGATTTGAAATAGTTTGTTCACTAGGAGAGGAGACTGCAGAGTAGGATGGGAAATATAAACTGCTGTGACCTGCGTCACCTTATCGTAATCTCTAAGGCGGTCAGTGGCGAATTATTAGGAAAGCGCTTGGTTAACGTGAGACTCTCGAAAACTTTTATTCAATTTGGCAAATTAATTCGGCAGCTTTAATCATAAAGCTCTTTACTGTTTCTCCGTCGCTGAATTGATTTAACAGTCGCATACCAATGCCCATTATTACACCAACTAATACCAATGGTGGGGTCAGTGACTGACCCCACATATTTTATATTGTTTCTCCAATTAAACTATATAAACTATATATTTTTGTAATCTTAAGGAACTTTATATCAACTTTATTGAATGTATTTTACTTTACAAAAAAAAATGTTTGAACAGATACAAAAAAAAAATAAACATTCTGAGAGAAACAGGTATTCGGATACAATATTACTTGGTGTATTCAAGATTTATGCAAACAAAAACAATCATTCAGAATCACACTGCGAACAGGTTCTAAAAATTTTTATTTTATTGTAATAGGTTATTTTACGACGCTTTATCAACATGTTAGGTTATTTAGCGTCTGGATGAAATGAAGGTGATAATACCGGTGAAATCTGTCCGGGGCCCATCACCGAAAGTTATCCAGCATTTCCTCATTTTGGGTTGAGGGAAAACCCCCGAGCAAACCTCAACCCGGTAACTTGCCCCGACTGGGAATCGAACCCGGACCACCTGGTTTCGCGGCCAGACGTGCTAACCGTTACTCCACTGGTGTGGACAGGTTCTAATAGAAATGGACTCTTTCGTCATATGAGCAGAACATATGTACTTTTTACATGAAGTACAGGTCTTCATGTATTTGCGGTCCTTACTTCTTGGGCATAAATAACAACCACCTTTGTTTGGAATATTTGTCACTGCATTACGAGTCACTTTTCTTTGTGTTTCTGAACGTACAGTTCCCCTGCTCACTGCACCTTGGTCTCGATTGAAATTATAACCAAATATACATAAAGCATGTATATACTTTGTGTATAGGCCAACCGAATTTTCAATACGCTTCTTTATATTTATGATGCAAAGTTGTGGACTCAGTTCTTTCAAAAAAACTTTCCTTCCAGAATCCTTTCTTTTTTTTTTTTTCTTTTTTGTACTGTTTAGCCCATTGATCAGTAGTTTCATGAAACAATATATATGCATTATATGCTGCAATGTCAATGAGGTTGAACAGAACCGTCATTGGCCGTTGCCGCGTTCCTCGACAACAAGAGTATGTTCTTATGCATTTGTCAAGAACATCCACTCCTGCTTTAGTAGAATTGTAGAATAGGATTATATCTGACATATCGTCAGTCACCTTCATGTCACAATGTTGCGTGCAAAGGACTGTCACAACTTTTCCTTTCTTTGGGACATTACCAAGGTGATATCTTCAGTGAAGGCAAATCTAACTGTTCCAGGTTGGGCAGAAACGGGGCGAAGCTCTGTCGGTAAATCTCTTCTGTCACTTCGTATGGTACCAACTGTAGTTACTTTCTCCTTCAACAATTCCGTTGCAAGGAACATTCTTATGAATATCTTGTCCATTGTGATGTTTCGTCCTGATTGTTCCAAGTTAGACATACGAACCAACCTTTACACTACTTCAGGACCACTGTTATGATTTCTTTGCTCAGATTCAAACTATCCTGCATAAGGGTCTGCTGCGAGGCAGTAGTTTGTGTTGGAATCACACAACAGGTTTACTTCTATCCCATATTTACCTGGTTTGGTTGGGATATATAACCTAAATGGACAGCGCCCATGAAATGTTTTTAGTTCTTCGTCAACAGTGGCAGACTCGTTAGGGTTGTAAAACATAGGAAACTTTCTCATCACCATATTCCAAATATCTCTGAGAGGAGCAAATTTATCTCTTTTCTTCCAATCTTCACGTGTAACTGAAATATCAAAACGCAGACATTTCAGTAACAATCTAAATCTATGTTCTGAAAGTGTACCTCTATACATTGGAAAATTTTCTGCACTATATAGCTCACGAACACTGTGTTTATTTTGTCGATTCACCCCACAGATTAGAGGAAGTCCAATAACATCTAAAATTTCCTCTTGGACAAAATCTTTCGAATTTCGAATAAATGCATCAGCACATGATTGCCTGAGTATATCCAATCTCTGGTTCGTGTGGATCAAAATAATATATAAACTATCCTGATCCAAAATACATACAGAATGCTTCCCTTGGAGTGTCAGGCTTCACTCCCGGCTTAGTTCCTTCCTGGGTTCTGATGATGTTAGCGGAGTGACACCTTCTCTCATTTGTACTGGTTCATTTTTCTATATATTACCAGATGAAGCTGTCCCATTTCCAAGGGGTTGGTCGATTTTTGCTTCCGGACGTAGATGCTTTCGTACGGGCTGAACTTCTAAAACAATAAGTATTTACATGCATCACGCACGTAACCAGAAACCTATTACTTTCTGACCAGTAGTTTATTTACAAAAAGAAAAATAATTTTATTATACAGAGGAATGAAGCAAACGTTAGGCCTACCTTCTTCTTCCTCCGACTCACTTCTTTCTCTTGAAATATCTTGACCTTTAGGCTCCTGAATAACATCTTCAGCTTCGCTACAAGAACTGTCAAATATCGCCTCATCAATGTTTGTCCCTGTTATACACTTCTTCTTAGCCATATTTACTGTCAAAGAAATAAATACAACCTCCTGGCTGCAATTATTACTGAAATATAAATGGATATAAGAAATCCAATGCGCATGTACTGACAACAATCGCTATAACTCAACAATGGACTGCCGCCAAAAGTTAATTTTCTGCTACGGTGTGTACAACATAATAACAAAGAATGTCAGAAAAGTATAGCATAAATTTCCCAGTAATAAAAGAGAAATCATTAAATATATTGAATAATTTCGAGGGAAAAATTGTTCCGGAGCCGGGTATCGAACCCGGGACCTTTGGTTAAACGTACCAACGCTCTCCCACTGAGCTACCCGGGAACTCTAATATATTCTCTGGGGTCAGTAGCTGACCCTCCTCCATTGGAATGCGACTGTTAAATCACAGGCGAGAAATTGCGTAACTAGCCAATAATATTCCATCACGTTGTCTACGTTTATTTTCTTGGATATTCTGGCGTTTATCAAGATTATTTAATAGATGTGCACGTTCTCGAACTAAAATAATTTAAGAAAATCATATTTCGTTTTCTACGCACATTTGATATTTTTTTATAAATTTCTTTCGGAAATAATACGTACAAACAACATTTAATTCCTCGCACCTTTTAATGCAGCGTGTTTAAGGTATAATGTCGTATTTAGTATACTACGTAAATGTTAAGATCGTAAATTTTCTTCTGAATAGTACCTACGAAAAAATAACATTTAATTTGTCTTACCTTCTAATTTATGACATAAGGAGTAATGTCGTTGTATATTAAATTTATTAATGCCTAATAGGATTTTCGAGCATAACATACATCGTATGTTTTCCCCATCTAAACAGCAAAAAACTCTTCCTCCCATTTCTCATGAAATAATCGTTTTTCTAACGCGTACACACTGCTTTGATAATGCCATTATGCCACCACTGATATTGCTCATGAAACTGATATAGAACCTGCCCACGCCTAGGAGCTGCGTGAGGGAGGAAAGGGGACTGTGAAGATGATGTCACTCAGAGTGATAAGCTCCATGAAGGTCAGTGAGGCACAAATTCTCAAGTGAGGCACGATGCCCAAGTATGCTGTAGAATGAGTATGTGAACAGAGAGAAGAGGCGAAGGCAAGGAGAGGGGTCTGGCCACGAGGTCCCCACAATGAAATAGCGCAGAAAGTGAAGACTCCAGATGTAAGGTTTCCACTACTGTCGAGTAAATGAGGTTATCGCTATGGGGAAACCTGACAGAGACGCACGAAGCTGTTGCCGTCGCGACTACACTTACTTACATGTAATAAAAGGGTTTTCATCCAGGATAGGATTTTCGCTCTTGTACGAAGAACAAGTCACTAAAAATTACAAATTACAGTATGTTTTTTGTTTATTTACTTTTTTTTTTAGACAAAAATGCCTAGTAAAGTAGACTACATTTATTTCACACTCTCTTAATTCCAGTCTACAGGGTATTTCTAAATTACAACAAACGTTGGGATCGGACAGATAATCGTTTTAAAACACTTTTCCCAAGGAACAAATGTACTGCAACGTTTCCTTTCAGTGCCTCAGGGTTTTATGTAATTAATTAGGAAATCTTACAAGATGAGATTGAGGTAATCAAATTTACATATAATTTATATATAATATATAATAAACAAATTAGTAATGTTAAAGGTATTCATTTGATCTAATAATACGTAAAACACAAAGAAAACAAATAAAAGGAAAAACAGTTACCGATACTGAAGTGCTAAATTAGCAATCTGAACCCAATACATGCAGTCTCCAGACTACTACAGCAAGTACCGGTACACAGGTCCAAAGACTTCCAGACAAAGCATGCACCGACGTACTAAACTGTCTTGCACTCTCAAAGACGCCAGGCATTTCTCTGATTTCACGAGCTGCAGAGGCTATGCGTGCTGCAAGATCTTCGAAGGAATCGACAAATAATTCATAAACTACAGACTTTATTTGGCCCCACAAAAAGGAATCAAGTGGGTTAAGATCAGGTGAGCGCGCCGGCCAGGCACAGGTCCACCTCGACCTATTCAATGATCGCAGTAACTACTGTATTATCTGTGCATTTGTAACTGGCGGATCAAGGTCACGTATAAACGTACGAAAGTATAAACCACTCACGGTCACTAAACTGAAAACCGTGAAATGAAGCACTGGTAAGTCCGGCTATCCCAGCTGACTTTAGTTGAGGAGAATGGTCCAGGATTGGAGTAAACACGCGTGGCAAATGCAGACCATTGCTTGACTTTGAGCCGGCAGTTCGAAATGCACATATAATAGCTGTAAGATGACGTACTATATTTCCAAAGTGAGGTTGGATGTAAGTATTTTACTGCGTTCTGGAAGTAAACAGAATGAATGGAAGCATTAATGATATAACATCTTGCTGCACTGAAACGAAACGACGCGTCGCAGCCCATTTGTTCCCTAAAAAGTGTTTTGAAAAGGTTGTCTATCCGATCCCAAAGTTTTTCGGTCTAATTTAGACACATTATGCAAACTGGAACTAATAGAGTATGAAATAAAATGTAGCCTATTTTATTAGGAACTTTTTAGAGACAATCTTACAAACAAATGTTACACACTAATTTTCTCTATTTTTAGGTTGAATATATGGGCGCTTCACGTCAAATGGCTATCTCTAATACAAGCATATGATACCCACAGGAGGATGGTGGGAGATTAAGACTCCTACCTTTGCAGACAACTGACATTAGTAGTAGTAGTAGTAGTAGTAGTAGTAGTAGTAGTAGTAGTAGTAGTAGTAGTAGTAGTAGTAGTAGTAGTAGTAGGGATGTAAACCTTTATAGCAGGGATGCAAAACTTGCTACAATTATGGAAGACGTCACAAGCAGGAACACGTAACTCATCTCTTCCTTTACTCTCCCATCATTGGATACGGTAGGGGGAGAAGAGGTATGTATTCAGTGTGCTTACGAAACGTCACAGATACTTCAATGAAGCCGAGGATTGTGGACGGGGCAACAAACTCTTTCTCCATGCCTCCACCCCTTTCTTCCCCAGTTTTGCATCCCTGCTTTATAGGTTTTCCACCTTTAGTCTCAAGTAAAACCGCTGGTACTTATTTGTGTTAGTGGCTAACAATGCGGACGAAACGACTAGAAAGTCCATGAAGGCATCGGAAATTGAATCCGTGACCTTCCGGCTTTCAGCGCAATGCCACCATCGCGAGACCCCGATTATTATTATTATTATTATTATTATTATTATTATTATTATTATTATTATCATCCTCATAGAATTATAATGGTTAGTATGTCTGACCGCGAAACGAGCGGGCCCGAATTCTAATCATGGTTCGGACAAATTATCTGTTTGAGGTTTTATCCGGGATTTTCCCTCAACCCATTAAGAACAAATGCTGGATAACGTACGGCTCTGGGTCCTGGGCTCATTTCGCTAGCGGCTGGTATTATTACCTTCATCTCACTCACGTCAGACGCTAGATGACCATAGCATTTGATTAAGTGTCGTAAGAAACCAATGAAAATCACTTCAGGGACAGGAGAAATAAAATGAGAAAGCTTCAGTAATAACACAATATGAAAACTACCTTTCTCGATTGCATGATAATTTCATTTTTCATAGTGAAATGCAATAATCTATGGTGTTACAATAATTTTCCAACAGTAAATTTAGCCTATAAATAAAATTTTATTGGAATACGATAATCACATTTTCATAGAACATATAAATAGTAACAAAACTAGGAAGTGACTATTGCTGTTTGGATTAACACCACGTGAGCACTTACGCAGAAACTTTCTAAAACGGACAACATTCGAAATTGCGGACGCAGAAGTTCCACATTCTGAACGTCATTACTCGGGAATGTGATATTTGGATGTTCTGTTTAAGAGATGGTTTTCCTAATTGCCTCTGAAAAGTAAAGAGATAGCTAGATTACAACGTTTTAAAGCTGTATTTAACTCAATATGCTCACTCCCCCCTCTCTTTCGCTGGATAATGATAGATACGCGTTATTTGGAACGCATATATAGGTACATTCCATGAAATTAAAAGAGCTGACTAATCAGTTTTATAGAGATCAATATCATGAAATATTCATATTAAATTCCATTTTACTTCATTTAGACCTAAGTGATTCCGAATTACATTAGGCCTATTTGGAACAGTGAAATATGATAAATTAATAACAAATGAAATAAGAATATCGATTTACTTCCAATTGTCGTGAACAACAGATAATTCACGCTTCCTATTTACTTGAAGGAACATATTCTTGCAGACTACTATTTATGGAAGAAAAGTACAACAAATTAGCTCGGTAGACAGACTGACGGTTTCTCACCAAAGGGGACAAATATCTGATCCCTCGTAGATTTGTGTTTAAAAAAGCTGTTATAAGACAGTTAATATTTTAGGAGAAAAATTCGCTCCGGCGCCGGGAATTCAACCGGTGTCCTTGGTTCTACGTACCAAGCGCTCTGACCACTGAGCTACGCCGAGTTCAATCCACAGCACCGGATCGAACCTTCCTACTTCGATGTTTCCCTTTGTGGCCTGACTCCAAGTTAGGCATATATATGTTGACGTGTATCCAATGTCAACTGCCATTATACTAGGAGCGCACTCAGCTGAGTGACTTGTTGGCCGGGAATCCGCAGTTATTAATGCATTGCTAGCTATGAGAATTATTATAGATATATTAATTTGTATTACAGAATTTATCTGTAATATTGACACTTAATATTTTAGGAGAAAAATTCGCTCCGGCGCCGGAGATCGAACCCGGTTCCTTGGTTCTACGTACCAAGCGCTGTGACCACTGAGCTACGCCGAATTCAATCCACAACACCGGATCGAACCTTCCTCCTTCGATGTTTTCCTTTGTGGCCTGACTCTAAGTTAGGCATATATATGTTGACGTGTATCCAATGTCAACTACCATTATACATGTACTAGGAGCGCACTCAGCTGAGTGATTTGTTAGCCGGGAATCCGCAGTTATTATGCCTTCGTCTTTGTTCTTATTTTATCGCCCTCACATCAACATCTATACCGTCAATTCTTTACTATTGTGTAAACATAATAAGTAATAACCATTCCCTGATCGTCACTGTCGCCTTGACGTCATCTTAGCATTGTCATAGTATCATTCTTATGGTAATTTAATTACCATCGTATCAGCATTTTTATCGACATTTCATTATCATCGTAGCATCACTCTTATCGCCATTTCGTTATCGTCGTCGTACCTACATTCTTATCGTCATTTCGTTATCGTCGTCGTAGCTTCATTCTTATCGCCATTTCGTTATCGTCGTCGTAGCTTCATTCTTATCGTCATTTCATTATCGTCGTCGTAGCTTCATTCTTATCGTCATTTATTATCGTCGTCGTAGCTTCATTCTTATCGTCATTTCATTATCGTCGTCGTAGCTTCATTCTTATCGTCATTTCGTTATCGTCTTCGCAGCTTCATTCTTATCGTCATTTCATTATCGTCGTCGTAGCTTCATTCTTATCGTCATTTTATTATCGTGGTCGTAGCTTCATTCTTATCGTCATTTCATTATCGTCATCGTAGCTTCATTCTTATCGTCATTTCATTATTGTCGTCGTAGCTTCATTCTTATCGTCATTTATTATCGTCGTCGTAGCTTCATTCTTATCGTTATTTCGTTATCGTTTTCGCAGCTTCATTCTAATAGTCATTTCATTATCTTGTCCTTGATTCATTCTTATCGTCATTTCATTATCGTTGTCGTAGCTTCATTCTTATCGTCATTTCGTTATCGTAGTCGTAGCTTCATTATTATCGTCACCTCATTATCGTCGTCGTAGCTTCATTCTTATCGTTATTTCATTATCGTCGTCGTAGCTTCATTCTTATCGTCATTTCATTATCGTCGTCGTAGCTTCATTCTTATCGCCATTTCATTATCATCGTCACAGCTTCATTCTTATCGTCATTTCATTATCTTCGTCGTAGCTTCATTCTAATAGTCATTTCGTTATCATCGTCGTAGATACATTCTTATCGTCATTTTGTTATCGTCGTCGTAGCTTAATTTTTATCGTCATTTCATTTCTTCGTCGTAGCTTCATTCTGATCGTCATTTCATTATCATCGTCATAGATTTATTCTTATCGTCATTTCCTTATCGTCGTTGTAGCTTCATTCTAATCCTTATTTCGTTATTGTCGTCGTAGATTCATTCTTGTAGTCATTTCGTTAATGTCGTCGCAGCTTCATTTTTATCGTCATTTCATTATCTTCGTCGTAACTTCATTCTAATCGTCATTTCGTTATCCTTGTCGTAGATTCATTCTTATCGTAATTTCGTTATCGTCGTCGTAGCTTCATTCTTATCGCCATTTCATTATCTTCGTCGTAGCTTCATTCTAATCGTCATTTCATTATCGTCGTCGTAGATTTATTCTTATCGTCGTTGTAGCTTCATTCTGATCGTTATTTCGTTATCGTCGTCGTAGATTCATTCTTATCGTCATTTCGTCATCGTCGTCGTAGCGTCATTCATATCGCCATTTCATTATCTTCATCGTAGCTTCATTCTAATCGTCATTTCGTTATCCTCGTCGTAGATTCATTCTTATCGTCATTTAGTTATCGTCGTTGTAGCTTCATTCATATCGTCCTTTCATTATCTTCATCGTAGCTTCATTCTAATCGTCATTTCGTTATCCTCGCCGTAGATTCATTCTTGTTGTCATTTCGTTATCGTCGTCGTAGCTTCATTCTTACCGCTATTTCATTGTCCACGTCGTAGTTCATTCTTATCGTCATTTCATTATTGTCGTTGTACCTCCATTCTTATCTACATTTCATTATCGTCGTCGTAGCTTCATTCTTATCGTTATTTCATTGTAGTCGTCGTTGCTTTATTCTTATCGTCATTTTATTATCGTTCTCATAGCTTCATTCTTATCGTCATTTCGTTATCATCGTAGTTTCATTCTTATCGTCATTTCATTATTTTCGTCATAACTTTACTCTTATTATCATTTCATTATTTTGGTCGTAGCTTTATTCTTATTGTCATTTTGTTATCGGCGTCGCAGATTCATTCTAATCGTAATTTCATTATATTCGTCGTTGCTTCATTCTTATCTACATTTCATTATCGTCATCGTGGCTCTATTCTTATCGTCATTTCATTATCGTCGTCGTGGCTTCATTCTTATCGTCATTTCATTTCATTATCGTCATCGTAGTTTAATTCTTATCGTCATTCCATTATCGTCGTAGTTTCATTCTTATCTACATTTCATTATCGTCGTCGTAAATATCATTCTCATTGCTATTTCACCATCATAGTCATATTATCATGAATGAGATGAGAGTAAAATGAAATACTATTTGAAACTTATGTAGGGCCTATACATAATTATGTAGGTTGTATTGTAAAATTAGGTATTTTATTTTATGTTTTATTATTATTGTGTTAAATTGTATTGTGTATTATTATTGTAGTGTGTATAAAATTGTATATGTGCTGTAAAATTGTATTGTGTATTGTAAATTTTATTGTGTATTGCTCATCATTTTATTGTGTATTGTTAATATTGTATATACCACTGTCACCCACTTGCAGTGTAAATAAATACATACATACATTATAATTTCATAATCTTCGATGCATCATTATTCTTATCGACATTCCATTATCGCCGTAGTGATAATCTTGTTATCATTTTATCCCCAAAGTAGCATCATTTTTGTTGCCATATCATTGTCATCATCATCATCATCATCACCATCATCATCGTATTTTATAATATAAATTAACTTGGTCTAACATATTTATCGTTTTTTATTTTCGTATAGGCCTATTCTTATGCATAATTAACTTATAATTACATCCTGATTTATGTTAAAACATCATCGTCGTTGTAACATCATTACTTTTTCTAATATTACGATTCCATCACCATAATATTATTTACGTCGTTATATCATGTTCGTCATTTTGCCTTTATCCTTATTTATAATTAAATTTTATAATAAATAAATTATTTATCGTTGCATCATCTGTGCTCTTATTTCATCCTTGTCGAATCATCATCCATAATATTTCATCGTTGTCATATCATTCTTGGCATCTTATTGTCCTTGAATCAACATTATTGTCATTTCATCGTCATTAAATCAGTCTTGTCATTTCTTCGTTGATATATCATCACTGACACTTCATCGTCATTGATTCAACATTCTTTTCATTTTATTATCATCTCATTCTTGTCATTCCATCATCCTTCGCATTTTATCGTCATTGAATCAACATCCTTTTCATTTCATCGTCATATCATTCTTGTCATTTCATCATCGTCAAATGATCCTTGGCGTTTTGTCGTCAGTGAATCGACATCCTTGTAATTTCATCGTCATTAAATCATCCTTGTCGTTTTTTCGTCGAAATCAATCTTATGACATTTTATCGGCATTGTATCAAGATCTTTATCATTTCGTTGTCGTATCATGTTTGCCAATTTAACGTCGTCATATCATTCTGGTGTTTTATCGTCATGAAATCAAATTTTTTTGCGATTTAATTGTCATTAAATGATCCGTGTCATTTATTCCTCGATATTTCTTCTTTAGTGTTTCATCGTCATTCAATCAACATTATTTTCATTTTCTCATCATATCATCCTTGGCATTTCATCGTCATTGGCATTTCAACATCATTAAATCATCATCGTTATTTTATCGTCATTGGATCAACAACATTCCCGTCAATATATCGTCTCTATATCATCCTTGGTATTTTGTCATCATTCAATCAACATGTTTATTATTTCATCGTCATCAAATCATCCTTGTCACTTCATCTTCCACATAACATCCTTGACATTCTATTGTCATTGCATCAACATCTCTGTCATTTCATCATCATCAAATCATCTTTGTCATTTTATCGTAATATTTCATACCATTGTCATCACATAATTCTCTCTGTCGTCACAACATCTTCTTTGTATCGCCATCATCGCCATTACATTGTCGCCGTCATATTATACATCTTCATCGTCGTCATAACTTAGTGATCACATGGTTTTACATCATCATACCACCATCATACCAAAGACCGTTCTTTGGATTCATTTCATCACTATGAAGATTATACATAATCACTCTTCACAATTGAGGAGCTGAGATCAAAAACGGGACTTGTCATCAATTTTGGGGTAACCGAGGTAAGAGTACTCCTAAATTATACGAGCAACCCTACATTGTTTAATGTAAAAATGGAAGTTGTCAGTTGTGTGAAACATTGTAGAATTCTAGCGTTAATTTGAAAAAAAAAACGGGACTTGTCAAGTGATTAGTTCCCTTCTTGTAACAAAGTGTTTCATGCACTTCGAGATGCAGTGTTAAATAAAATGACCCAGCATTCCAAGATTCTGGGAGTGAGTTGTGAGACAGTGAATTGGATAGTGTTTTACTGAGATGACAACTTGCTTATAAATATAATTTTATGCTTTAATGTTTACATAACAATAGCAGCCTAATATAATACCAAAAAAGATTACCGTGCTTAATTACTATTTTTTTTTATAGAATTCGTTCCTTTAGATAAAAAGGGAGACAGTTAACAGTTTTCAAAACAATGTTCTACCTATATATGTTACGTCTTCTAAAAAGTAATTCCTTGTGGGGCAAGAAGATCTGGACAAGTTCAAAGTAACAATACTAAAAAAAGGAGTTAAAGCAAGTACAATGCAGCCTGTGAAGTTTCTTTTTTCTCTCTCTCTCTCAAAATAACCTCTGCATGACTAGTCCCGTTTTTGATCTCAGTACTTCAATTACAGTTCTTCCTAGAGATATACTCGGCATAGAACAAGGTCACTGCAGCAAATTACACAAGAACTCCCGACAGAACGAGAGAAAATCTAAACGTTCTTCCCTTATAATCAAATACGGATTGCTGTTTTGGTGATTAATAGGCACAGCATCTCAGCGCAGCGCACTGAGTCGTAAATCAATTATCCTAAATTAAAGGTGTACAATTTGTATGCCGTCATAATTTCGGAATTTCATCCAACACTTAAACGCTAGGCACTCATCTGTAGTAGCGTTAGCCTTTATGTGTGCCAATTATTTTAAAATTGCGTAGGTCATATCTGCGAGGCAGGCAGGTTATGTGTGGCACGTAAACGTTAATGGAGAAGATTAAAACTGAATTGACGGCAGTTAAGAGATTCTCCGCATCGCAATCGTTGAGTCCACATTTATTAGAAACGTGCGTGAAGTTCAAAAGAAGTCGTCAACTCCACATTGCGGCGTGCGTCTGTGATATGTGAACAGCATGACTTCATTGCTTTATTATTATTATCATTATTATTATTATCATTATTATTATTATTATTATTATTATTAATATTATTATTATTATTATTATTATTATTATTATTATTATTATTATTATTATTATTCAAATCATACGCTTAGGAATAAAAAGAGTGATTACTTGAAGGAAAAACTGAATGAGGTAGAAAGAAATAGTAAAAAAAAAAATATTAGTGATTTATATAAGGGCATAAAGGAATTCAAGAATGGATAACAGGCAAGAGTAAACGTGATCAAGGATGAGAATGGTGACTTGCTTGCAGACGCTCATTCAATCCTGAACAGATGGAAAAACTATTTTGGACAACTACTAATATACATAGGCCAAATAGAAATGATCGGGACGAAATTGAAATACAAACTGCTGAGCCATTTATACCCGAACCCACACTTTTTGAAGTCGAAATTGCGATAGAAAATCTGAAAAATTATAAGTTTCCAGGTATCGATCAAATTCCAGCAGAATTAATACAAGCGCATTATCTAACGAAATTTATAAGCTGGTACTTGCTATTTGGGAAAAGGAAATTGTACCAGAACAATGGAAGGAGTCCATAATCGTACCTATCTTTAAGAAGGGGGACAAGACTAACTGTAGTAATTTTCTAGGAATATTACTTTCGTTGACATCGTACAAAATTTTGTCCAATATTCTTTTGAGAAGATTAACTCCATATGTAGATGAAATTATTGGGGATCATCAGTGTGGTTTTAAGCGTAATTGATCAAATATTGACCAGATATTTTGTATTCGACAAATAATGGAGAAAAAATGGGAGTATAAGGGTACAGTGTATCAGTTATTCATAGATTTCAAAAGGGCATATGGCTCGATTAAGAGAGAAGTTTTATATGATATTCTTATTGAATTTGGTATTCCCAAGAAACTAGTTCAATGAAACGTACAGCAGAGTTCGTATAGGTCAGTTTTTGTCAGATGCGTTTCCAATTCACTATGGGCTAAAGCAAGGAGATGAATTATCACCTTTACTTTTTAACTTTGCTCTAGAGTATGCCATTAGGAAAGTCCAGGATAACAGAGAGGGTTTGGAATTGAACGGATTACATCAGGTGCTTGTCTGTGCGGATGACGTGAATATGTTAGGAGAAAATCCACAAACGATTAGAGAAAACACGGGAATTTTACTGGAAGCAAGTAAAGAGGTAAGTTTGGAAGAAAATCCCGAAAAGACTAAGTATATGATTATATCTCGTGACCAGAATATTGTACGAAAAGTAAACATAAAACTTGGAAATTTCTCTTTTGAAGAGGTGGAGAAGTTCAAATATCTGGGAGCAACGGTAATAAATATAAACGAAACTCGGGAGGAAATTAAACACAGAATAAATATGGGAAATGCCTGTTATTATTCGGTTGAGAAACTTTTATTATCCAATCTGCTGTCGAAAAATCTGAAAGTTAGAATTTATAAAACAGTTATATTACTGGTTGTTCTGTATGGTTGTGAAACTTGAACTCCCACTTTGAGAGAGGAACAGAGATTAAGGGTGTTTGAGAATAAGGTGCTTAGGAAAATATTTGGGGCTAAGAGGGATGAAGTTACAGGAGAATGGAGAAAGTTACACAACACAGAACTGTAAGCATTGTATTCTTCACCTGACATAATTAGGAACATTAAATCCAGACGTTTGAGGTGGGCAGGGCATGTAGCACGTATGGGCGAATCCAGAAATGCATATAGAGTGTTAGTTGGGAGGTCGGAGGGAGAAAGACCTTTAGGGAGGCCGAAACGTAGATGGGAAGATAATATTAAAATGGATTTGAGGGAAGTGGGATATGGTGATATAGAATGGATTAATCTTGCTCAGGATAGGGACCAATGGCGGGCTTATGTGATGGCGGCAATGAACCTCCGGGTTCTTTAAAAGCCAGTAAGTAAGTAAGTAAGTATTTTTATTATTATTATTATTATCATTATTATTATTATTATTATTATTATTATTATTATTATTATTATTATTATTATTATTATTATTATTATTATTATTATTATAAAAATTGGAGATTTATTCTTCGAAGAGGTGGAAAAATTCAAACATATTGGAGCAAGAGTAACAAGTATAAATGACACTCGGGAGGAAATTAAACCCAGAATAAATATGGTAAATGCCTGTTGTCATTCGGTTGAGAAGCTTTCGTCATATAATCTGCTGTAAAAAAATCTGAAAGTTAGAATTTATAAAACAGTTATATTACCGGGTGCTCTGTATGGTTGTGAAACTTGGACTCACTTTGAGAGAGGAACAGAGATTGAGGGTGTTTGAGAATAAGGTTATTAGGAAAATATTTGGGGCTAAGAAGGATGAAAGTTACACAGCGCAGAACTGCACGCATTGTATTCTTCACCTGACATAATTAGGAACATTAAATCCAGACGTTTGAGATGGGCAGGGCATATAGAGTGTTAGTTGGGAGACCGGACGGAAAAATACCTTTGGGGAGGCCGAGACGTAGATGGGAGGATAATATTAAAATGGATTGAGGGAGGTGGGATACGATGCTAGAGATTCTATTAATCTTACACAGGATAGGGACCGATGGCGGGCTTATGCGAGGGCGGCAATGAACCTCGTGTTCCTTGGTTCCTTAAAAGCCATTAGTAAGTAAGAAAGTATTGTTATTATTATTATTTTTTTTTTTTTTTTTCTAATCATGAACATGATTGAATTTTAAAATCGTCAGTAGTTCTAACGTTCGAAACTTATCGTCTTCTACTTTGTCACACTCATACATGCTGCAATCACTGAATTGTGGAGAGGGCACTTTTGCCCATTCCCCGCAACCATCTCTGTAGCCAATCGACACTAGTAACAGCAGGGAGGTCAATTCTACGTACTCACTGCCATTATCCTTAAGAAAACTCCCTGGTACTCTTTTCTGTTAGGAGCTGAGTCGATCCCAGAGCCAAAATGCAGCTAGAAGCATTAGATCAGGGATGCAGAACTGGGAGCCAATTGTAGCATACATCACAAGCCGGAATACGTTATTCACCCCTTCCTTCAACTCCATTCGTCATTTACATGATAGGACAGAGAGGATTTGTACTTCACTGTCTAGTAGTGGAATTCAGCGCAATGTTTTTCGGAAAATACCAGTTTAAAGAGCAATGGGAAGTGAATATTTCAGTATTAAAAGCAATCACAAAGCACGTATGAGCTTTATGTTTGGTTCTACATACGTTTGTAGCATATATTCTCGAAAATTAACTTCATTTAGAGTGACAAATCACAGATGCACATTAGACTGTAGGCCTGTACATCTCCAGTATAGCCAAATATAACGAAACTAGTGAACAAAATAAGAATGCAGGCAGAGATGTGACGCACGTTGTCGTTGAAACCAAATGAATTATTATAATGATGATTTGCCTTTATAACTATTCACATGAGAAATTAGATTTGTTTTAGTTTTTATTATGAGAACAATGTAGTCAATTTTATTTAAAATAGAATATTTACACTTTCCAAAATGCTATGGATGATTTAATTTTTATATACAATCTTATATACAGACCTAAATATCGATACAAGGATAAGGTATCTATTTAATCTGTCTTTGTAGCAATATGTTTCGAAAGGAGAGAAGGGCCAACTTAAGTACTTTTATTCATGACTTATATTTCCCTAATCTGCTAAGACTACAACTACAACAAGAATATTTTTTGTTTCAACATTTTTAGTATTCTTATCAGTTCACTTTAACAAATTGAATTTAACAGAGAAATTATTCATTTAAGTATTTACAAATGTATTTTTTTACATATGGACGTGTTGTATTTGTTTACATATCATTAGACATGTAATGCATTTAATTTAAATTTGTTTGTTAAGTTTAAGTGTTGTAAGTATTGCAGTCGGAAATACTTTCGTCATTTTGTTCATGAACACCAGTCTCTTCTAATCCGCCATAAGGTTGCGTACGGATCACGGAGACATCATTCAACGCCGGTAGACTATGAAATGGGAACCAATACTTTCCCCATGCTTCCATATCTCTCTCTCTTTCTCTCTCTCTCTCTCTCTCTCTCTCTCTCTCTCTCTCTCATTTCCGCATCCCTGCATTAGATCAACGGAAATTCATGACCCCATTAAATCCATGACCTTCGGCTTAGTAGCGTAGCGTCCTCAGAGTAAGTCATGCTAAGGATTTTATAGTCTTCAGCCGGATTTGAACCCGGCAAATCTCGGGTCCATGCCACTAGATCATCGACAATGACTCAAATACAAAGGTCATTCACAGAAACAAATGACGTTAATGAAATAATTATTATCAAGCAAAGATGTAATGAGAATTGTAGGACAACCAACGCTTTCAAGAGAAAATCTACGTCCAACTGCTTTGCCAGTCATGTTGTTATACATTTTCATTATCCAACAAAATGACAGCCATTATTTTTTCCTGCTAAGTGATACTCTGACCAAATATTTTTAGATACAAAATTTTTATACCAAATATAAAAATATGCAATTTTAGGAACTGACAATAGCAGTAGATTACAAACTAATAGAAGAGAGAGGAATATGTGTAAAAAACTATTACATGAAACCGAAATAAATCTATCTACGTCCGATTTTGAATACAAGAAGTATTATTTATATGTTTCAACACTATGGTTACCTGAAACGAACCATAACCATAGCCATGACACAGTCTTTTTACTCACACTCAACAACAGTTTCACAATATAATAACAATAATACAGTGTTGCCAGAAAATTTAGGAACACCTTATAATCGTTATAAAATGCTGCCTTGACCTTAAATTATTAGAGAAACTAACAATGTTTTTAACTGTTGATTAGCAATATGAAAGACTAATCTTTTTAATACAATTTCGATATTTATGTTGACTTTTGTTAGTCCTTATAGAGAATATATAAGTTTTTCAAACAAAATAAATAAATTTACATTTTCAGTATTAAAGCTGAAAATGATTGAGTAATTAATTGACGCACGATTATCAACTCTTGCTGGATAATGTAGGATATATTACTCTTCAAATTAGTAAAGACCAACCATTTATAAAAAAAAATTCTTTGTGATTATCCTAGCACTTTCTAAGGTTTAAAGTTATTTTTTTTTTTAATGGGGAAATTTTGTTATTGGTCGGTTCATCTGTAACTGTTTAATGGAGGCAGTTATAGCTATAAGGTTTACATAACTGCGTTCCCCCTACCACTGTAATCCCAAGGAACGTAGGTCCATTCAACAGTTACAGATGAACCGAACAATAACAAAATTTCCCCATTTTTTAATCTTCACACCTTAGAAACTGCTAGAACATACACAAAGAATTTTTTTACAAATATTTCATCTCTACCAATTGAAAGAGTAATATATCGTGCATCATCCAGTAACAGTTGAGGATCGTGCCCAATTAGCTACTCATTTATTTTCAACTTAGTACTAAAAATTTAAGATTTTTTATTTTGTTTGAAAATTATAAATTCCCTATGAGCATTACCAGTCTTCGTATAAATACCGAAATTTCGCTAGAAATTAATCTTTCTTATTTTTAATCAATAATTAAAAACATTGTTGCCAGGACAGCATTTTATAAAAATTATAAGGTGTCCCTAAACTTTCTAGACACTGTACTAATAATACCAATCCTTGTACATGAATAAAAATCTGGAGTAACTTTATACACATCCGGTATACATATATGGCAGGATTAATAATTGATAACTGATGATATTGGTAACAATGATAGTTATTATGGCACTGAAAAAGTCAGGCTTTATAATATTTTGTCACTGATTTGATGACAAACAATGTGTTAAATGTTCACATTCGTCAAAAAAATTATACACAGTTTATAAAAGGATCTATCCGGAATCGAAATACTGTCTTGTTTGGTGCGAATCTGTCAATAGCTAAATACGGCTGATCCGACCAGAACACGTACGGACATAATATGTAGCTCACAGAAAGTTGTATTTGAAAACAGAATAAAATAATCTTGACGCATATTATTATCCATCAGCTAGAGGAGCGGTCGTCAGCACAGATTACCCCGGGGCTAGCGTCTTTTACCCGCGGAGAACACAGTGCACCATGGTCACTCGTAGCTGCTAGTGGGTATGCTCTCTACCTCTTCCTGCTTCACGACGGGGCACACAGGACAGCTCCGCATATCCTTTGCACATATCAGCGAGTGCTGAGCTAGAGAGTCAACTTTCCTAGCTGGAACAAAGATTTTAATCCCAGCCAGTCTACGAGGAATTTACAGTGAACAATTACGATGTCGTCGTCTTCTCCAGGACGATATAACAACGTTCTTAAGTACTTTGGCATATTAGTTCGGCCCATTGTGCGCTCTCTCTTTATAGGCAACCTAGAGGCAACTGGAAACATGCATAGTTTGTGAAGTTTAATTCCTTTCAAATCCTCAGGAGTCAAACGGTAGTTCCCGAAGTATTTGTATCTAACTCTATTCAGTTCAGATTATTGAAACAGAAGATGTTTAGAAGTTATTTCCGCCTTTCCAAAACGCCTAAAGATGACATTATCTCTGATACACATTAAGTGTAGGATTTTTTCCATCATAATATTTAAACCTCAGTAACCCAGAGGCAACCGTCTAACAGAAAGAGAAGACATTGTGACGGCAACCACAAACTACTACAGATCACTATACACCAGCTCAAAACAGGAAGAGAATCCAAGCGACAGTATTCAGATGAACAACGTAGACGACATCGAGGTCCCACCAATACTTCAAAGCGAGGTCAGGACAGAGATAGGGGAACTCAAATCCGGAAAAGCGCCCGGAGAAGACAACATCCACAACGAACACCTGAAACTCGGTCACGACTCCTTGCTAACACCGCTCACCGCAGTCTTCAACGAAATACTCAAATCGGAGACAGTACCCCACCAATGGAAGACAAGCAAAATTATTCTACTCCACAAGAAGGTGCCAAGGACGACCTGAACAACTACCGTCCAATCAGCCTGATGTCAAATGTCTACAAGCTGTTCTCTAAGATAATCACAAGGAGACTCACGAAAGTACTGGATGACAACCAAGCTCCAGACCAGGCAGGATTTCGCTCAGGTTACAGCACGGTGGATCATCTACAGACAATCAACCAGGTCATAGAAAAAACGGACGAATTCAATATTCCCCTCTATCTCGCATTTATAGATTTCAAGAAAGCATTTGACTCGGTAGAACACTCCTGTGTATTACAGGCGCTGAGTAACCAGGGAGTCGAGCACAAATATATCAACATCCTAACTAAGCTCTACGGAGACTCGCACGCCATCGTGATGACAGAACGAGAAGGACAAATATTCAGAATAGGAAGAGGAGTCCGACAAGGGGATCCGATCTCACCAAAGCTATTTACTAGCCTCCTGGAAGACATATTCCGTAAGCTAAAGTGGAAGAAAAGACATGGAATCAATATAAACGGATATCGGCTGACGAACCTAAGATTCGCGGACGACATCGTACTTTTCGCTAAAAACGCCACCGACCTACAAGAGATGATACAGGAACTAAGCGATTGCAGCTCACACGCAGGCCTAAGCATGAACATGGAAAAAACCCAAGTCATGACGAACAGCCAACCACAACCAATTCAAGTCAACGCAACCAGATTACAGTACGTGGAGGAATACATCTATCTGGGCCAATTGGTCGGATTCAAAAGCTGCATGACGAGAGAACTAAAAAGAAGAATTGCATCAGCATGGAGAGCTTTCTGGTCACTGCAATTCATACTCCTTGACAAGAAACTGAACCGCAAACTAAAGCTGGAGGTGCTGCAATCCTGTATCTTCCCAACCTTACTGTACGGCTGTCAGACCTGGAAACTGACCGTGAACCAGAAGACGCAGATTCAGATCTGCCAGCGCAAAATGGAGAGGAAAATCCTAGGACTCTCCCTCAGAGACAAGATTTCCAACACCAGACTCAAGCAGATGACAAACACCAGAGACATGGCACACCAAGGGGAACGCCTGAAATGGAAATGGGGAGGCCACGTGTCGAGACACCAAGGCTGCAGATGGGCGCATATTTCCACCACGTGGGACCCACGCATCGGGAGGCGAAACCGAGGAAGACCTGGGACCAGATGGGCGGACTTCTTCAAGAGCCTAGCTGGACCCCCGTGGTCCAGAACAGCCAAGAACCGAGAAGAATGGAGATCGCTACAGTTTGCCAGTATCGAGTGAGAGCGCAAGTGTACACACACAAACGACGAACAAAACTTATATAGAACAGAATCTACCGTCATGCGGATTAGCTCACCGCATGATCTCTAAAGAGCTCCCCTTTTAGGAGGCCATAGCCCTTCACGGGAAATCCAAAGGCTATTTCATTCATTCATTCATTCATTCATTCATTCATTCATTCATTCATTCATTCATTCATTCAACAGAAGAGTCTGACTGAAGTCGAGTCATGGGACCACAACAAAAAATGTAGCCAAACTGACAGCAGTACTACTTCTCTACAAACTGTAAGAACTCCTAATTTCTGAAGTATTTTTCTTTTTTAAGTGCACTGAGTCCAAAACTTGCAGGAAAAGCAATAAAGTGTCCCAGTAACAGCAATAGTTGAACTTCAACAGCAGTGTATGCAAGAACTAAGACAAGGTGAATTTTATTACAGCTATAAACAAGATTTCAATCAGGTTCGCTCAGAGTGCTTCCTTCCAACAGCCATCATTTCATGTTCATTACCTGACTATAACCATGTATTGTGGGTCCCTATCACCACGGCATGACGCGTCCTCATGCACGCAGTGTATTCTTCACCTGACATAATTAGGAATATTAAATCCAAACGTTTGAGATGGGCAGGGCATGTAGCACGTATGGGTGAATCCAGAAATGCATATAGAGTGTTAGTTTGGAGGCCGGAGGGAAAAATACCTTTGGGGATGCCGAGACGTAGATGGGAAGATAATATTAAAATGGATTTGAGGGAGGTGGGATATGATGGTAGAGACTGGATTAATTTTGCTCAGGATAGGGACCAATGGCGGCCTTATGTGAAGGCGGCAATGAACCTGCGGGTTCCTTGAAAGCCATTAAGTAAGTACCGCACTATAATCGTATCAAAATCCGTCTTGCCAGCAATTATAATAACATAGGCTATCTCTCTTTGCTTTGTGTAAACGATGCCAACGTCAAATTGTTCACAATTTAAAAGAAATTTATCTTTTTCAAGAATCAGGAATCTTCACTGATAACTTCAAGTCGAATCTACTCTCAATGTGCCGACGGGTGCCTTATCCATTTCACACTTTGTTAACATAGACTTATATGTAATTCCAACAGTTAATATCTCTCAACTAGCTCACATATAGTACCAAGTAGTGTTGGGACATGCATTATATCTTTCAAGTATAGCCAGAAAAATAATCGAAATTTGTGAGATTAGGAAGGCAAATCAACCAGCGGTAGAGACCATAATGTTAATTTATTTAAATGGAAATACTCTACTTAAAAAAATTGCAATTCACAATGAGAGTATGGGGAAAGTCTAACTTGCTCCTACATCCCACCTTGAGGATCTATTCCTTTAAAATCTATAGGGATAACAGCTTCAATATCTCTAATGTAAGTACACTATACCAACCACAGTTCGTTAGGAAAATATATAGATACTGAACACAGTGATTTTACATAGAACAAAATTTAGATTCGACTTGACACTGCATTGTGCATATACATTTTCCATTCCCGGATTGTAAAATATGTCTATCTACATTGGCGGAGATGTGAAAATACCGCAATATAATGACAGATTTTTATTCATGAAATCGAGGTGTGCATTTGGCTTTATGAAGTTCAATCACCATTTTTCAATTATAATATTATTGTTAATGTAGAATTTAATGCCACTTATAACTTGAATATAACCAAATAAAAGCTTTCATTTTTTCAATTTCACTTAATTTTAATTTTGAGAAATACTGCATTAAAATTGTGTACACATTTTCTGTGTAGATGCACACTGTACTTTGTATGTTTCATGTCTTACATAGGAAAGTATTCGGGGTGTGGAAATATTATACAGGGTGTAACTAAATTATATACCCAAATTTCCAGGTATGATATAAGAGACCAAAAGAACGTTTTTATTAAATGACCATGGGTCTGAAACTAATTATTGAATGACAAAACCAGAAACTGTATTGTACTGTTCAAAATAAACATACTACAGTTGTAACGTTACTTATAACATTCATGCTTTAAAACCATTTCAATTTGTAATCCTTTCCAAAAACTGTTCAAAAATGCGGCCTCCTGCTTCAATACAAATTCTACAACGACGTGTCATTGCCTGTCGTACACGTTCAAAGACTCCAGGCATGTGCTGTAGAGAGTCAGCAGCTGCAAGCACCCGAGCGATGAGCTCGTCCTCCGATTCAATTGGAGTCTTGTACACCAGGTTCTTCAAGTGCCCCCACACAAAAGTCAAGTGGGTTGAGGTCAGGAGAACGAGCAGGCCATCCAATGGGTCCACCGCGGCCAATCCACTGCTCACCGAATCTGTGGTTCAAATGCACCATAAACTAGGTGCGCATCTGTTAATTTAGCCCAAGTGAACTGTTCCATCTCTCTATTCTCAATGAACAATAACGTGCTGCACAAACATTTGCGACGGTTTTACCTGGTGGCACGTGTTGCTTGCGCCAATTGCGATGGTTGCCCCCCCTCTCTGTCGCGTCGCCGGCAGAGGAGAAGTCGACTTGCTCAGTTGGACGGATGCTGGAAGATCTTGTCCCCTGTAGAGGAGATCTCTTCTCAGGGACATTGTGGTTTTGTGGGTGTAGGATATAATGTGATGTTTGTCATTCTCACGAAAAGAAACCAAGGAGTAAAGTTCCACTAAGTATATTTATTCGGCTCACTTCCCTTGCTTGAGTCCAAGCGACGGAATACTGGCTGTTGTCTTCCGTGTGATTTCGGCGTCTCGTCTAACGCCAGTTTAAAATCGCTGCTGTCACTTTTTGAGTAAATCACAAAGCTAAAAGGTGCGAAATCTACACTTTATCACTTCGATCGGCTGAAAAACTGAGAATGATAAGATATACACGATCGGAACAAGTGCCGGTAATATTATTAGTACTCACGCGATCGGCTCACAGGCCGTAGACTGTATAAGTGAGTAAACACGCCACTGGCCGGCAGTCTTCTGACCAAACACACGATCGGCTCACTGGCCGGTAATATTCTGAGAAAATACACGCTCGGCTCACGGGCCGGCAATCTTCTGAGAAAATACACGCTCGGCTCACAGGCCGGCAATCGTCTGGGAAAATACACGCTCGGCTCACAGGCCGGCAATCGTCTGGGGCCGCGTCTCGGTACGCCGTCCTTTTAAATACTCACTAAGGTGACGCGCTCACCAGACGCTACTATTGTTTGCAAGCTTCAAGCAACGCTACAAGCGCGTTCCTAGACAGGAAAAACCCCTTTATGCTATACTAAAGTTCAGTAACCTACCTCGCGTCTACTGGTTTTAAATGCGTTAGGCGCCTGTCAGACTGAGTGAATAAAGAGCCTATTACGCACTTCGCTGATCCCCGTCGCGTAAGTTAAACATCTCAAAGAAATATAGAAATATCTAAAATGAAGCTATACTATAACTCATATAGGAGAAAAATATCTTCCTATCGCTGGACCACCCGACTACAGCTTCACATTTCACTCTGATTTCATGGCGTGTTTACTGATTAATGTAAATATTGATGGTTTTGAAGGATGCCGTGCGAAGCGCTTTCCAACAGATTGCACCAGGAAAGCTGAGACTGCAACATGGTTGAAATGCTTCGAGAAACGCCTTGGTGTGTTTGTAGACATGCATTGGTCTCTCGAAAATTAGTGGCAACACTGAATAGTTACCCTAGCGGTGATTATACCTGGTAAGGTTTATCTTGTGTCAGTAGCAATAAAACCAAGTGCCTTCAAATGAGGGTGGAGATTATAGGAGGGTTGTACATTTTCAGGATTCCTTTCGAAATCTTGTTATTGTACAGGCTGCCGGAACTCAGTTTCTTGAAAGACAAGCTCAGGGACGGAACTACACAGTACGAAGAGAGATATTTTGTTATTTTATTTTGCGCTACAGAATGTATAAACTAGTCCGCCATTGGATGGATGGACGGGACCGCTCCACTCCCCCATCGCCTTACCAATACAGACGAAGTAAGACATTTCTTCTTTCTCTCTCTTTTTACAGAGAGACAAGATACATCACACAGCCTTTAGTCTGGCGACGCATTATTCTGTGTGTGCGGAGAATGATGGGGGCATATTAACCCTTTGGATATTTACGACACACAGTTAGTGTAAAGTGGATGTATGTCTACATTACGACCGGAATTACACAAATAGTATGTACAGTATATTTGACATAATTATACTGTATATGCGACTTATATTGTAATGTGTTTATTTTGAAGACAAATGACTCATGTTTTATTTGTTACTTTTGCATTCATAGTTTTATATACAGTACATATTTTTACAATTTTTAGGAAAATGATCTAAAATACGGAGAGAAAAATACACAATTTATGTCAGTAGTGTAGAATATTTCCTTAGTAAAAGAATGAAAATGTTCATGTTATCTCCATCCAATATAGGCCTACACATTAAGAGTGTCTTCCTTTTTACTTGGAACCAATATTTGTGAAATGGTCTAAATCCGAATTGGCTCCGAAAGGAAAATGTGGTGTCCGGATTAGCCCCCAATCCTGCGCAACAGTGTTCTTGATGGAACTTCACAGCGCATTGTCACAGATTTCCATAACGCTGGATTGGCCTTGGGTTACCCATCTTACCAGTCTCTCGACTGGTCACTTCACAGCCCTGACCTCACAATCTGCATTGGTTTCCAAGAAAAACAATTCGCGTTCGAATAGCCTACCTTACACAGAGACAGCTGGACTGCAAATGGGTTATTACCCGGTGGTAGTGGTAACTAACTACACTCAATAATGACAATTAATAATAAATTACAATTAATAATAATAATAATAATAATAATAATAATAATAATAATAACAATAATATAATATTAACAAGGAGTATCCTAAATGAAATGCAGCACGATCATTTAAAATAACATTTAAAGTAAATCTAATTTGTATCTTAACCCTAAGTTCGAACTTAAACCAACGAGTATATATGATATGTTCATACTTGCACAAGTACTTTTCAGCACTACACACATTACGCTCTCAACTCACTCACTGCACTGGAAGTACGACATATTTCACTGACATTATCCTGATTTCACTAACACTTCAAACATATTTCCATGTTCAAAAACTTTGCACTACCACTATAAACTATAAAACTTCACTGATACAAACACACTTCACTGACACAACACATTCCAAATAACAAAACATCAATTACATCCTTATTATTCTATAGAATTGTACTTACTATATTAATCTCAAAATCCCTAGCCTACACCATTGATGAATTGAAGAACGCCACGCGACGCGCTTTCTAACATATTACATCAGCAATGCTGAGGCTAATGTTACACCGAAAGTTACAGTGAAAGAGTGTGAGTTAGAGTGAACTTGCTAAAATAGCTTGCAATAGTGTCGTACCGTTTCTGTGCAACAATGCTCTTGATGAAACCCCACAGACCACTGTGCACGTGCACTGTGTGAATAAATACATACAGTACATACATTATATAATGCTATTAATAGATATTAAGAAAAATCATGTTAATTTTAGACACAGGGAAAAATTTAACTTTCTATATCAGAAATAAATTTCGTATCTTCAGTATCAGTAAGCACTGAGATGCAGCAGACAACCCGCTGAACTAATCGCTTTAAAATTAAACATTATGTTAACATTTAATCAGTAAAGTACGTGAATGATAAGTATTATCGGACTGAAACAAAACACTGGAGGAAAATCAGTTGTCACTGAAGCATCGCGAAAAAATCTCTAGTATTGGCAGCTGTCAATCAGAGAAAGGAGTCCTCTTTGACTACTGATAAGTCGCAGCCCAAGACTGACACAAAATTGGGTAGACTCCATTCAAACGGACGTTGATAATTTTTTTTAACTATTAATTGAACCGCATTCTGCGGAAAGGAACCAAACCACAAAAGAATGTAATATAGCCTACTAATAATTAAATAATTCCAAGGATCCATATTTTTATCAATGATAAGTCTGATAATATTCTTTTGGTTAAATTAATAAGTTTATACGAATACTTATATTTATAGGGCTAACCGGGTAATTTCGCATCACGTAGGTCTACAATTTCGCAGTAGTTTTTATATTTAACATTGCGTACTTGGCTGAGTAAATTTGATGCTGTAAAAAATCCCAGTACATGGCAGTACTACATACAAGTAGCGGCTCTTCGAGCTTCAACAGGACTGAAAACTAATTTTACCATTCTTTTGTCAGATTCTGTGAGAAGAGGGTGCTTGTGAAACTTTGCGAAAGTTTGTCCGAATTATTTTCATAATTGAAGAAATCTAAGTATTTCATTATAGTAATTATTCAAACCTGCTTTACAGGGAGCTACTACCTGAAAGTCAGATTTGTATAAAAGTAATCATATTCTTTAATGTGTGGAGGTTTTTTGAGTGGTAGGTGAAAAATATCCAAAAAGTGCTTGCCGAGAAATGTGCTTATGCCAATGAAGCTTTTCTTATTCAATTCTGGCTGTTAAAATGGCGGTAGATATAACTGTAGCAGTGAAGGGAAGGAAGTAGGCCTATTGAATATGAAAGTATTATTATCGCTGTTTAATGATAATTTTCTTTGCTAAACTGATTGACAGTGATTAATTACATTTAGTACAAGAAACAATACTGATACGGCAGAGTCACGGTTTCGATCCCAGTAGATTGTGTGTAAGTTTTTCGTGCTTTAGCTAGTTAAAAAGGAAGATAAAATTAATAGTTATCTATTTACTGAAGAGATAAAATGTAAGTACCTAATATTAATAGTCCATAATAAAAGTCTGGGTTCTAATCTCAAAAATCAGTCTTAGGGAAATGAGAACAAATAACAATCAAATTTAATACATTTACCGTATCATTTCTTACAGATGCCTCCCGCTAGAGGTAAATATGGTCAGAAATATGAGGAAAGTGATGTAAAAGGAGCGCTCAGTAATATTTCCTTACAATACACTTAAGGATCATCTAAACATCCTACCTAACCCTTCCAAAATGCCAGTCGTGAAGAAAGGGAGTCATTTTTCCTCATCTGGGGAGAAAGAAGCTCAATTGTTGTCCTATATGGTCGAGATGCAAGAACTTGGCTTTAGGCTTACTGCGACTCAAGTTCGAGAATTTGCATTTCGATTAGCATCTGAAAATGGCAAGAATCCTTTCAGCAATGAGGATAAGAGGGCTAGTTGGAATTGGTGGGTTTCTTTCAAGAAACGTCTTGGTTTGTGCATGCGCCAGTCTGAAAACCTCTTCTACAACAGGGCTGCTGCTGCGACAAGCGGAAACCTCAATGACTTTTTTTTAGTAGGTTATTTTACGACGCTTTATCAACATCTTAGGTTATTTAGCGTCTGAATGAGATGAAGGTGATAATGCCGGTGAAATGAGTCCGGGGTCCAGCACCTAAAGTTACCCAGCATTTGCTCGTATTGGGTTGAGGGAAAACCCCGGGAAAAACCTCAACCAGATAACTTGCCCCGACCGGGAATCGAACCCGGGCCACCTGGTTTCGCGGCCAGATGCGCTAGCCGTTACTCCACAGGTGTGGACACCTCAATGACTTCTATGGTGCTCTAGAGAGTGTTCTAGGTAACTCGGGACTGAAGGATAAGCTCAACCTTATTTGGACTTTGGATGAGATAGGTTTTAATATGGTACCAAAACCAAACAAAAAAATGTGCACAATCCTTCTTTGATGAAAATACGTGCTACATGCTCTAGGCAGTACGAAAGTGTTGCAGACGGAGAGGCCTGGATACAGTGTTTACAGTGCAAAAGTGGTTCCATGAAAAATGTCAGGGACTTCTATCATACCGCAAGGACTTCTTGTATCACTCTTGCAGAGAACATAAATCTGAGTGAGAGAAAATTCTTATAAGATAAATAAATCATTCCATATGTTTTGGTAATAAAATTGAAGTTATTTTTGCAACAACTATGTAGAAATTTATTTTAGAAATATTACTGCGAAATTACCAGAGTAGTATGCGAAATTAACCGAGTTGTCCAAACGATTATAATTCGCAACGCGTTTTAATTTCTGTCCTACGTAAACATTTTAGTTAAAAAAATGCGTGTATCGTGTAGAAATAATCATAATTAGGACTTTTTCCTAAAAATGGAAATTTTAAAACATTATTTATTATATTTTAGAGGAGTAAAACCTTAATATGCGAAATCACCCGGGTTTGCCCTATGTGAATTTAATATCTATTTTTAAGTTTTAACTGCATTTTCTTAGTTTATGTAGGCTTATCATTTGGATTGGTTCCTTTCTGCAAAATGTGATCCAATTTACTTGCTCTATCATGAAAATTAAATTTTTCTCAAGAAAAAATTTTCAAGATGTAAAGAGTATACCAATTCAATAGTAATTTCATCTTTTATAAAAATTAAAAATAAATTCATATGAATGAGTTCGGAATAAGTACGTAGTGCTTTTGGTTTAGTGCATTACTTAATGAATCAGAGTGTTGTATTCTGACAAAGCAACAAAGATGAAGAGTAGAGAAGGCAGTAATATGAATCTGCTACTAACCGTATTATGAATTATATCATAAAAAATTAATTATTTTCTATATATGAAAAAAGATTGACGACTATCAATTAGTCCTACAATCACGTAGACATGTAGAAAAAATGGAGCGAAATAGATACCGGAAGAATTTTTTCTGCTACAAATCGAAAGCATCAAGAAGAAGAGAAAAATCAATACAATATTACAGTATAAATCTGAATGACCAATTTAAGAATCTTCCTGGAAGACGAAATCATTGGACAAGATTAATCTTGGAAGTGGATAATGTGATGCCATTAATTTCAAGTAGAAAAAATATTGTAGTCCATGTGCATCTCTCTCGATTTAATTGACTCTTAGATACTAAATATAAACAAAATCAGTCCACACATTCAGGAGAAATCGTTGTACTCAAAAGAAAAGAATGAGAGACAACGTGTCAAAAACCTCTTTTCAGTGTCAGACATGACAAAAATGTGAACTTCCTTAAAAATCTCAAAATATGCTTCTGTCACATCACAATAGTTTTTGTTTGAACTTCGTATGGGAAAGGAAACCCACTCACTGTGCTGACTTATTTCCGATTACAATTTCTGCATAGGCTAATTACTGAAATTCATGTGGATATCAGACTCTTCCTGTATCCACGTGGCACGAAATATATCCACGAATTGAGTTTCATGAATGGCATCGACACGAGTTCCACAGATCACTATGGTGGTGAGTTTGACGTTGATGAATCCGTCGATGTGGTCGTCTGGGGACATCTCAGGCACATACGTGTGGCCTACCTGTCAGCTCTGTGGCACGAATTAATAGATTGATTTTCCATGCCAAGCCGTGCCTTCAATTCAGATTTCTCTATTGAACGGCAGTAAAGCTCTCAGTCCTCTGTCTGTAATAGGCTATACGAGTGAGAGAAAACTAAACTCATCTTCGGAACCCATTCCGTACGTTGAAAACAAGTGCTAAGCCTAAACTCAATTACTTCTGATTAGTGATGAAGCTGGAAATGTAATTCGTAATCAACAACTATAGAAGGCAAATACAGAAAATGGAAATTCACGGCTAAGGACTATGAACAAATGACATTTGACACTATATCTACACTAATTCCTATTTATTCAATATCATTTGATTAAAAATAATTTTCATCAAGAATATGTAACAAAATCATTACCATTAGCGTTTCTGGTTATAAGTACAATACGTTGACCATGATTCGGTTTCTGAAAAAAGAAATGGAGATTTACCTGTGCTGTAAAACTAGGTTCATACACAGTCTAGTATATATAGTCGCGAAGCTTGGGGTGATTTTTTGCATTTCTCGCGATAGTTGCTAGACGTTTGGAGCGCTGTGTGTACTAGGAAAAATAGACTGTGTCACTCCCATCGTGATCTAATACAGGCCGTAAGGCAGACCATGTGACTCGCTTAACCCGATCACGAAGGACGGCGTTTCAACCATATACATTAATTGGAATGCATAAAAAGTAACATATATTTCTCTAAAATGTAGTGTAATTGCATTAATAAAATTTAAAACAATGATTGCACGATTCAATAATTTTCAGTTGCACCGCACGAATATTTTGATACTAGCTGTACCCGTGCGCTCCGCTGCACTTATTAGAAATAAATATAAAGTAATTACATAATTAAAATAGAACATTGGGTCCAGGGAACATTCGTGTTTGATAGAAGAATAAATCGTTTAATATGCTACTTAATTTAAATTGTATTTAAATAATTAAAATGCTATCATTTTGGTCCAGAGACCACTCATTTGGTGCAAATATAATTCGTTTAACATTTTTCTAAATTAGTCTTGAATGCATCCTTTAATAAATCACTCCAAATTAATAGAGTTGATTGTGTACGAAGATCATTTTTATATTAACCTTACTGTGCATCTTTTTTTATCAAGTTTATTTTATTCACGCCTTAACATCTGTGGTCATGTCGCGTGTTTAGAATGTGTGGGTATATCAGCAGGCCGTTTTTACACTTGTTGAGTTCCTGTTTCTATTGTGTGTTGTAGATGGCTTGTGTTCATGTAGGCTAACTGATTATAGACTTTGATTAATGTTTTTGGTATTGGTAATTGAGGCGGTGATGAATAATGGCATGTATTTTTCCAATCCGGCATTTGCCTTTATGACTAAGGGAAATCATGAAAAACCTCAGTCAGATTGGTCGGACACGGGGTTTGAACCCGGGACCCCCGAATGCGTGTCTCAAATGCTACCGCCTGAGCCAACTCGCTCGGTTATATATCATTGTTTATGCAAATAAAAAAATGAGGTACCGTACATAAATATTATTTTAAGAAACACAGGAAACGAATATCAGTAAATTATGAGCGCAGGAACGCCATTTCATGACAGCTTTTAAAATACCTCAGCTCCAGTGATCTCTACGGTAAAATGAGTGTATAAAATTAGAGTATTTAATATGGACCGAATAAAGTTGCAATAATCAAGATATACAATATTTCGACAGAATATCAAGTTTTTTGTGGGTACAGATTTCTTTTCATCTTACCTCAGTCCTTATTTGTAGGATTACATCCATCTAGAGAAACTACAAATTTCAAATAGTGAAGGTTAATTAGCTTCTGAGATTACTTCATACAAACACACAAAATATTCTCTGTATAATATTAATACTGATAAACGTCAAGGCCGCCTTCATTGTAGCCATCGTCGTCGTTCCTGCAATAACTCCTATGTCACACATCGATTTTCAGATTTTTGCTCTATTAAATAACTTAAATAGTGATGCAGCATATAATACAATCTACTATATATAAATTAATTATATTTATTTCTTTCGAAAATGTAAGAATTCACGATCTCCTATGCACTACTGCCATAGAATGAATAAATTTGTTTTTCTTCCTACTAAAAATGTTGATATTTCGCACATAGAAGTTAGGGAACAACGACACTATAACTGAGGCGGCGGCGGTGGAAATGTATTGTATTGTTATTTTAAAACTCTTGTATAACTTATCCTTAAATATCAGCCCTATCAAAATTTTGCCTGGAATAAAACTTATGGGAAATCATTTTTAAAGAAACTTTTGTTATGTAACATTTTTCACAAAAATCAATAATAAGCGAGATATTTCGGTTTATTTAATTCAGGCCCCCTTGTAACCCCCCTTTTAAATAAAGTATTTTGAATGCTATATAGCCTAAAATCTAAGTTACAACGAACTTAATGTATATTCCAATTTTCATCGAAATCCGTTCAGCCATTATCGCGTGAAAAGGTAACAAATATCCAGACAGATAGACAGACAGACAGACTTAAATATCAGTCCTATCAAAATTTTGCCTGGAATAAAACTTATCGGAAATCATTTTCAAAGAAACTTTTGTCATGTAACATTTTTCACAAAAATCAATAATAAGCGAGATATTTCGGTTTATTTAATTCTGGCCCCCTCATAACCCCCCCTTTAAATAAAGTATTTTGAATGTCATATAGCCTAAAATATGAGTTATAACGAACTTAATTTATGTTCCAATTTTCATCGAAATCCGTTCAGCCATTATCGCTTGAAAAGGTAACAAACACCCAGACAGACAGACAGACAGACAAACAAAAATTTCAAAAAAGCGATTTTCGGTTTCAGGGTGGTTAATTATATATGTTAGGACCAATTATTTTTGGAAAATCGAAAGTTACCAGAAAAATTTCGGCTACAGATTTATTTATTAGTACTAGCCGTACCCGTGCGCTCCGCTGCACCCGTTAGAAATAAATATAAAGTAATTACAAAATTAAAATAGGACATTTGATCCAGGGAACATTCGTGTTTGATACAAGGATAAATCGTTTAATATGTTACTTAATTTAAATTGCATCCAAATAATTAAAATGCGATCATTTTGGTCCAGAGACACTCATTTGGTGCAATGACAATTCCTTTAACATGTTTCTTAATTTTTATTACATGCAACCATAGTTTAATGAAGATTGACATCATTTAGATTTAATGTGTATATTTTATTTTACTTGTTATAGGTTTCCATTGAATTATGGTAATAACTTAATTTTAACCCTTGTTTTCTACGTATTCAGTAAATGGCGCTTGGCCCATTATGGTTCTGAACCTTTCAAATAACTTAAATTATATTATTTAATATTACATATTATATTATATTATATTATATTATATTATATTATATTATATTATATTATATTATATTATATTATATTATATTATATCAGAAGTTACTGTAATAACATTATAGCATTATGTCCATCTAGAGAAACTACACTTTCCAATGGTGAAATAATAATTAATTATAGAAATCGGTTAATTTAGCTTCCGATATTACTTCATACAAACACAGAAACATTCTCTGTAGGCTATCTTTTATAGATTTCGATTGTTGCTGTCCAAGGCCCCTTATAGACGAAGTCATTTGTTTTTTAATTAATTACACGGCCTTAGATGGCAGTTATTTTAATTTTAAAACTCATTTATCTCATGAAATATCAGTCCTATCAAAATTTTTCAAGAAATAAAACTTACCTAACATTATTTTAAAGAAACTTTTGTTATGTAACATTTTTCATAAAAATCAATAATAAGCGAGATATTTCGATTTATTTAATTCAGGCCCCCTTATAACCCCCCTTTTAAATAATGTATTTTGAATGCCATATAGCCTAAAATCTAAGTTACAACGAACTTTATTTATAATCCAATTTTCATCGAAAGCCGTTCAGCCATTATTGCGTGAAAAGGTAACGAACATACATACAGACAGACAGACAGACAGACGTACAAACAAAAATTTCAAAAAAGCGATTTTCGGTTTCAGGGTGGTTAATTATATATGTTAGGACCAATTATTTTTGGAAAATCGAAAATTACCAGAAAAATTTCGGCTACAGATTTATTATTAGTATACATGTTGAAATTATAGGTTATGTTTACTGTCCCAGTTGCCCCTTTCTGTCTAATTTTAGTGGTCTCCAATGCCCTGCCATTCATATGGAAATATAGGTTATGTTTACTATATCTTATATTCCTAAATTCGCAATTATACATTATAATTAAGCATAATGTCATGTATGATACTCCGCACATTCAATTTGTCTGTATTTTAATAATACAATTGAGTATTGAATTATTGTATTTATCTTACTACCTAAGAGACGAAGTAACAATCGTACGTGCACTAATTTCATAAGAGTGGTATGATAAATTTTCTGTCTTTATCAAGGAAGGTAGATGTGCTATATTAAAATCACAATATAAATTCTTTTTTTTATTAAACCTCAAAATAGCTTCCATTCTAAACTTAAAATGTTGATGCGAAAAGATTATGTTAACATGTAAAATTCTCTTCACATTAAAATAACACAGTTTTGTAATTATTTCTACAACATATTATGCAACAAGAAGTAAAGGGAACTTATGGACACATTACACTAAATAAAACTTAGCTATGATACGCAATAAAGTTATAGTACTGTATAATAATTCATGAGCTCCATACACTGAAATACAAAACCCGAACATATATTACGGCCTGGTCTAGATCGAAAAGGCATTGACTGTGCCGTATTTCGCATTGTTGTGAAAAGTTGTGTAAACTGTGAAATGTTAGTTATCGGTTGTAATAACTGTAAATGGCTAAAATACAATAATTTGAGTAATAATACGGGACAAGGAGACGTTTGTTTTACTACAAATTCTAAGAAAAAGAGGTCAGAGTTATCCTTCCGAAAGATCCAGGAAGATGAGTTTATAAAATATAATATATACTTTATGAAAATAATATATAAACCTTATGTATTTCGTATTTCAATAGTGGAAGGAAGGTGTTAATTTTTTAAAAGAACACGATATCAAAAGTACAATACATTTCATCGTCTGCTAGGGAAAGAGTCTGTGATGAGGCGATAGTGGCGATCCTGGTGGCTAGCAACTATCTATGGATGCATATTTCAACTGTCTATGTTTGCATATTTAGTAAGTATTGAGCTTAGCAACTGTATATACTAAACTGTGGTTCATATTCCTTGTATCGTATCTGCTTTGTGTTGTCTTAAAAAAGAACTAGTTTTACGATACGCTAACATTATTAGGGAAGGTCGTCATTTGTAAATGTTGACTGAGGTAAACAGTCCTTTCTCGATCATAAGGTAACAGTTGCGTTTATGTGATTATTAATAAAATAAATAAGTACATAAATAAATAATATAATAATAACAAAAATAATAATTCTAAGAAATAAAAATCAGCGTAAGATCCAATAAGAAATTAGCAATCCTAAAATAGTCTCTCCCTTTAAGATGGACAGTTTAATAAGATCATTGTTTTACACGATAATAACAAGCCGGTGATGGGTATATTCCTTCATTTCGTGCGTGCACTCTGCAAGACAGAAACAGAGTGCATACTTTATACACGCGAAACCGGTTCTCAGACGAAGCGGTGAGGATAGGTTGCTCATTGGTGGAAGACCGCGTAGATATCCATTCTCAATTGATGATTACACTGAATTGAAAGGAAAAGGTATTGAACATTAAACCGTAAACAAGCAACAACTCTTCTCGTCTCTTACAAACATCTCAACAAACAAACAGGGGTGCACACATTAGCATACATTGACGTATACCCGCGCAAAAACATTTTCAACGGTAACTTCGAAACGACGCGTCAGAAGACATAGGTTGTTTAAAAAAAGGGTTCCTTATTGTTAGATCTATCACCACTCAGAGTTTGTCGCAGAGGTTTTGAATCAATCTGTATGTATGTATGTATGTATGTATGTATGTATGTATGTATGTATGTATGTATGTATGTATGTATGTATGTATAAGGTCTCGCCGTCCTTTGATGATACAAAGGAGGCAAGTTCAGCCGGTAATGTGAATCGGGTCTCGGCATAGCTCAGATGAGAGGAGCGCTCAGAGCGTCAATCTGAGCGGTTCCGGGTTTGATATCCGATGCTGAAACAAATTTTTCTCCAAAAATAGGTATAATAAACGATTAATATAAAAAACAATTATATGTAATTATGAACTTCGTAACTCCCAAACTAAAATAATTTACCCATACATATAAAAATAACATATTACATATTATGATTCAGACCTGTTCTAACAAATAACAATGAACACTTTCATTCTATCAAAAGAAATACTCCTTTTATGTTCAGAAAAAAAAAAAAAGCAATATTTGTACTCTGAAAATATTCGTTCTATGTCACAAGACGTTACTGGAGCAAATCTGAAATATGACACAGTATATCTTACTATCATCAGGAGAACAACTACTTTGTGAATCTCGTATGTGGCACATAATATTAAACCCATAATTGTTTTCAATTTTTTTTTCATTTCTATTGTAATGATAGCTAGAAAGTTCGTATCGTAATTCCGATGTTGTACTTGGACTATAACGCAACCGAATGCATTGCAGCACAAGACGGCAACATTTAACAAAGAATAAACGGAGAAAAATAAATGTGTTACATACTCCTGTTTGCATAATTATTTAATAACAGATTAATTTACTTTTTTGGAATCATGCAAGTTGGAGACTGGAGAATGCCAGGTAGTGGCTGATGCTGCTGAGCATGATGCTGAGCTGTCATCAGTCTCAATTCACCTGCAGCACTGCCTTCTTGTGAAGTCGCAGGTTGACCGACTAAAAAAGGCCCCTGTGCTCCTGGTTGCTGTGGAGACAAATGGGGTGTACCGGCAGTACCACTCTGAAGCCGTATGCTCAACATATTTGCTAAAAGTGTTTTAGTTTTAGGGTTTACTACAAGAGGCTGTTGTGGTTGCTGCTGTTGCTGGTGTTGAGAAGGTGGTTGAGCTTGTTGACTTACTACAGTCTGAAAGTGGTACTGTGATACCTTCTCTGTTGCTGCGTTGTGGTTGCTGTTGTAGTGGAGATTGCATGGGACCTTGAACCATTTGTTGCTGCACAGGAACCTGCTATGGTTGCTGCTGTAATGTCTGAGGTTGTGCCTGTTGCACCTCAATCCTCTGTCGTGCAACAGCAACTTGTTGTTGATGCAGCTGTTGCTGCTACTGTTGTTTCTGAGCAGCAGCTGCTGCTGCCGCTGTGTCTGTAGATGCAGTTGTGCCAATTGTTGCTGCTGGTTTGTTTGCGTCTGTTGAATTGGACTGATATTCTCAGCCTGCTGAGGAATCGACGTGCCTGCAACAGCTGTGGTTCTGCAGCTGCTGGGAGGCACTTCTAGTCACCACCATTTCTCTCTATGGGGGCTGCTGTTGTGCTATAGCTATTAATTGTTTTTTTGGCGAATTGGGCTCTGCTGCACCAAAACCTGTTGTCTGAGTAGTGGATTCTGCTGCAGAAGCTGCTGCTGTTGTTGCAGTCTGACCCTGAATCTTCTCTGCTGATGTTGTTGGAGCCACTGAAGCTGTTGCTGAGGGGAGAGACCTCTAATAACAACTTACTGCGGAGGCTGTTGCTGCTGTTGTATTAACTGAGGGCGTGGTATTCCTTGAGGCAAGCCTTGCTAACGTAACATTACGTAAATAATACAATAATAACTGAATAGTCCACTTTGTTCAGAACCTAAAATATTAATATAAATTAACAATATTCTTCAAACTATTCACGACTGTACACAGCTCCACAGAATGCCACTATGCGTTGTTTATGTGAACGTACTTTATATTGTCTGTAGCGACGGGAGCAGGGCGAGGCGCTGTTGACATCTATACTCCTCGCTGTACTTAATTGATATCTACTGCTTTGGTACGAACTTCCTACCTATGTTAATGAGTTGTTTCAATGTGCAAACAAAGGTGAAATAAATCACGTAGGCCTATATAATTAGTAGCGATAGTTAAAAATTAAATTATTTATCCTATAAGTATGTTTATTTCATTTTTAATAACTCAACTAGATCTAAATTATCAGCACACTTAAAAAGAACAGAAAATAAAGAAATGCCTCTTTGAAAAATAAATTAAACTGAAACAACGTTTTTCAAGAACAAAGATATCTAATAATGCATAACATACTTGTATTCAGGATTATATAAACGACATCTATCCCAAGTTTATCATTACGAAATCGTGCAGAAGGACTTCACTATCCACTCCTACGACACCCTATACTGATTAATATAGTACGTTTTTTAACGGTGCTCTAAATAGAATTTTCGAAATGTAGTAATACATTTTTCACAAACTGAATAGTGTGTTCCATTTTATACCTCCGAAAATAAATACATTCCCACAGAGGATTCAATTGAGACCTTGGACGTCGGACGTTTAATATTTCTCGTACTAGCCATACACATCAAAGCAATATTTATACAGAATATTGATTGATTACATATTTTAGTTCTCTCTTTAAGTGCTGCTGTCGATGTCTGTCGATCTCTGATTTCAGGAAGACAAAATCAGGAGCACCTAAAAATCAGGCAAACTCCAAAACAGTGCACACCGGTGTTATTAATAAAGATCGTTTTCTAAGTCCAAATTGGAATGGGTATAAATGTCTACGGATATACATTACGTCACGTGTCCTTCAGTAGACACCCTGTTAACAAAGACAAGTAATGCGCACTATAGGGTCACTCTAAACAGGTTCCTTACTCCTAAACAAATACAGCATACTTATGTTGTTAGCAGAAGAGGAGATTATACTAAGGGATATGCTATCGGAACTAAATAACAGCTGTGAGCAGAATGGCATGAAAAATGCAAACAAGACGAACACCATGGTTATCGAAAGAAAAACCAAGAAGGTAAATGTGCGAATTCTAATTTAGGCAGTAGAGTAAGTGGACAGCTTTAAATACTTGGGATGTACCATAAGCAGTAACATGAGCTGTAGTCAGGAAGTCAAAAGGAGGTTATCAATGACAGAAGAAGCTTTTAATAAAAAAGAAGCATTTTCTGCGGATCTCTGGAAAAAGAACTGGTGAAGAGACTAGTGAAGTGCTTTGTGTGAAGTGTGGAATTGTATGGGGCAGAAACCTGTACATTAGGATGAAGTAAATGGAAGCGACTATAACATATAAAACGCAGATATTAAAAAGAGTGGAGCGTGTGAAATGGACAATGGACAGATAGAATAAAAAGGGAAGCTGTGCTAGAAAGAGTGGATGAAGAAAAAATAATGCTGAAACTGAAGAGGAAGAGAAAAAGTTTCTTCACTACTACTTGATAAATCGTTGGGATTCTGATATATAATCGTCGTCAGAGCTTGTAACTGAATAGCCTATAATTTCTTTTTAAAAGAATTCGATAACACTATTTCTGCCATTTTTTTACTTCTCGACAAACCGAAGTAATATAATGACAAAAAATGTTAAATATATTATGCAAATAAATACCAATCATAAACGAAGACACATTAAGAAGACAACGTAAGAAAGCAGACGAAATATAGGAGTACTACCAATATCAGTAAAATTATTTTTTCTAATTATTTTATTAAAATTTATTTAAAATACTACAGATAATTATTATATATTTATTGAACAATGTTATTTTATAACACACAAAAACGAATAATGGTATTAAATAACTGATTTTATACATTAATGTGACATACTGCTGAATATCATAAATGTTGATTATGTTTGTTTACATGATTCTAGAAGAAACGTTCAAATAGAACTTTGTCACTCTCATGAAACAGCAAAAGTGCAATTAGAACTTTGTTAAATCTAAAGTAGTACTACTCAATGCAGTAAAAATCTCGATTTCGCTAAAAATGTCGAATAGAACCTTGTTATTGTGAGGCCTCGACATGTATTGAAACAAAATACTCTAAAATATTTCTTTGAATATTAAACGGTACAACAGTCCCAGGGCGGCAGGGTAGCTCAGTTGGTAGAGCAGCTGGCTACGGGCTGGAAGGCCCGGGGTTCGATCCCAGGTTGTGACAAGATTTTCTATCGTTGCCAAACTTTCAGAATGGTCCCGAGGTTCACTCAGCCTCCTATAAAATTGAGTACCGGATCTTTCCCGAGGGTAAAAGGCGGTCAGAGCGTGATGCCGACCACACCACCTCATTCTAGTGCCGAGATCATGGAAAGTATGGGACTCTACCTCCATGCCCCCCAAGTGCCTTCATGGCATGTTACGGGGATATCTTTACCTTTACCTTTTTTTTTTTTTTACAACAAAACCATTATTCTCATTTATTCTCATGATGATAATGATGATGATGGTAAAACGAAGAAGAAAAACTAATATCTGAAGAAACAACATTATTAAAATATTTCCTTGAACTTGGAGTGGAGGTCACCGGCGTACCTCAGGCGGTAGAGCGTTTCCCTGCTGATCCGGGGTTGCGTTTGAGCGTGAGTTCGATTCCCGCTTGGGCTGATTACCTGGTTGGGTTTTTTCCGAGGTTTTACCCTAAATGTCATGATTCAACGAATCTCCGCATGCTTTCTCCTATTCCGTATTCTATTCCGCGCTTGCTTCTTCCAGTGTAAGATTTCTGTTTTCCATTCTCTGCCTTCTCTTGGCTTTACATGCCAGTACCTACTTAGACATAATTATTTTATTTCTTGAACAATATTTCTGTAACTTTCATTTTTTCTCATATTATATTAACTGTATTCTTAGAATTCTTGCTGAATGTCATAGGTAGGCCTAATCCATTTCTGTAACTAGCAATTTATTTTTATGTTTACGTTTGAGTGTCCATATTTTCGCCCCATAATATCCGAATTGTTCTGCATCGTCGTTGCCGGCGTTTCCTGCTTGAATTTTCTATATTATTATTATTATTATTATTATTATTATTATTATTATTATTATTATTATTATTATTATTAACAGTTTTCAATTTTCTCAATTATATATTATATAAAAGTAAATGTCCATGCAATTCAGACCCGATCTTTGCACGCCTAAAACTGAAGAACGTACGCAAGGCATATGAGGGGGTCAGAAGCAAAGAGGTATAAGTGCACTTACGTTATTTTTTAGAAAATGTGGTTGAAAGTACTTGAACTTTTGTAAATTCCGTGACATTTTTTATTTCAACTTCAGTGTGTGAACTGGTTAAAATATATGTCCCCTTGCCACTAAAATCTTAGGGTGCTACGCATAGACATTTAGCTAGCCCGCGCTACGGGCGTGCTAACTAGCCCCGGCTATCGAGTGATTACTTGTACAGGATTCATATCATATCATATCGCTAACACTGGTTTATGAATACGAAAAACGTTAGCTCGCTGATCATCCACCGGAAGCCCATGCTAAAAATGTCTTGCCCTGGATGCACTTTATCATGTAATTAGAAATGTCACTTGTACCTCTTTGCTTCTGACCCCCTCATATGAAAACACGCACTATTCATGCGGACAAATTTATTTTAACAAGAATGTCTATAATTTACTCTTAGGAATAAATTGGAAGGATCGAAAAGAGATAATTTGAAAACCGTCGTGATATCGACACGTAGAAAAACTTGTATCACTTGTTTCATACAACATCATTAAAGTTTAAACTTGAAGAGGATCGGCCCCGCGACCCTCCGGCTGCCACTTACAACTTGAGGGATGAGCCTCGGAAACAGGTCAAGGCCACCTCTCGCTTAACGAATGCTGCAGAGAGTTCACGTCTTACAGCGGCCATCAAATATTCAGTAATGATCGATGCTCTCAATTCAGCTGGGACGTGTTCACTCTTGCGTTAGAACAGATTCACATTTATTTTTCTTGTATAACTGTCAGAAGGAGACCATGCAGTTTCGTAATAATAATTCAGTTTCACTTTAAAATTTCGTAAAATGGAAATTCTTACTTCTAAGAGTTAATGCGATATTTATTACATGAAATAGTTAAGTATTATGTAAACGAGGACCTAAAATTTAAATATAAATATCTCTGTTATAAAAGATAATTGGATGAATATAGCAGCAGGGACGATTTATATACACTTGTTTAATATAGAGTTAAAAAAAGAGAATTTCAAACTTAGCTAGTTTGAATGTTTAAAATAAATGCGATAGGGTGAAAACTTGCACTAAAACCAGAAGTAAGTGTAAGTTAAACCAACATAAATTGAGTAGTTATATGATAGAAAATTTGTTATTAAATTTTATATTTATTGTGTATAAACACTATCAGTTTTGAACTATTCATTAATAAATAATAAAACTTCTGAAAGTTAAACAATTACAGCTTAGTGTTAAATAAAACAATTTGGAAAGAAAAAAAGGAATGATTAAAGTAATGCAGGAAAATTGATATAGGTACTAAAATTAAAAATTATATTTCACAAAAAAATTGTTATTTGAAGAAAGATCATATTCTAGAGACGAAAGCACAGTCGGCTTTTGAAAGTAGTCTGACAGCTGCTTAAGGCAGGATTGCCAGACTCAGGATTTTTCGGTGTTCGAGGCTCCGACAATCAGATTCGATGCTCTCCCGGGAGTCTCGTACCTAAAGGAGGTGTCTTCGGTTCTTGTAGCGAACAGAGAGCGGACCATGTAAATGTGAGCAGCGCTGCTCTGTGGAGACGAATCTAAAAACAAGCTATGGTGTTCGGACAGAAGATTACGCGAAAGCATAGAATTCATGGGTAGAAAAAGTAGTGGTGGAGATCACAAACTAAACGCAACCCCCTCTATTGCCTAGACTGCAATACATAAGCAGAGACATATTAAACAAAGCGCATACATTGTGTTCAACGCAGTAGAGTTGATATAGCCATACTGTGCTTATTGTATGCTACGAGTACTACTCTTGAGTACATTTTAGGTGAATGTCATTAAGTTGAACCGCGATTAATAGCGTATTCTTCACGTTTAACATCCGAAATCTAATAAAATTTATTATATATCTAATTTAATTATGATCGAAGAGCGTAGACCTTAATAAAAATCGTCCTCCGTGTAAAAAAGGCAAGACGCAGTTTTCAAGAAGGACGATTTTCTACGTTAGGTGCTTTTGTTGCAAATGTGTTTTCACTATTCGCGACGATTTATATTTGTGAAGCTGCATTTTGACTAATTAAATTAACAAAATCTCATATTTGTAGCAGAATGTCGGAAAAACACTTGTCTAATTATCTTCGGTTAATGACGGCTAAGAAAATTAACGCAAACATTCATGAACTTGTTATGAAGAGAACGCGTTGTCAGCTTTTTACGAAAGCAGTTTGTTCCTCCAAAATGTAAGATATAAATAAATCTATTTGACGCAAAAAAGTGCATTTTTATTTATTCCAATAAGCATTTTTCCCTTCAGCGGAAAACGCTCATTGCATTTCTCTCACATAAATTCATTCCTGAACAAAAAAAAAAGCGCTTGTTGATACAGAGCTGACTAGTCTTTCAATATCGCGTGTTCGTAGGCTTCCCCTATCCTCGCGTTGGTGAGAACCATTCGGCTACATTCGGTCAACGCGGTTACGTCCTCAGTTCGGCACCCCTGCTTTAAGGTATAGGGTATGGAGTAAGGTGTTTCAATGATGATCAATTTAAATTGTGAATGATGAAGAGTACCGAGAAGTGTTATGAAAAGGTCGAGTATATAGGTTATGGTTGGAACATACGTACACAAGGCGCGACGACAGATAACTTGGGGTTGAAATGCACAGAATTTGAAATACAAGAAAAAAAAAACAGTGTGAAGTTCAGGGGTTATTCAGTCGGAGCCAAAATAAAGACTGGAAAAAATGTGAAATATGATCGTATCGTTGGACATTGCACACATATTCTGAACACATTGTAGTTTGTTCGAGAGTTCGGTACATTTCAGTGAACATCACGTCACAATATCAGAGTACGGCATTACGAGAGTTTGAAGTCATGTTTGTTACATTAGCGCAGGAAAGAAATGTTTGAACCGGCTTAGCGAGTAATAGATTAGGAGATTTTCCTTCAAGTTTGCTTTATTTGGTAATTCCAACTTAGTCCGTTTCCGTTTCCATCTTTGTTTTCTCGACTTTTAGTATGCAGCTTGCCTTCTCTTCCTAACGGGTAGGTATCGACCAGTCAGATTGATCCTGCAGTGTTTTACTGTCGGCAAAGCGTTACGCAGCTCGGATGTTAGTTATTGTTTTAAATAACTAATTATACTGATGTACTTCATTTATTACTAGTAATCAAATATCACTTATCATTACGTGAAACGATCGAAATGTTCAACCTCTGCTCTTAAACATGAATCTATACTGTTGGAAAGATTGCAGGGAACTGCGTGGAATTCATTTTGCTGTAATGCAAAAAATTACTCAAGTTTTTCTTCTATTAAAACAGGATTGGACCTAAGTTTTGTACACTTTTTTATCCATAACAATATGATGTGTTGCACTTCTTTCACTAACTTAAACATTACTTATGATCAGGCTTAGCAACGCAGAACTTGACTACAGATTTCCTTCAACATAGTAGACAGACATACTGTGAATGTAAACAACGACGTCAATGTGCTTCGTTATATTCTACTGTTAATACGGTGTAAAATGAAGTAGGTTACATATCTCACAACCATGTACACTTAGCGGCAAAATGAATGGGCCGACTCTTGGTCGATAGAAATGCTAAGTTCTATAGCGCGGTTCACTCGTGTAAACGTAACCCACTGCAAGGCATTGCTATGGTGTCTCTTCATTGAAAGACGTCCGTCTATAATGTAGTAAACCTTACGAGTAGTGTGTGGCCCCGTGGTAAGAAATCTGATATCGGTATCAGAGGTTGTGAGTTCGCCTCCCGGTACGAGACGGTAAAATTATTATTTTTTTATATTAACTTTTACTTAATTTATTAGTTTAAATGTGAAATGGCATTTGTTAACAAACTTCGTTATGCTTGCCTTGTAAAAATATTATTGCCCATCACCTGTGGGCTATTAATAGGTGAGACCTGACCTGTATAAACAAAAATACTTGTTTCAACATCCTAAAAAACGGACGCATATCAAACACAAATAAGTAAACAAATTAATAAAAACAAACAATTTTTAATATATTAACAAAGCAAGGCCTTTGGTGGGGACTAGTATCTCGTCCACAAACCACCTGCGTCAACAACTGCCCTCATTCTGCGCGGCAAAAAGTCCACAAGATTATGGAACAAGTCTAAATTCTTGGCCATCTCCTCCCACGCATCTAGAACTCTGTCCTACAATTCCACAAGTGTCCGAACGGGTGGTTGTTCTGCCCAATTAGAGCGTAGGATCCTTTTGACTGCAGCCCATAAATTTTGAATCGGATTCATATCTGGTGAATTTGGAGGCCAGTTGACTGGGTCGACATCACGCCTCCTCGTAAACCATCTTTGAATCCGGTTGGCGGTGTGTAGTCTATCGAATGATTATCCCGCTGGAAGAAAAGTGTTTCTTCTGGATATCGTTTTCGGGTGGAAGGGACATTACACTTGCCAAAATGTGTTCGTAGACTTCTGCCGTAAACCGCCCGTGGATGCGTTCCAGAAGTCCTGTCCCATTTTATGACATTCACCCCCAACACGCGACCCTCACGCAACCCGACTTGTTAATAATTCGTCTCACGAAGCATTCATCGTATCGGTAGCCATTCTTACAATAAACTAGGGCAGTACTATCGTTACTATTGGAGACAATTACCTCGTCGGAGAAAATGACATTTCTCCAATCGAAGTCCTGTCGGAGAGTAGCATACGCAAAATAACCTATGCGAACCAGTCCAATGAGTTATTGTTTCTGTGCCATCTTCAAGCATAATGACGAGACAGAACGTTGTATTAACAGATAGCAGTATTGCTTGAAAGAGAGAGGGAGGTTTATTATTTATTAGAGTTTGGGCATATTCTAAGAGAAATCATCACATAATTATAGCTTTGCGAGACACATATGATGGCAAATTTGTAATTAAAAAAAGAAGATTGAGGGAGATTCGTCCTTGAGCTACTACTATCAATTTGTTCAATAGACCAATGCCGTAACGACTCACGCTACTGTGAATGTTAATATCAGTTTGGCATAATACATGGTTTTCCTGTTCATATTCGCTCCGGTTGATTTTGTATGTATCAATTTTATTATTATTTCACTCTCCAAGGGCCCTGATGTATCTAGAATCAACCCGCCATTCTATTTTATTACATATTTTAGAGTCTTAAACAAAATACTGCAAATTTAAAAGGTTTAATTATGTGTTATCTGGTGAACTACGGCTTTGACGAGACGAGCATGCGCAATGTTATGTCTCTGGAACTTAGAAATTGTCGGCCGGCCCATTCGTTTTGCCGCTAAGTGTACATACTTGTAACTAGTTCGAAAAAAAAACTGTTCACCATGAATTGAAAATGCACTGTGATGACCTGAGTTCGTTTCGTAGGGAGAGACGTAAGAATGCTGTACCTCTGATCACGAACCGAATTGTACACTAACGCACAGACAAATAAAACTCAACGCGCCACCTCAGTCTATCTGTGCTCCGTTGCACTATAACTTCACTTCATTCTTAAGTTGTCTCGGGTCCTAAGTCTGTTTATGATGGAACGTGTTTCCCGAGTTAATACTACGACTAAATTTCATCTTGCAGAATTTGTAAGGATGACGTTTTTCACATAACTGTGGTAAATAAATACTCTTTTTTTGTAAATTACATCGAATTCTCACCTTATCACACAATATTGCACAATGAACTACGCACGAAGCAATAAACGTGACAGCCATCGGCTCGTTTACCTGCTAATCTGGAGCTGAGTCATTCCACGTCAAATCGCACAGCAATAAAACACGACCTTCTCGGAAATGGTCGATTTTTTTTTCATGAATTCCAGACATCAAATAAGGAGACCCGTATTTTTTTATTTTCACAATTATTAATTATTTGTGTAGTTATGAATATTTGAAGTTACGCAAATTATGCGCGCACTGTTACATAAACTCGCTTGGAACTTTGTGTCTACATATAATTGAGATTTATGGTTTGGCGCATTTGAAAGACGAAATACAACACTTTTTATTACTTTAGGCCTATCACAAATAAATTTAAAATTTGGTCTATTTTTTTAAATAATTTCTTTTTCAAAGCAAAATTACTATATTAAATAGCCAAGTTAAAAATCTGAAAAAATATAGACTTGTTCGCTGATGTATTATGTGTAAACTACTGCATTTATAAATATGGGATCGGCACCGATACATTTGTAACGATTTATTTTCCGGAGGCATGCACGCGCTCGCGATGCCCAGCTAATGAACTGCTTGCAGCCATAGGCTAGAAGGCTGCCCGTGGAAATTTCCCGTTACATCTGATGTCACCATACTAATCATCAAATGATTAATACCTTAAGGAACAGTAAATATCTTATCTAAAATTATTTTATTATTGTTAGCTCAGGGGGAAGCCCTTCACAGTTTATACTGTAATATAGCCTAGTGTTTGATGATAGCAAGACTGGGTAAGGCAGTAAACTTTATGGCAGTAAACAGATGGCATGAGAGAAAAATAATCAGTTTGGGTTTGAATTTCGCGCAGTGACGTGACTTCTATACAACATGAATGATGGTAAAGATCGCGTAATATATAACAAGTGTTTAAATCCATTTACCTTCCTAATCACGCTTTTAAAAAGAAAAGTACACTAAGACGCGTAAGTCGCGACTTATTGATAAAGCTCAATTTAAAGGAGTCTTTGAGTGTGCAAATATGTGATTTGTTCCGTAAAAATCAATCAATTTCCGCATAGGTCAGGTGAAATTATATGTGAAGCCGGTAGTTCTTGTGATATTAATAAACATAAATCAAATGAAAGTGCGGACAGAGAAAGTGATTATCCCAGTATTTCTTCTAGCAGTTCTATGGATACAGTGCTAGAAATCAGTAATATTGAGGAATTAAACAAGAGTTTGATGTCAATAGAATCCCCTATCAAGAAAAGAAAGATACAACAAAACGATACCCCCGTGAAAATATCAAAAGTAAAAGGCTCCCTAGCATGTTAAGTTTTTCATGTAGAAGATGCATTATCATCCATTCAGAAGTCAGCCATATTTTATTTTTGACGGAATGCAAAGAAAGTACAACCTGAAAATTACATAGTTATTGCAGACTTTTCTGAAAATTATTCACTTGTAATACAAGATTCAGTACAAGGTGTGCATTGGAACATATGCCAAGCCACAATACAGTATAATTTTAATTTTACTTCCTACTTTATTTTATTTTATATTCTCTTATAGGCCTATTAATATTATATCTGAACTGTGACCGAACACGAGCGCTGCTCATTCGGTCTCAAATTTTGTTAATACTACTGCATCTCCTTTTTTATATTGATTGTATTATTTTATTTCTATTTCTCTTATTTGTAATTATATTCTTTATTCTGTATATTTAAATAAATAAATAAATCCTTTCGTAGTATATTTCAAACGAGATACAGAAATTCGTTACAAAAGTAATGTCATCTAAGAAACATTACCGATCCCTTTCACTTTTTTCAATCCGAAGCAATCAATTTCTTAAAGCAAGAATTCAACGATATGAAAAAAATCATCTACTTTTCCAATGGATCAAGTTCACAAAAAAAAAAAAATTAAAAACAATTACTTACATGAAGACGATTATGGAATTAGTGCTGAATGACACTTCTTTGAAATGTCGCATGGTAAAGGTCCATGTGTTGGCATTGGAGATACTGTTAAAAGACTTGCCACGAGAGTTAGCCTTGCGTTCGAGCGTGGATTCGATTCCCACTTCAGCTGATTACCTGGTTGGGGTTTTTCCGAGGTTTTCCTCAACCATAAGACGAATTTCAGTTAATTCTAAGGGGAATCATCGCTCTCATCCCACCAAATACCATCTCTCTATCACTAATTCCATCAACGCTAAAATAACTAGTAGTTGATATAGCGTAGTTAAATAATAAAAATGAAACGTGTCAAACTAGCAATACACTTAATAATTAATTGTATGCGAAAACGGTTATCTGCATAGCTTGATCCGCGGGTGCCCATCTTAACTATGTCAGCAAGACAGTTTGACTAGTTTCGACTGTTTCCGATCAACCTGACAGTCGGTATCCGATTCTTGATGGTTCTATTTACTTCTCCTTGTCTTACATAATTATTCCATTCTCCATTTGATGATTTCTTATAGGCTACTTGGAATTATTTTATGTATCTCAACTTCTTATTCCATCTCTTCTGTTCTTCTGAAGATTTTCATTTCTTTTGAACTCAACTTTTTACTTTCTCATTAGAGAAACTTTTGTGATGCTACAAAAAAATAAATTTCGAGATTCTGTTGTAAATATACATTCTCAACATCTCTAACAATGAAAAATGGTTTCGAGCATGCTTCTATCTATCTTATGGAACGATTTCTCCTACATTGCTGACTAGATTATGTTCATATGTAGCATCTACTATTCAAATAAATCTTATCCGAATTTCTTAGTATCGACAGAGAAAGTTTATCTCAGAAAAATTAATTACCGTATACAGTACAGGATTATACGGAGTCCGAAATAATGATCTCCCCGATTTGAATTGGCCGCCATACAGGTTTTTGATAGTTGCGCTTCAGTGGCATATATCTTTGAGCAACACAAGCCATGCCATTTCAGTTACCATCATGGCGTGGAAAGGTGAAGATCGTGCATTTTGTTATTGAAATTAAAAAAAAATTGTGATTGTAATTGCAACGCTGTGGAAATTTTGTACCCATTTTAGAGTAGGTTGACACGAATGAATTCGTGATAAGAAAGGGTGAGAAATGTCAGATAAAAGGTTCAACTTTCAAGCAGAAGTCGTCCAGTAGATGTCGCAAAGTTCGGGATCCCGAGAATATCGCAGAAGTGACGCATGCTGTTACCATACTTCCATGACGTTTATCCATTAAACATGCTCTGGTATTGGGAATATCTGATCGGAGCGTTAGATTAATGTTACATCAAGACCTCAAGCTCCATCTCTACAAAGTTATGATGATTCAGAAACTTCGGCAACGTGACTGGGTCAACCGCCGAGACCATATTGAAAATTGTTCCAGGCGATGCTGTTGTGCTCATATTAGTAATAACTAAGATCATTTTCATTTGACGGGTTGCTTCAACAAACAAAACATTTCATATTGGTCTCCAGAAAACCCTCGAGAAATGCATCAGCGACCTCTCCTCAGCGAGTGTATTACTGTTTGGTGTGCTGTTGCACAATTTGGATTAATAGAGCCATACTTTTTGAGGAAAAAGGACGCACAATCACTGTTTAAGGAGTGTATATCCCGTGAGGGCAAGCATTTGAGCGATATTATCTTTAAAACAAAGTGATGTCAAAATAGCAAACGTTCTTCTGTAATATAGTAAAATAAAATTTTGAATAAGATCTGTGTTGCTCTTGTTATTTTGTTTCTAATCAGCGAAATCATTCTGCCGGACCCTGTATATTTACGTTGTAAATTATTTTAGTTTATCTGTGACTAAGCATGGAAGATCCGGAATGTCCACTGTTAACAGGAAAGAGTTCGTAGTGGTTCCTAATATTATTTCTTTTTAGTTGAATATTTAACGACGCTCAGTTAATTACTATGTTATTTAACATGAACGGCATTGGTGATAGCGAAATGGCATTTTGACGAGACGAGGTTGAGGATTCGTTATGGAATTACCTGATATTCGCCTAACGTTTGGAAAAAAACTCGGAAGAAACAGTAACGGCTCACTAGTGAAGTGAGTCAGAGAGTTTATAGACGGAGAACTACGTTTGCGAGCGAGGGCAGTTCAGTCTCCATGGGCACCACTGGTACCTGGTCACGATATTGCCCGTCTAGTGTTGTACAGTACCCGGATTTACTATTTGAGTCGCCGTAGACGGCTGCTGTGACACTTCTTGCCGTTCTACGGCCAAAGGGTCCACGGAGCTCGAGTGCGACGTCAATCTCTTGCGTTCTTTCTGACGTCCCTTGTAATTCATAGTTGTGGTATTCAGCTTGTTCGATTCGTCTTCGGATGCCCTTTTCCCCTGTTCTGCTCATCTTTACTTTTCATTTTTCACTGTTTGAATTTCGAGACATTTTGAAAGTTCACAAATTTTCACGACCACTTTTTTAAAGTTAATGTCCAATTTATCCCTAATCATTTTCTGACGTTTATTTGGTCAATCTTGTCGTCGTCGATCATTCGAGACCTCGAACGTCCGGATCGGTTGAGATTTCACGGAGTTATGCATATTAAATGGAACGCAGTTTTCGAGGCATATTTTTAAGTAGGTTATTTTACGACGCTTAATCAACGGCTTAGGTTATTTAGCGTCTGAATGAGGTGAAGGTGATAATGCCGGTGAAATGAGTCCGGGGTCCAGCAACGAAAGTTACCCAGCATTTGCTAATATTGGGTTGAGAGAAAACCCCGGTGAAAACTTCAACCAGGTAACTTGTCCCGACCGGGAATCGGACCCGGGCCACCTGGTTTCGCGGCCAGACGTGCTAACCGTTACTCCACAGGTGTGGACGGCATATTTTCCCAAGCCCGTCTCGCCGATCTTGAGGGTTCGACCGGTTTCGTACGGATGTTTAAGGTAACTGGACTCATTTTTCTATATAGTATAATGGTATAATTTTCGTTTTGCTATGTTTATTTGATCAAAAGTTATAAGCGATTCTAATGTAACACTTGATAAAACAAAACTTTTTTGTATATTAAATATTTAAATTGTAGAAAATTATAAAGTGTGTAAAATTATAAAGTGTTTAATGTAAGGTTTTAAATGATTACTTATATGTGCTTTGTCTGTGAACTATAATATAATAAATATCAAAATATCTAATGTAACACTTTCTTTTTGGACATCGTCACGAAGCGGTTGGTGACCTACCGTGCTGAACACAAGACGTAATTCTACTTAAAAAAAAAAACGAACTAGTAGCTTATAGAGTCGTGCACAACCGGTTACGAAAAATGGAAATTATACCTATTGCTACTAAACGCCTGACGCTGTAGGCACTCTGCGAAGCTCTTTCGTCTCGCGGAGTGACCCAGTTTTCGGTTTAACGAATGTTCGAGTCTTTCTCACTCTTTGTGGGTGGACGACTCTGGATCATGAAAGACACACGACATTGAGCCATCCAGGAGTTTCAAGAATCGTTGCAAGGACGCGAATATCATCGTTACCTTTCAATTAATATCTCCTCCTCTCTCCGAGTTCATTCATTCAGCAATATAGATATTACAGTTATTTATCGTCAGAAGCAAGAACATGCATCATGAAGCTACAATCATTAGAGCTTGAGGGTGCTTTCCTTTTTGTTAATAACTTTCTATCTCCTTAAAAATGATTTATTAATGAAATAATAATTCATCCACTTGGAATAATTTAAAAGGCATATATTTACAACTACTCTTTTAGAGGCATGCATTTTTAGTTTAAGGTATGAACGTTACAATAGTGTGTACTTACTTGCTCTTCTATTTTGTAATTGTACTTTATTCTATTCTTGCATTTATTTACATGTTATATTTCATATCATGTATTACTCATTTTCTTTGTTGTTACCATGTCCATTTGTTCATTTGCATTAGTTATGAAAAAAGCTCGGAACTTGGGGACTTGTTTCTTTGCACGTGACTAAGCGACCGGACTTCAGTATCAACAAATTCCCGCTTCCAGCACAGAGGTACTGCCAGGTCTGCTAGAAAAGTGGTTTTTGGCTAGAACAACATATTGATAGTACTATGGTAGATTGAAGTAAGTAATTTTATAGCATATATATAATAAAAATAAATATGAGCAATATTTCAAATTTACTCTTCTGTTCTGTACATTTTATTACAGTGTATGACTGTATGCATTCGAAGATTTTCGAACCAATAACTTCTTCGCCTATTAGTTAAACATTTATTTGAAATGAAAAAAACTTCTTGCCACGTCACATGAAGTGACGAAGGCAAACTTAAAACACTGAATGTTTTCATTGTCACAGTTTTGTGTTCGATTTTCAGCAGTTGCTAGCTGATCAAATATATGAGAAAAGTGAGATTATCCTAATTTTTTCTCGAGAATAGTTTCAATTTGTGTATCACTACTAGGGCAGCTACTGTGAAGTACACGTAGATAGGATTTCGTCTCCCTCTTGCTGCTCCAACAGTGCTACGTGTGTCTTATGTTTTTTGTGTTGCAATGTCTTTCAATGAATGCTCGTTTCCAGCCTCTAGTTTGTGTGTGGCACAACTTACAAAATATAAACTCTCCATTCGAAAAAGACAATGTATCTCATCCGAATTCCTCCACGATATTATGTACCTAAAATTTAAAAAATATATTTTCAAACTTCTATAATACCCATTCGAATAACACGTATTTTCTAATTCCTCAAACAGACCATTTACCTGTAATTCTCTGAATGTTATTGGCTTCGACATGATACAGTTTCCTCGTCCGTCTTCCTGTCATTCGATGTGACCACTTTCTTAGTACATACGACTGTCCCTCAGCACTTGCAGCATGAGTTTTGTATAACGTTGTACTACAGGTACAACGTTATACAAAACTCACCTTACTAATGCGTAGGACACACAAGTCCCCATGTTCCTAGCTTTGGTTATGGAGATAAATATATCAAAGTGTCCACTCATGTATAGGCCTATTTCAAGCTAACACTTTTTTTTAATTGGGAAAAGTAAATTTCGTTCACTTGTTACTCCATTTGTGTAGTCAGAAAATGTCAGAGTTCTTGTATGGTGAAGTGGGCCTGGTGTTCTGTCTACCCTGCAAAACATTAGGGGCAACCGCTTGAAAGTCCTCATTCGGGCGGATGCTCAACCTTGCCGGTTGTTCTCTGACCGGTCGAATAAACGAGGAAACTCTTTTGCAGCTCTCTATTAGGTTATCAGCCAAAACGTGAATCGAACCCATGCACTAGATCCCGTTCAGACGGTAAAGGAATTTGTCAAAATGGGTATTTTATTGGAATTAAATTCTTGCTGACAACAGTGTATAAATAATTAGATTTTGTCCCATACGCAAGTTTAATTTCATTAAATACTTCATAGACAGTGGATGTAAATATGTTTCTGGAGATATCGGTACCAATATAGATCCAGAAACATATTCACATTCATTAGGGTAGGTCGGGGCAAGTTCGGCATTAGGGGCAACTTCGTCATAACATTTGTTTCGAAGACCTGAGCAAATAGCGGCTTGTTTAGAGGGTAGCGTATTGAGAAAACATGGCCGCTTGCTGTGAATAACGCTTGTGTGGTATGGAGAGATATTTGCAGTTCTGACAGATAAATATATTTTTTTAACTCATGGCTTATTGTAATTATGATGTTGAATGTCTTAAAGAACCTGTAACGATAACATTGACGATATTAGTGAGTGGCATCATTATTTAGAACGGCTAAATCTGTATCAGACTATGAGCTTGGCATGCTGGTTGCAGGCCCCTTGTAAGGGTACTGATTAATAATTTTTTTCTTGCCAATTGGGGCAACTTCGGCAGTAAGCTGCCTATCTTTCCCGATGGAAAAGACGAAGAAGATAGGGCTTCTGTATTGTTTGTTAACTATATAAAATACGTAATTATGATATTTAAAGTAATTTAATGCACTTATTCGTGGGTCACTCCAAAAGTAATGCACAAAATTTAAAAATTACATTTTTATCCTACAGCTAAACTATTTTCACAGAACGTAGATACATCCTTTAGGAACAAAATGCCACTTTTCCACATAATCCCTGTCCCTTTCATCTGTCTTACTCCACATTGGAACAAGGGCCTGTATATCTGCACGATAAAAGCCTGGACCACCACGTTTGAGCCACTCTTTAGCAGCGTGCACGAGAGAGTCTTCATCTTCAAAACTCGTTCCGCGAAGGGATTCCTTCAGTTTACCAAAAAGATGATAATCGCATGGTGCCGTGTAGCATGATGTCCACAAGCAAGAGCCCTTCTGAATCGTAAAACACAGTAGCCATAACTTTTTCTGTTGAAGACACAGTTTTGAATTTCTTTGTCTTTGGTGAATTTGCATGATGCCACTCCATTGTCTGCCTCTTTGTGTCCGGTTCAAAATGGTGGAGCTATGTTTCATCTCCTGTTACAATTATTGCAAGAAATTCATCTCCACCACTGTCACACTTGTCCAAAAGTTCGCTGAAGACTGTTTTCCGGGTTTCTTTGTAGACTTCTGTCAACATCCTCGGAACCCACCTGGCACAAACCTTTCAATATTCTGCACACAGTTGCTTCTATTTCATCTTGGAGTGACAATTCTTTCACTGTTACTCGTTTGTCAACCACAATTATGTTGTCAACGCGCTGCACATTGCCAGGACTTCATGGCTTCAGGTGTATAAAATAAAGTCAGGTTTAAAAGAGTGCTTGCTTCAGATATGGCTGAAAATTTGAAGCAGCATGCAATCAATCTGCAGAAAATATTTTTCGGAAAGTCTAGAGGGAATTTCGAAGATTAGCCTTCGAATTCGCAGAATCCAATGATATAGAGCATCCTTTCAACACAAACAAAAAGATGGCTGGATCTGCCTGACTTGAGGCTTTCATGAAGTCAGAAAATTGTCTAAACAAAAATTAGCCAGACATATGATGGCCATATGAACATGTAAAGACATGAAAATGTATTTGGACACCTCATTTGTGATATGTTCAGATGTTAATTTTAGTCCTATGACAGATTGTTATGTTGTAAATGAAATCTGAACTCGGAAATAAGCATTTTGTTTAGGATACAAATACTGACGAAGTTGCCCCAGAGCGTGGGGCAACTTCGGCAAATGTAGCATCTTTAATTTATTTTTGTGTTTAATTCAATGCTTCACTTTTTTGTAAATTCTAATCCATATATATATATATATATAAAATCTAAATATGTCAAGTGTATTTATCATTAAAATTTTGAAACATAAATTACATTTTTATTGTATTTATGTGAGTGTTTAGCTTAATGTGCCGAACTTGCCCCGACCTCCCCTATGTACGAAGTTTTTAATGAAATTAAACTTATGCATGGGAATACATCGAACTGTGTGTTACACTGCTGTCGAATAAATGTCCGTTTCGACAAATTCTCATACCGTCTAAATCGGACCTGACCCTGCATCGAACCAGTTGTTTTGCCAAATCGTTTTTTATGTCGTTCTCTACAGTGGCAATACATGTTGTATGTGCATGTTCACATGTAACATCTGACGATCGTATATGGTAAAATCATCGAATCTCTCGACTTTCGGTTCTGTCAATGCAAACTGTATGAGGTGATTCGGTAAAACAAAACAGAAAAAACAAACAAAAACAGCTGCCACTGGCGCATATATTGTCACGAGTGTGCGTTTAGATAGATTTCTTTACCATAGGGGATACAGCGTGCTATCCCTAGGCATATCACTACTTTTTTTTTTTTTTTTTTTTTCAGAAATAATGCTTCTTATCGTAATTGTGTTTTGTTGTCAAATCCCTTCACTTTTCTTAACAGTCATCAAAAGTAGAGATCGATATTCGAAAATAATTGAAACTCTTAAACTCATCTCTTCTCAGTTATTACAAAAGTGTTCGATAGGACCCCATACAAGATCTCTCCTTCACTAGGATGCAGCCAATATCTCTTATTGATTCCACGACGGCAGCGATACCTGTACATAATGAGTGAAGCTAGGAAGTTGATATCAAAACTGTTAAGTTGCGCGAACTTGGACTGTATCTCTAAGGAATGAAAGGTAATAGCACATCTCTAAATGTCAGTGAACCAGAACGATGAACATGTAAAGCTATGTGGTAACAAACACATGTACTCCAATTGTCCACAGCCGTAGAACAAGAAAATAATAAACGAATAATATAAAAAATAAATAAATTGTAATTATAATTTACCCATATATATGAAAATACCATACAAAGTTTACAATTATGATTCTAGCCTCTTATAAAAATAACAATGAACATTTTCATTTTATCAAAAGAAATACTCCTTTTATGTTCAGAAAAAAAAAACAATATTTGTACTCTGAAAATATTCGTTCTACGTCACAAGAAGTTACTGGAGCAAATCTGAAATATGATACAGTATATCTTACTATCATGAGGTGCACAACTACTTTGTGAATCTAATAGTGTTTCTCGTATGTGGCACATATTAAACCCATATTGGTTTTCAAGAAAATTTTTCTTTTCTATTGTAATGACAGCTAGAAAGTTGATATCGTAATTCCGATATTGAACTTGGAATGTAATGCAACCGAATGTATATCAGCACGAGACGTCAACATTTAACGAAGAATAATCTGGGAAAAAATCAACGTGTTACACACTCCTGTTTGCATAATTATTTAATAACAGATGAGTTTACTTTTTTGGAATCATGCATAATATTAGCATTACGTAAATAATACAGTAATAACAGAACAGCTCACTTTGTTCAGAACCTAAAATAGTACCTAATATAAATTAACAATATTTTTCAAACCATTCACGATTGTACACAGCTCCATAGAATGTCAGTATTCGTTGTTTATGTGAATATACTGTGTATCATCTGTATCAGGGCGAGGCGAGGGTGGCGTCTATACTCCTCGCTATACTCAACTGAAATCTATTGTTTTGGTATGAACTTCCTGCCTATGGTAATGAGAAATGTTTTTACACCCATCTTGGGACCTGGCTTAATGGGGAAGTGAGGAATGGGGTGGCACCGAGGAGTGGACATACGGCGAAACAACTGAACTGTATGAACACTGCGTTCAGTTTGTATCGAGTCGGCTTACATTGGCCTATTTTACGCCGAATGCAGTACATGCGATGTGTTTTCATAAATCCTAAAGAGACAGGCGAGCCTTCCTGCCAAAGTACTGACAGAGCCAGGTTCCTTATAATCCCCAGAGCTCAGAACCCCAATCCTTTTCCCATATTAGGATCGGGAACCTGTACTACTTCCAAGGTTTCTCCCCATCCTATTTAAAAATATTTTAGATAATATATGAAATAAGGGAAAGGTGGAGTGTGCTAATGGAGGAACAGAGAAAAACGGGAATACCCCGAGGAAAACCCTCTTCGACATCTGATTTTCCCATCACAAATTCCATCCGGCCGGACTTCGAATCCGAGTCCTCTGGATGCGAAACCCGCGCACTAGTTACCTACACCATTTAGGAACTACATCGTACTATTTTAAAAGGACTTAGAAACAGAATTCGGACACCGCGGTTAATTAAAAATCTCGTTTGTTTGCAAAATCACTGTATACGTAGTCAATAATAATAATAATAATAATAATTATTATTATTATTATTATTATTATTATTATTATTATTATTATTATTATGTGTTCCACAGTTTCACAGCTGTGCAGTTTTACCTCTAACATGAAGGATTTCGAGTACATAGTTATTTATTACATAATAAATGGAGTTATTTTAGTAAAAATTGTTATAGGCTACTACTTGTGCAAATTTTCCTCATGAATTAACTCGTAGATATTAAAATGAATAGAAATTTGTTCAATTATTATGCCACTAGATAACTAGAGTGTATATAAATGTATGTCTACAACATAATTTGGTGTGGTCAGAAGTGCTGGAAACTTGTATTAACCACTTAAATCTAAAAATCAGTGTTGTCCTGAGACACAGTACTTCGTTTTAAATATAGGCCTGCTTCGTGCAAGAAAATTCAATTAAAGAAAATGTGTATATTTTACTATATTGAGCTACTCCTATATAACACATAATTTATGTTTTTTGTAATTATAAAAACACTAGCTAAAAGCACCCGGCGTTGCACGGGTTTTCCTTTCTGCTTCTGTTTTTAATTAAACTACTTATTACATTTTCGGAAATCTCGGAAACATAACTATAGCAACCAAAACGAATTGTCTTTGCTAAGCTAAGATTAATCTTTACTTAACGTCACTTACATGAATTGATGAACTCCTTAGTGAAATGCCTGCCAGCGTTAACTCAATTTAAAACAGTTGTAAATCAGGCACCGAAGAGAAAACATATCATGTGCCTGACGTTCAAGGTTTTTTTTTAAGTTACACATTTATTTGTTTTTATTTATTTATTCTGGTATAGTTAAGGCCATTAGGCCTTCTCTTCCACACCGCCAGAAATACAAATAAAATAATATAAAAATCAAACTATGAACAAAGTAAAACACAACGAAAATATGATTCCTTTTCCTCTTTCTGATCAGTTTCAGCATCGAATCAATATGTACATAATATATAATTCAATTTATATTGGAAGATTTTGTACCCTTGATCGCTGTACACCCACTTATATCATACCCAGTTTTTTTTTTTTAATACGACTTGGAAAACTATATCTCACAAATTCAGAACATATTATATTAATTATTATTTTATACACAGAATACAGATACAATATAAACTTGCAATAAATCATTTTTTGACAAAAAGACTAATATTCTGAGAGACGTATAGGCTTAATGGTATTTTAGAAATTAAGAGATTGTTATTTCCACAACGCATAACATACTACATTTGCAACGTGATTGTAAAGATAGAATTTTGCAGTAACATATTTTCGGATGTGAACAACAATATTTTGAGAGACATATGTTTTAGAATTAATACAATGCTATTTTCAGTCAGCTTACGTACATTCACGTACTACATTAGCAACATGACAGAAATATCATTGAATTGCTTTTTGATATGTGTAAAATCTTTTTTTTTTCCACTCCTTTGTATAAAATATAGTCGAGGATGTGAAAAACACGCAGTTTTTAATTCAATGTCTGCAACTTTGAGGTACTGTCCTTGAGCTTCATTTTACTATGGTCATTACAAATGCTAGTCGCACTAAAATTGCAATTACATTAAATAGAATGGGTATCATAGCAATACGTGAGATAAAAACATATTCTCCTTTCGTTTTTCCAGTTAATATTGCGACTTCTATTACGTTTCGCATGAGTTCTTCACACCAATTCATGTTGGTGCATAATTTTGGTGGGTTAATATTTCGTAATAGTACTTCTGGTTATTCAATATTAAGTAAATTATGTGGTAGCAATCCTTGTAGTTTGAAAGAATTCTAGAATTCAGTTGATAAAAAACAGCCTGCTCACTGTCTACAACTGCATCGAGAAATTCATAATACGGTCCTGGACTGCGTAAAGATATTTATTGTACGAATTATCTAGTTTTAGCCTTCATGATGTGTACCAACAATGTTATAATTTCCATGGCCTCGTGAAAGTCGAAGTTGAATACAAATGACAATAATAAAAAACAATTGACTATAGAAGACAGCATTTTAACATTACACATGAATGTTTGATCGTATTTATTTCTATTCTTTAGTTAATTTAACGTCCATTTGTACAATTTTAATATAGCCTATGTTTTCCTCCTGGTTATGAAGGTTAAATGTGCAAACTTTGGCACATATCGGTCAAAGCGTGTAGATTTGTATAGAGAAAATGCATACCCACATTCACTTTTATGAAGATTTCAGTATAATTATTGTTTGGTAACTTTGTATGAGACAGCATAAATAAAATACTACGGATATATTATTTTTGTAGTAAAAGTCCCTTTATGGCAGGTTAAAATAAAATAACATATTTAAATAATGTAAATATATTATAAAAATATTAAAAAAAGAGGTCTTGAGCTCAGGTTCGAACTTGGGTTCCCATACATCAAAGTCATTCATCTTACCACAACGCTACAGAGAGCTACGTATTTAAGTGCTTGAATTTAAGTATTAGGATGTTTCACATATGCTGTCTATTATGTTTGATTTTGAATTTATAAAAACTAAACAAATATGTGTTTTATGTCATTTTGTATTGTATATTATTGCCCATGACACATTTAATCAAGACATTGTCCCTCATGTTTGTAATATTAATTTAATGTTATTTTATTTCATACTTCAATAGCAATATGGCCGCTTTTACAACGGAAGAAGACATGATTGGATGACGTCAATAAAAGACAGTTGACTGTAGAATAGGAGGCCATTTCAATATCATACAATATGCCTTATTTCTTTCTAATTTTTATTGTTTTCAATAATTTAACGACCATCTGTCCAATTGTAATATAGCTTATGTTCTTCTCCGGGTTATGAAGGTTAAATGTGCAAACTTTGGCAAATATCGGTGAAAGCGTGTAGATTTGTATTGAGTACATACATACATACCGTACATACATACATAGATAGGCCTACATACATACATACATACATATATACACACAGACATGCATACATACATACATACATACATGCATGCATACATACATACATACATACATACATACATACATACATACATACATACATACATACATACATACATACATACATACATACATACATACATACATACATACATACATACATACATACATACATACATACATACATACATACATACATACATACATACATACATACATACATACATACATACATACATACATACATACATACATACATTCCATTGTCCACGTAACTTGTATAAATTTACAGATAATTATTTCAGCCAAAGAGCAGCAATATTAGCGGCAAACAACATCAAACTCGAGAAGAAAGTAATTAAAGGCTGCCCTCAAGGATCGTGCTGCTGACCGGGATTCTGGAATATACAGTACGACTCATTACTCAGCCTAGAGTACACCGCAAGCACAAAGGTTATAGCATTCGCAGATGTCCTTATCGTGATAACAAGGGGAAAAACGATTCTGGAAGCTGAAAATTATGCTAATCTTGAAATGAAAAAGATAGCAGCATGGACTATAAATAACAAAACCAAATTTAATCAGCAGAAGTCGAAGACGATGCTAATAACACGAAGGAAACGAAGGGAACAAAAAGATATACACATCTTTCTCAACAACAAGGAACTAAAACAAACCGACAAGATTAAATATCTTGGAATTATCATTGACAAGAGATTTAGATACAACAAACATATTAAATATGTAACAGAAAGATGCACAAGCCTGATTAATGCCCTTTCCAAAACCGCTAAGATAAATTGGGGTCTTAAACACAAAGCATTAAGAACCATATATAAAGGTGCAATCCTGCCCTTGTTATCGTATGGGGCTCCTGTTTGGATAGATGCCTTGGAGAGGAATTACAATGTCAAAAAACTGAACCAAGTGCAGAGGCTAATAAACATACGTATTGCAAAGGCATTTCGCACCACCTCATATGAAGCATTATGCGTTGTTACTGGACTCACTCTCATTTTGTTCAAGATAGAAGAAATAGTAAACTTGTACTTTGCAAAAACAAGACATAAGTACGATGGTCTAAATCTTGACTACATAATACAGCACAAGAACTGGACACACCCTGCAGAACTCATCGACATAAAAGAAACAGAACAAAATACAGAATATACGTATGAAATATACACAGATGGCAGTAAAAGTGAACGTGGAGTTGGAGCAGGAGTAGCAATACTTCAGAGTAATGAACTAATCGAACAACTAAGATTCAGATTAGATAATAAATGTTCAAACAACCAAGCTGAACAACTTGCTATCATGAAAGCCTTAGACAGTATAAAACGACTAAGAACAATAGGTGAAAGACCATTAGACGAAAGACGAATAGCCATCTACACTGATAGTAAAATTACTCTGGACTCTCTAAGGAATGAAAGCAACCACAACAATCTAATTGAAGGCATCCGAACGAATCTACGGCTGGTGGAGAACGACAAATGGTTAGTGGACTTCGGATGGGTCAAAGCTCATGTGGGGAACTACGGTAACGAACTGGCAGATCGTCTAGCGGAGCAGGCAGCGAGTGACGTCGATCTACAGATCTGTTACGACAAGGTCCCGATGAGTGAAGTAAGGAACCAGCTAGCGGTCATATCCAAAGGAAAATGGGAAAGTGAATGGTCAACTACCTCCAAAGGTACTCTAACCAAGGCGTTTTTCCCTAGTGTCCAAGATAGATTGAAATTGAAGATAGAACTAACTCCTAACTTGACGACTCTGTTGACCGGACACGGAACACTCAACGCATATTTTTATCGCTTTAAAATTAAGAATAGTGCGATATGTGTCTGTGGGGATGGGGATCAGACAGTGGATCATATTATTTATGACTGTACGAAATTAGTAAAGGAAAGAGAAACACTAACCCAATCTATACATAAATGTGGTGGGAAGTGGCCTGTGGACAAGACAAAATTAGTGAAAAGTTATGTAAAATATTTTATAAAGTCTGCAAATAGTATAGACTTTGAACAACTACAGTAGGCTGGCTAGTATATAAGGATAAGTTATTTGGGAAGACAAAGAGGTTAAAAGTCAGAATTAAGTGATAAGGATCCAAAATAGGTTACTTATATTCTGTAAATAAGCTAGAATATTAGAGGATATAATTTATCTGAAAACAGGCTCATCAAAAGATAGTAAATATGTAAATACTGTAAATATTTAAATGCTAGAATATGTAAATAGATTCTTGTACTTCATAGGCTAGGAATAGGAAAATAAGTTAGATTAAAAAGTATCAATATTATCTTGGTAGTTACACATAGTAGATGAACTACACTAATCCATATATAATCTAGAACGGTAACATAATAATATATAATGTAAATGGGTTATGTACTTGAACGTAAACCTAGGCATGTAGTATTACTCTCATTTGTAATGGAACATGCTGCTAAAAAAAGGTACATACATACATACATACATACATACATACATACATATACATACATACATACATACATACATACATACATACATACATACATACATACATACATACATACATACATACATACATACATACATACATACATACATACATACATACATACATACATATACACAGACATGCTTACATACATACATACATACATACATACATACATACATACATACATACATACATACATACATACATACATACATACATACATACATACATACATACATACATACATACATACATACATACATACATACATACATACATAGCCACATTGACTTTTATATATAAGATTGACTGTACAGTGCAGCCCACAAATTCCTGCAACTCCATCATTAAAAATATGACTGAAAAGGGTCGTAATCACAGCAAAATTTTTTGAAGGATATAATTCTGGTGTATATGATTCTCTACGTTCCTGCAGTGAATCGAATAAAATATCCTGCCAACGTCTGCTCGCTATGAGCATGTTGCCCGTCTTATAAAGAGTCCAGCTCACGGGCACAGATACCATAGTAGGAACATACGATTGCTTACTTTAAACGCAAATTTTTCGCGAAATATCAATATTTATAGTTGGATTACAGACTAATTTTGAATATGACTTGAAAAATATTGCTTTTTTACTATAACACATGTTTAATAATGAGTATTTTATGAATGGGTTTTTCTAATAGAATTGCAAACATTTCAAAAGCACCTTCACGACAAAGAAATTAATGAATAAATCCGTACGAATTAGACATTTTTATTTAAAATTGTCAATGAAGATTAGTTATTTAAGTTTTTAAACGGCAATCAAGTTGGACAGGCACAATATACAGAGGATGCCGAAAAAATGTATACACAATTTGACAGGAGATATCTATTTAATATATTTCAAAGTTGGACCGAAAAACAACAGCATGATGTCCTGTAAACAGATGAGACTCACATATGTTATACTAGCATTGCTGCGCGACAGGTCCATCAACAACAACAAAATGGAGTCTAGATTATCGTTTGAACAGCGGAAAGCAATTTTGGATTGGTATTGGAGAACCGAGAATGTTGTTGAAGTTCAACGGCAATAGAGACGTGAGTACAGAACAAGAACCACTAACACGATTAACAATTTGCACGCATTTGTGACAAATTTGAGACTCATGGTACCGTATGCGGTGTTTACAAGGGCAGATCTGGGAGATCTCGCACATCAACAAGCCCCGCGTCCTTGGCTATGGTTTTGGAACGTTTTGAGCACTCACCGCAGAAATCTGCAAAGCAATGTGCACGTGAGACTTGGAATTAGCAGAACCAGCGTACGTCGTATTATTAAAACAGCAAAGTTAAAAGTTTTCATCTCAAAACTTTTGCATGCCTTAAATGAAGATGATCCTGATCGGAGAATGCAATACTTGGAATGGTTTCGAAACATGGTGCAAGAAGATGAGGCCTTCGTAGGGAAAGTTGTTTGGTCCGATGAGGCACAAATTAAGTTTAACGGAACTGTTAACCGGCATAATTGTGTCTACTGGTGTGCAAACAATCCACATGTTTTTGTGGAAAAGACTGTTAATTTAGCCTACCTTGAATTAATGTTTGGTGTGGGTTGTCATCTAGGGGTCTAATTGGACCATTCTTTTTTGATGGAACAGTAACTGGCCAAGTGTAGCTGAACATGTTACGCACATCCGTCTTACCCGCCATTCGTACACTCTATGGAAATCAGGAATTTCACCTTCAACAGGATGGTACACCACCACATTACCACCACCGAGATGTACTGCGTACCTTGATGACAATCTTCCAGGGCACTGGATAGGACGAAGAGGTTCGATTGAGTTTCCACCGCGTTCTCCGGACCTAACTCTGTTGGGCTTTTACATATGGGGGACTCTTAAGAATGTTGTATACCGTAGAAAACCAGCTACACTGGCAGCACTTCGGGAAGAAATTGAAACGGCATGTGCTGCAATCGCTGAGGACACTTTCGCAAACGTTGCTTGAACAGTAGTTCAACGTACTCAGAAGTGTGTCGACGCCCATGGTGGGCATTTTGAGCAACTGTTGTAACTGTAGAAGTCTAAGATGATTAGTGCTCATCATTTTCTGTTTGTGTGATTTCAGCTTTGTTATGTTAACATAGTTTTTTCATTGCTTGAAATGTTTATACATTTTTGGCACCCTCTGTATAATATGGAAGAAATATATTCTAAAAACAGGTTTTATGCACAGAGACATTACATTACAATGTATGCATCATTTCCTTCAATACAAAAATATAAGAACGTACGGGAGATGATAGGACAAGATGACTGATGCATTATCAAAAACATTTGAAACTGTATGTAATCCAAATTTTAAATTATTACAATAGTCAACTAAAACCTACCTAATTGCAATGCTATGTTTTAAATTTTTTTTTTTTTTTTTGTTTTAGTCTGGTTATTACTTATTATTTTTATTACGATCTCGTTTTCCGAATACTCGTAAGTTTCTAGCAGAAGCGAAATTAATATCTCGGAGTATTTGTACAGTGAGTATGAACATTTTTTGTTATAGATCATTCTCGACTAGACTAGGCGAAGATCACGTTCTTACTTTTTATGAGAATGGTTCCCAGCAAGACTATTCAATCTAACTTTGGGAGAATTATTTCTGGAAAATTGTAAAATTATAAGATTGACACATTTAAGGATCAGGACAAAAATTGAAGACTATTTATACATATATGTTTGTATGCATGTGTAAAAACAAAAGAGATTTGAATTACCTTAGCTTTATTTTTAAATTCGTTAGTATTGTATCAATTTTCACAGGGTGTCAGGGTATACTACGCATTTATTTATGAATAGATTATGTTATTAAAAATATAATATTCATTTAATATTTCAAATTGTTTGCGTTTCAATGTGGAGTAATTTTTATTAAGCATTATCGTCAAGTATACCTTCAAAGAAATAATATTTATCATCATTGTTGAAAAATTGGCTACATTTTCTAAATAAATTATCGTAGTGGGGTTATTAAATTGCACCCCTGACTGGAATGGAATGAAATAGAATGGAATGGAATTTACGGAAGGGGGCACTATGGCCCAGTATTGCGACCTATTACGATCTATTGCGTTAACACTCAATTTAGGCGTATTCCCAAACCCACACCGGCTGACTACATTAAGGTTCGCTGCGTACATAGGATTGGAGCAGGCAATCCCCCTCGTTTCTAGGCCAGCTCCCTCCGTGCGTCGCCAGCCGGCGGTCGGAGAATGTTATTGAATGATGACGAAATGGAGAAATGGTGACGGAATGATGTAGATTTTTTTTTTTTTTTTTATTGGGTTATTTTACGACGCTGTATCAACATCTAGGTTATTTAGCGTCTGAATGATATGAATGTGATAATGCCGGTGAAATGAGTCCGGGGTCCAGCACCGAAAGTTACCCAGCATTTGCTCGTATTGGGTTGAGGGAAAACCCCGGAAAAAACCTCAACCAGGTAACTTGCCCCGACCGGGATTCGAACCCGGGCCAATGATGTAGATGTTCAATATGAGGAGAAACGGGAGAACCCGAGAAAAACCCCAACTACGACCTTGTCAGCCACAAGTGTCACTATGATTTTTGAATGCAAAATCCCAGATCTGACCTGAACTCGAACCCGAGCCGCCTGCGTGACAGACTGAAGGTCTGACCACTCAACCACAGCAAAAGTTAACATGATATTTAGAATTTATACACAAAATGAAAGAGAAAAAATGTTAAACATTCGGTACCTTCATCCGAAACTTGTCTTAACGGAAACTGAGAGTGCAAGAGCTACAACGAAAAAGAATTAGTTGAAAGCAGTCAACAATCTGAGCAGACAGGCGCCAGCGCTGGGAAGATTTGTACCGCCAGGAAAACACATTGATTAGCACAGATCAACCGCAGAGCTGTGACGGACTGCGGTGTTTTCCCAAGACTTCTTGTGATGTCAACAACACATGGCACATGGACGGACGCCGCCATCTCCCCTTCTCTCAAAATATATATTTAGTTTCCTATATTATTGTTTCAATGATTTCAATTTTATTATGTAACAGCATATTTCATTTGTGCTAAATTATTTCAGAAAAGTATGGCTAATGCGTTTTTATGTACATGTACAATTAAAAATCAGATATGATGATCGATGGCTATGTTTCTACATACTTCTAATCATAGAGAACGGAATAAGGTGGAAAAAAGGTGCGAAAATGTATGTTTGGAGCGATCAAGTAAGCCTGTTTATTCATATTAAACTAATTAAAATTAAATAATAAAAAATTTTATCGTTTTTATTTTAATATCAACATAATATTCAAAAAGAAAGTAAAACTATTCGAATCGATTATCTTACCAAAGATCCAAGAACAAAGAAAAAATGTTTCGAGGATCTGTAAGAGACATATCGGTACTATAGTCTTCAGAAAATCATCACCACAATCACCGTTATCATCAGCCTCATGGTATAAACCAAGATTACTTTGTTCCGCCTTCGCATAATGTTGGATTGATGGAGAAGTCATTACCGTTTTTTCGTTGTGACAATGTTTTTATTTGAGAATATATATTGTGTTCTGTATTCTGCTAAAGGGCAGGTCTTTCACAGCAAACCCAGCATTCTACAATCTTTTCTATTTTCTGCCTTCTCCTTTGTCTCCGCATATCTTAATGTCGTCTATTATCTGATATCTTCTTCTGCACTGAACTTTCGTCTTGTTCACCATTCCTTCCAGTGCATCCTTCAGTAGTCTATGCAGTTTCTTCTCAGGCAGTGACGTAATCAATTCCTTTTTCTCTTCCTGATCTGTTTCAGAATCATTCTTTCTTCATCCACTCTTTTCAACACAGTTTCATTTCTTATTGTCAGTCCATTTCACACGCTCCATTCTTCTCCATAGCCACATTTCAAATGCTTCTAGTCGCTTCTCTTCACTTCCTCGTAATGTTCATGTTTCTGTCCCATACAATGCCACACTCGGCAGAAAACACTTCACTAATCTCTTCCTTAGTTCTTTTTTCAGAAGTCAGCAGAAGATACTCCTTTTTCTATTAAAAGCTTCCTCTGCCATAGCTATTCTTCTTTTGACTTTCCGGCAGTAGCTCATGTTACTGCTTGTAGTAGATATATCCCAGTATTTGAAGCTGCCTCATTTAGTATTTGCATGTTTATTTTCTTTATCTTTCTTCCGATATCCATGGTCTTCATCTTGTTTGCATTTGACAGAAATTAATCAGTAATATATTTTTCTACAGTATATATAAAACTCTCCGCCATCTGTGGAGTAGTTTTCGATTACGCGCCTGAAGAAACCTGATGGTTTAAGGTTAAAGAAGTCGTCAAGCCAAGTTTGTAAAACATCTTCATTGTCACAGGAGTTACCTTGAGAACTGCTGGATAGAGAGCAGAACATATGGAAATCTGAGGGCGCAAGATCGGAGGAATATGAAGGATGTGGAATCACCTCCCAACCAAGCTCCTGGACAGCTATTTTCGTCATGTTAGCAGAGTCTGGGCGTACATTATCATGTAGCAGCAGCAATTGATGCAGTCTTCCCGATCGTTTATCTTCAATTGCCTCCGCACAGCGTTTGAGTTATGGCAGTACAATTTCGGAGTAATGGACTTGAAAACCAAAAATGCTACCATGGCCATAAATAGTGAGGATTACAGTGACAAAGATCTAAATGAAGTTTGTGGCTTGCTTGTTGTGGTAGACGTCTTTAACTTCAAAGATGCTCTCGATCCTATCATATGTTCAATTCCCAACATAGCACGGTTGAGACATCTTTGATCGAGGGACACTTCCAAAAGTGCGGGAGATAATGTACATATGTAGAGCGCTCAATAAAGTACAAAAATCTAGCATCTTCCTTCACGTAATGCGAAATCTCACCAAGTTGGATACTGCATTCCGGCCAATAAAGAATATGAAGCTCCGGGAGTACGACAGCACCTACAGCATACAACCATTTCAGAGACGGTTTAAATCTAAGATACTTTATATGCAGCAGACGAGGTGCCATATGAGTCATTTTTTCAGAAGGAGTAATATTATGCAAATATTGCTGTAGAATAAATTATTGTAACAGCATTTTGTGCCTAAAATTCTCATGTACCTCTGTTTCCATGCAAAATGTTGATGAGTCCGAAATATTAAAACATATTTTCTGGGCCCATATGCATCACAGAAATGCATAACTACGTCAAATGATACTTACATATGAAAAAATTATGCGGTGAAAAGATTAATTTGCTATGTATAAACAAACACTTATTTATGGTGTTCGGTAACTTTCAAATGCTTCTCCCGAAAAATTCATTTTTTGACTTATCGACTTTTAGCTCGCGCTGCTTCAATTACAGTCGCTTAAAATCGAATGGGTATCATAGCAATACGTGAGATAAAAACAACTTCTCCTTTCGTATTTCCAGTTAATATTGCGACTTCTATTACGTTTCGCATGAGTTCTTCACACCAATTCTTGTTGGTGCATAATTTTGGTAGGTCAATATTTCGCAATAATACTTATGGTTATTCAATATTAAGTAAATTATGTGGTAGCAATCCATATAGTTTGAAAGAATTCCAGAATTCAGTTGGATAAAACACAGTCCGCTCACTATCTACAACTGCATCAAGAAATTCATAATACAGTCCAGGACTGCGTAAAGATACTTATTGCACAAATTAAATAGTTTTAGCCTTCATGATGTGTATCAACAATGTTATTTAATTTCGTGTTATAATTTCCATGGCCTCGTAAAAGTCGATGTTGAATACAACAGACAATAATAAAAAACAATTGACTGTAGAAGATTGCATTTTAGTGTCACACTTGAATGCTTGATCGTATATATTTTTATTTATTTTTATTTTTTAATTAATTTAACGTCCATTTGCACAATTTTAATATAGCCTATGTTTTTCTCCTGGTTATGGAGGACAAATGTGCAAACTTTGGTACATATCGGTCAAAGCGTGTAGATTTGTATAGAGAACATACATACATACCCACATTCAGTTTTATATATTAGATTTATAGGTTCTATATATTTCTACTTATAGGGTTTCTAAAGTGCCCTTATTTTTACGTTATAAATCATATAAGGTATTTGATTCTGGTTGAAGAGAATATTTTGGTGGTGAGTATATAATATATAGGAAAAGTTAATCAGTGGTGACAAGATATTGATTTAAAATTTTTTCTTATATTTTTTGTAATGTGAACTGTTGTAGTATGTTTATGTTAATTATTTAAACTTGAATAGCTTTAGAACATAACACTGAATATATTAGTGAGATTATGAAATCTTCAAGTATAGGCCACATTTTATTTATAAATGTTTTCTTTATTTATACAGTGAAAATGTAGTGTTTTTATTATATTAAGCTGTGTAAATTAGAAATGTAAACTGAATTTGACCGTTAAAATAATAAGTTAGCAGCTTTTACTTGCTCTACAAATTCCTTTAACTGGAATTTTAAATTCAATTTGATTATTAACAGCAACATACCTCTTTTTGGTTTCAGTTAAAAATAAAGATAATATTCTGTCCAAATACCCGGTCCAAACTGATTGCAATTATTTGTATTGTATTGTATTGTATTTATTAACAGTCCATGGTATTTATACATGCTTACAGCTAGAATATGGAACAAGTCAAAAAACTTAATACTATTATAAAATATTAATTTATGAAATATATATATAGACGAGATTTACAATATAGTCTACTAGTACAACACAAAGTTTTAGTATCAATTTCATGAAGTGTTATTGAATGTCATGAATTCACCTACAGAATAGAAGGCGTGAGAAATTAGGTACTTCTTTAATTTGGGCTTAAATAATTTTATGTTTTGTGTTTCATTTTTTTATATCGATAGGGAAGCTATTAAAAATTTTTACTGCCATATAACGCACTCCTTTTTGATAGCACGATAGACTTGCCGATGGAGTATGAAAGTCATTTTTTTGACGTGTATTTATGCTATGAACTGTTGAATTAGTTACAAAGTTTTCACGATTGCATACGAGGATGATTACTAATGAAAAGATATACTGACAAGCCATGATATTGATATTGATATTGATATTTATTTGTCATTCAACTTTCAATTCACAGTTATGGTGGACCTTCACATTTCTGTTTTTCGATCCACCATCCCTTTAATACATATAACTCTTTTCTATTAAGGTATTCTTTGCCGAGAATTTCTTGATTGCTTTCTAATGTTCTAATGACTGAATTGCTTTATGTCCTTCCCCCTCTATCCTCTTCTATGCTCTCCCTCCTACCTAGACTGTTTCCCTTCCATTCCTAAATTTCCTATTTTATTACCCCTATCCATATATTTATTTCGATAATACTCCTACAGTTATAGTACCCCTGCTACTACTCCCAATCTAAAACATTGAAAAACATCAAATATCTAATTCACTTAAATTACACTTCCAATTTCTCTCTCATTCCACTTCACATTTGTTCAGATATCATTGTATTCATTGTTTGATAGTTTATCTTATTACACTCTTACCCTATCTTCTTACACTAACACTTTCTTCTCTGTTCCTTTTCTTACACTTTTGTCACCCCTAACTTTTCTGCACTCACTTTTTAGCACTCTTCTTCTTCGCTATAACCTCTCCAACGCCCTATCTATTCAGTCCTCACAATCACTAATATCTGGTAGTCGCTTCCTTCCTACACTCGTTCTTCTCATGTCTTCTCTTGCATTTCCTCCATTAGTCTTGTCTATGTGACAAGCCATGAGCATTATTTGTAGTGTTTTTAAAATAGCCCTACACGATTCCCTAGATTTGGCACCTACTGTTATTCTAATTACTGTTTTTTGTAATAGAAATATATTGTTACTATCTATGGAATTTCCCCTTCCAAAACTCATTACCGAGTGGAACTATGCAAAGTATATTGTTTTAAAGGTATTGATATTTACTATCTTTTGCACAGATCTAATAGCAAAACAAGCTGAATTTAGTTGGGGGTAATTTCTTTAATATGATTTTTCCAATTTAACACATTATCGATTTTTAAGCCAAGAAATTTGGTTGTTGTTGTTTCTAATAGGGATCTATTATTAATTATTGCGCTAGAAATTTGCGACGTTGAATTTGGACAGGATTTATATTGAATTATATTAGTTTTGTTACAATTTAATACTAATTTATTGACTGAGAACCAGTCACATATTTTGAAGAGAATTTCCTCTGTTCAAGATTGGAATGTGTTGGAGCTATTGGCTGTAATTACTATACTTGTGTCATCTGCAAATAATATGGGATGACCTACATCTTTTATTAGGGGGGCAAGATTATTTATAAACACTAGAAAAAGTAGGGGACCTAATACTGATCCTTGAGGAATTCCATTATTAATAGTTCCCCATGTCGATGCAGATTTCATAGTTATATTGATTTCAACTTTCTGTTTCCTGTCTATGAGATATGAGTGAAACCATTGGTGTGCAACACCTTTAATTCCATAATAATCTAATTTATCTAGCAGCATTTTATGATTTATACAGTCAAATGCTTTGAATAAATCACAGAAAATGCCTCCAACTTGTAATTTTTTATTAACTGCCTCCAGAATTTTGTCAGTTAAACTAAATGTTGCATTTTCTGTGCCTTTATTTTTTCTAAATCCAAATTGTTCTGGGACTAAAATGTTGTATCTTTCTAGGTGATGATATAATCTTTTACACATTACTTTTTCAAAGATTTTGGAGAAGACTGGTAGAAGTGATATGGGTCTGTAATTTTCTGGAGACGTTGCTTCTCCCTTTTTGAAGATAGGAATAACCACTCAATATTTTAATCTCTCGGGAAATATACCATTGAACATTGAATAGTTACATAAATAACTTAATAGCCCAGCTATAATATATGAACTCGCTTTTAATATTTTGTTTGTTATTTCATCATACCCTGAGGAGTTTTTTGACTTTATATTTTTAATAATTGCAATTATTTCTTGTTTGTTTGTTGGAAATATTTGAATATTTGGGAATTTTGTTGGAAAATATTGTGTTAAAGAATCTAAACTCTTAGTAACATTATCTTGGGGGATGTTGAGGTTATCAGTTATTGTAAAAAAATATTTGTTAAATATGTTTGCAATTTCATTTGGGTCTGACTTTTTATATTGTTAGATATAAGGGTATAGTTTGTTACTTTACTTTTCGATCGTCCACTTTCTTTTGTAATTATGTTCCAAGTGTTTTGATTTTATTATCAGAGTTTTGTATTGTTGTATTATAGTGTAATTCTTTAGCTTTTTGAATTACTTTGTGTAATATTTTTGAATAATTTTTATAGTGTCGTTTTAAGTTTGTATCATTACTATTTCTGCTCTGTATGTATAATGATCTCTTGGTTTTGCATGAGATTTTAATACCTTTTGTAATCTATCTATTGTTACATGTTGTTTCATTTTTATACTTTACAGGAAAACTGGATTAAAAAATATTTAGAAATGTTTTATCAAACTCGTTGAATTTACTGTTCATATCACTTTGACTGTATACTGATTCCCATGTTTCATTTTTAAGATTTATTTAAAAATTATTTAATGATTCCCTGTTTATATTTCTGAATCTCACTTTAGTTGGTTTTTTTGATGATGTGTTAATATTTATACTTAGGAGTTGAGCATCGTGATCCGAAAGACCATTAATTATTGGGGTTGTTTGAGATACACCAATTTTTTCTTTTCCGATGAATATGTTGTCTATTGCAGTAGCTGAATCCCCTTGTATTCTGGTCGGAAAGTTTACTGTGTAAATTAATTTGAAAGATGCTAGCAATGAATTTAGTTGATATTTCCTATTGCTTTCTGTTAGATAATCGACATTGATGTCTCCGCTAATAATGCATTCACGTTTCAGTTTCTGTAAGTATTCTAGTGCCTTTTCCAATAAACGAATAAAATTTTCGTAGTCTCCAGATGGTGGTCTATATATAGACATATTACAATGAAATTATATGTTTCATTTTCTAATTCAACAGCACAAATTTCTAAATTCCTGTCTTTGCAAAAAATGTGAAAGATCAATATTTTTTTTTAATTAAGGTCAGATTTGAGAAATACACTCACGCCTCCATCTTCAAGAGTTTGTCTGCAGTAACTAGCACCTAATTCATATCCTTCCGGTGAGAGAGAGACAATATTTCCTGTTGTTTCATATGGTGTACGGTAATACATAGCACATTTGGATTTAAATGTCCGGAATCTAAGGATGCAAGGAGTTCATCAGTCTTATTTCTTATACTTCTTATATTCTGATGGAATACACTGAATGTTGATTGTAATACGATTTGTTGATTCTGTTTATTATTATTATTATTATTGTTGTTATTTTGACTTTTTTTATTTACCCTAAAAAAGGACAAGCCCTATGACGGATTACAACAGGAATTTTATTGTCACACTTGCCATGGTCACATTGAAGACTGTCAGCAATGAGACGTGTTAGCGAGTCCTTGCCTCGAGAATTCAAATGCAGTCCATGATTAGTGTATTCCTCTCTTACAATGGAGGATGTGTCTATAATATTAATGTGGGCCATGTCCCTCTCCAACTGAGCCAAGTCAATCCGCAGATTTACACTCTCAATCTTCCTATTCATCCACGGCTTGTCATGCCTCCGGAAATGGTTCACAAACCCACATTCGTATGGCCACTCTCCTGTGCAATGTTGTGTATATCTCCATCAATTGAATAATTGAGGTTCCTGTCTAGACTGTTTCCTGCACCCCCCACTATAATTACATGATCTTCCTTATCAAGATCTTCAGCAAGCGCAGCTAGATCCCCTACAACATTGGACAGAGAAGCGTTGGGTTTGAAAAAGCTGGTAACAGCATATTTCTCACCCAATGAAGCCTGGAGCCGTTGACCTATTCCTCTGTCATGGCTGCTACCGAACAAAAATATCTTCTTCCTACGCTTGGGCTCCGATATTGAGTTGGAAGGAGCATCAGATTCAGGTTCTAGAGAATCCAGAACAGAGAATCTGTTGCTGAGTTCCACTTCAGTACTAGAGATAGCAGTGCAAGTACTAGGGACACTGGAACTCTTCCCTTTACGCTTCTGATTAGAGACCACCTTAAACTCTGGTGATTTACTTCTAACTTTAGGCTTTATAGATTTCAAGGCTGCAATTTCCTCATTAGCAAGCTCTAATTGTCTGCGTAAATGGGTGATGGTTTCCGCCTGTTCCTTTACAATATCTAATTGTTTACAATATTTACATTTCCATTGACTATTTACATTTTCAGCATTAGTATTTGCACAGTCCCAATGAAACCATATATTACATTGCATACAATTTACACCTTGACACACTTTCCTTCGACATGCACCACACTTATCAGACATAATGCACATTTTCACTTCACTTCACTAATGTTCTATTACTCACACTAGCACATACACTTTTTGACTTTACTATACTAAACTAAATTAGGCCTAAACTATAACAAGACACGAAGTGTATTATTCTTATATTTAACCTTACCTCTTAATATATCACTTCACTTCACATGTTTCTTACTTAAGATAGATTAAATAATCAATACTTTTTAATGCAACCAAAATTTTATACTTAACTACTATCCTATGATGCCCCCCTTACAGTTTTACATTGCACCACATTGTCCATCATGTCACACATTATTAAAAAACAAAATTGACATGTGTCGATTTCGTTACTCGTATTGAGACTATTAGAAATTTAAGCTATTTCTACTCACAGAATTACAACTCAACAAACATGAACAAAGAACAAATAAAAAACGCGTAATAAAATGTAAAGAGATTATTCCTTACACAAATGATAAATTACACATACAGATGCAATGGAGAACACCAAATTATTGAATACAGGAACCTAGCCTCTAACTCTCGCTTTTGTCCATTGGTGAAATAGAGCACTGCATGTTTCTGTTGGTTAAAGTACTCATGTTCAAGCTTGCATAAGATAATCCACTCCGAATATCTTAAACGAAGTCATTAATTTGTAGTGAATCGTATTATGCACTGCTTTACTACGTATACCTAGAATAGTCTGTTTAAATGTGTCTCCCCTAAAATCCTGAGCAGACTGTGATCCAAACCGCGATAGGGGGCGAAGAAGATGAAAAATTTACATACTGTAGTTTATTTTGTAAATCTTTTCAATAATATATCAGAAATTCATTGATTAATATCAGATGTGTTTTGAAACAAAGTTTCCTTTAAATATTTTCAGGCACGCATTCCATTGATATTAAATAAATCTGCATAATGTATAGTCATAAATCATTTCCTCTTCTATGTAACATTTAATTAAACTAACGTTAAGAACCATCCTCTTTAGTCTGATACATTTTCCATTATTTTATATCAATGTTTACATTAATTACAACGTTACTGCTGTGATGTGTTATTGTAAAATAAAAATTATTGTTGAAAATTACAGTTCTTATAAAAACTTGATTAACACGAAATGTTTTTATTTTATAATTAATACATTTCATATAACATAACCAATTAGCTATCTGAACTTAATTATAATTCTTTACGTATTTCATATGGACTGAATTGAATTACATCATCTCATAAATGAAATTATTACTTCTTCGTATAGACTTTATCTCAGATTAAATAAACATGTATTAATCGTTAAAATTTTTCTGAAAAATGTTGCTGGAAAATCTTTATTGTATTGTAAATATTCACAATTTAAATGTGTATGTCACTATTGTATTGATTAAGGCTGATTGAGTGGAACAGAAGGCCTTTTGGCCTTAAATCTGCCAGCGAAAATAAAAGATTCTATTCTATTCTATTTTCTATTCTATTCTATTCTATTCTATTCTATTTTACTCAATATTGAAGTAGCCTACGTACTAGAGATGAACAAAACTAACATCCGCTTTCGCTCACTGTGTTCGTTGCACTTGACTTTCAAGTCTCATCTCGTAACTCTTGTGCGCTTCGAGACTCGCTCATCAGTCTTGAAATAACATTTGGTCGACGTGGAAAGATTTCTTAACTTTGAATACCTAGGTAACATACATAATTAAAATAAATAACATTATAGATGCTTAACTGACGAGAAGCAAGCACGTATACTTAGGAATAAAAAGAGAGGTTACATGAAGCAAAAACTGAATGAGGTAGAAACAAATAGTAAGAATAAAAACATTCGAGATTCATATAATGGTATAAAGGAATTTAAGAACGGATATCAGGCAAGGATAAACGTCATCAAGGATGGGAATGGTGACTTGCTTGCAGACTCTCATTCAATCTTGAACAGATAGATAAACTATTTTGGGCAACTACTATATGTAGATAGGCCAAATAGAAATGATCGGGACGAAATTAAAATACAAACTGCTGAGCCATTTATAGCCGAACCCACACCTTCAGAAGTAGAAATTACGGTAGAAAATCTGAAAAATTACAAGTCTCCAGGTATCGATCAAGTTCTAGCAGAATTAGTACAAGAGGGTGGAAGCGCATTATGTAGCGAAATTTATAAACTAGTACTTACTATTTTGGAAAAGGAAATTATGCCAGAACAATGGAAGGAGTCCATAATTATACCTATTTTTAAGAAGGGGGACAAGACTAACCATGGTAACTTTCGAGGAAAATTACTTTTGCTGACGTCGTACAGAATTTTCTCCAATATTCTTTTGAGAAGATTAACCCCGTCCGTAGATGAAATTATTGTGGATCATCAGTGCGGTTTTAGCCGTAATAGATCGACTATTGATCAGATTTTTTGTATTCGATAGACATTGGAGAAAAAATGGGAGTATAAGGGTACAGTAAATCGGTTATTCATATATTTCAAAAAGGCATATGACTCGGTTAAGAGAGAAGTTTTATATAATATTCTTATTGAATTTCGTATTCCCAAGGAACTATTTCGATTAATTAAAACGAGTCTCAGTAAAACTTACAGAAGAGTCCGTATAGGCCAGTTTCTATCTGTTGCTTATCCAATTCACTGCGGGCTAAAGCAAGGAGATGCACTATCACCTTTACTTTTTAACTTTGCTCTACAGCATGCCATTAGGAAAGTTCAGGATAACAGACAGGGTTTGGAATTGAACGGGTTACATCAGCTTCTTATCTATGCGGATGATGTGAATATGTTAGGAGAAAATTCACAAACGATTAGGGAAAACACGGAAATTTTACTTGAAGCAAGTAAAGCGATAGGTTTGGAAGTAAATCCCGAAAAGACTAAGTATATGATTATGTCTCGTGACTAGAATATTGTACGAAATGGAAACATAAAAATTGGAGATTTATCCTTCGAAGAGGTGGAAAAATTAAACAAATCTTGGATCAGCAGTAACAAATATAAATGACACTCGGGAAGAAATTAAACACAGAATAAATATGGGAAATGCGTGTTATTATTCGATTGAGAAGCTTTTGTTATCTAGTCTGCTGTCAAAAAATCTGAAAGTTAGAATTTATAAAACAGTTATATTACCGGTTGTTCTTGTGGTCGTGACACTTGGACTCTCACTTTGAGAGAGGAACAGAGTAAGGGTGTTTGAGAATAAGGTTCTTAGGAAAATATTTGGGGCTAAGAGGGATGAAGTTACAGGAGAATGGAGAAAGTTACATATCGCAGAACTGCACGCATTGTATTCTTCACCCGACATAATTAGGAAGATTAAATTCAGACGTTTGAGATGGGCAGGGCATGTAGCACGTATGGACGAATCGAGAAATGCATATAGAGTGTTAGTTGGGAGACCGGAGGGAAAAAGACTTTGGGGAGGCATAGACGTAGATGGGAGGGTAGCATTAAAATGGATTTGAGAGAGGTGGGATATGATGATAGAGTCTGGTTTAATCTTGCACAGGATAGGGATCGATGGCGGGCTTATGTAAGGGTGGCAATGAACCTATGGGTTTCTTAAAAAATATTTGCAAGTAAGAGATGTTTAACTGATACAAAAAGATAAAAGAAAACAATATGACAGTTATCAAATTGTTTTGGTTCTACTATCAGATATTACCTATGGTTATATAAATTTTAAAAATCTAAAATAAATTTGAATTTCTAAGAAATATAAAACATAGCGTTAAATACAAAAGTTTTGTTTTACTTGAGATTGTATACTTGATCTCAAACACACGAAAAAGAATTTTCTAGTCTTTTAATAAGGGCATGGGCGGAAAATTCGTGCTCTCAAAGTATCAACACAACCTCAATGCAGGTTGAAAGGACTTTGTACCAGCTGTAGTGTCTGTAAGTGGTTCTTTCAAGACACAAGCTCGCTCGCGTCTGCAGTAAGTGGCGGCTCGTTTTAAGTGAAAGACAATATAATCCCCTGGTCATTTCCCTTTAGTGATGAGTCGAAAGAGACAGGTTTTTTTTTATTAAGAAGGGAGGTAAAGCTTCTATTATGTTCTATTAAACTTTCTTACCCATTACATTTTATGTTACAAATAAACACAGTGAAGGTTTTAGTAAAGAAATACTGTTTAGATCTTCTTTAGAACAGCTAAAGGTAAAAATGGGATATCAACAAGGTGAGACTGATGTCAAATATCGTTAGCACGTTGTGCGTGCGACTTACAGAATTGCACAACATATGATAGACTAGCTAAGAGTATTTAGACTAGGTAAGAGTATTTATGGATAAATTTGAAATGTGGCAATATCATGTGGAACATAGACAACTTCACTTTCTTTGACTATAAACTATCTTGAAATGTGATGACAAAATCTCCTTATCAAATATAAGACCCTACTTCAAGACCTACAATAGAATTCACTGGTAATTTTGGAGAAACAGTAACAATTGACAAGAAATTGAGATTTTTCTGAAATCCTTTTAGCTTACAGCCGATAGAAGATCCCGGAAGTTTATAACTTGAATTGATAAATATACAGAACAGCACGCCACTCTGATTTCAGCGAAATCATGAATCGAACTGTTCGTAATGCTGCATAAGGCAGAATTTCGAAATATATTCTTTGCTTCCATATATACTGTATGTGCTTGCGGCAGAGTTTAATACAAAAAAGAAGTGTAAAAGCTCTCAATGTACAGAAAGAGCTCAGAAGTAAGTTTATTTAATTTGCCATGACATGTAAAAATACTTCCTTGAATTTGTGATTATTTGCGAATACAGACTATTATCTTTCTGAGAACAGAAAAGATTTATAAATTCTCGCGTTCTATGTTTCGCATAAGATATAATAATAAGAAATATTAACAAATAATAATAATAAATAAGTGTTGCAGCTGTATTTGTTGTATCTTGAAAAAGTTGTATTCAGTTTGTGTTTCCAGTACTAAACTAATTTACACAGGTAGGAAATAATATAATTTTGTTGAAATTACTATAATTATTGTACCACGCGTCATTCTGAAATTCAAATCATATAGTAGATATCACGACCACTTGCATGAGCCGCCAGAGCACACTGTGGCAGTGAACTGCTTTTGCAACGAAACTATAAACAACTTGTAACTGCTGCGACTGGCTCACTTTGTGACCACGAGTTGCCCATCCATGAATAAGGGCCCAGTAATTAAATAAAGATTGGGGAACGGATTACTACACTGAAAGGTAGAGATAATATTTGAAATATGCTACTTAATTGTATACACACACACACACACACACACACACACACACACACACACACATATATATATATATATATATATAACAGTTGACAAAACAGATAAAAGTTCAGTCTGGTATAAACAACTGTGACGATTCAAGGCTGCTTGACGTTCGAGAGCTGATCACTCCGGAAGTCCCAATGTCTTGGAACATTTGTTTGTAAGCAGTCAACAACAGACAATACTGTCGTGCGGGTTTTCGGCTTTGCGGTCGCTGTTAGTCTTGCATTCTCGCTCGTTGTTCATTTCTACTACGTTCATCACTACAAGATATTTTAAAACGTTTATGTTGGAATGTAAATGATAGATGAAGCAATAAGAAGTGTAGACTGAAAGGAACTCGAGTCTAATATGATTAATTAGTACATTTAATTACTTCTTTTTACACTCTTGTTTCTAATAACGTCGATGATTTATGGTTCAGTTCTTATGAATTGCAAATTTCAGGAGACTAATGAAGGAAAGATTTGGTTGCAGCGATACTCCCACACTCATATTCGACGTCAAGATCTTGCAAGAAATTTCTCTCCATATATTTCTAGATCATATCTATACAATATTAGGTAACATAATCCTTTTGTACAAGAATTAGTTACACTTCACTTCTTACTCTTAAGCGAAGCAGAGTAACTAACCAACCATATAAATACAGATAATGAATCAACAACTTTTATTTACTCGTATTATGCAGTATATTTCTTCTCTAGAAAGAAGCTTATAATATTCAATAACACAATCATATTAGGAATACTGTAGATGGTGGTAATGTTTAAACGTTATGGAGGATACCTGTATAATTAAGCGCGTATTGCATTATAAACGGTAAGAAAAATTAATGCTGGCAAGCAGATATTGGAAGTAATGAATATGACAGTAACCAAAGAGAGTATGTTTTTAATGGGAGAATGTAGACAAGCTGCTTCAGGGTTGAACCAAAAAAATGTGATGTAGATTGTGTCACGGAGATTTCTGAACTGCGTCACGAGGTATAAGTTCATCAAAATCGGCATTGTATATATTCTAGTTTACCTATTTTCGTTTGCAGATATAAGAAATAACCCTGAAGCAGAACGAAGTAACAGTGGCTCAAATGGATGTTATTTTTAGTTTGTACCAGGTCTTAAACACACGATATCACCTTACCATGACGCCAGAACACACGCCCATGTCCAGCAGTGAAGCAATTATTTATTTTTATTTAACCGTTTTAGAGTTCTCGCAGTCATCGAAATCATATCTTCTGAAATATGAAGTCAAATTGGAAAACCTGTAATCATCATTGACGACATTAAATTCCGACTGAGACATCAAGCTGAAGACGATTGGTTTAGGAAGTGTTATGTAACGAAAAAGTGTACCATTAAAATACACCGTCTCCACACTAAGAATATACAAAAATAATATTCGTAGCTTATAATTTCACAACCGGATATTATAATTCCTTAAGTTAAACCTCAATCAATAGAAAAACTCTCCAAGATTTCCTTAGGCACAACCATTTTTGCTTATAATTTTCGACTCAGTCATTTCCGGACCATGGTTCCTTATCTCAAATTGATACATGTACCCTTCGCCATCATCCCTGAAAGTTTGTAACACCACCTTGGAAACACCCTGTATTTAGATTATATTACTGATGTTAATGGTGCCAATTAAAGCTTAGGAAATGGATGCGATTTCTTAGCTTTCTTCTCGTGAAAATGCCTCAGTATTTTGACTCATAGCAAGGAATCTGTACCTTTGCCAGAAAAACTTATTTGAAGACAATTATTACCCATAATTCGTACCCTAAATCTATCTATTTTCTTTTTTAATTAATTTAGTGCCTATCACGAAATTCCCTACCCTATTTTGATTTTAGGTCTAACATAGAAAAAGAGAGAACTAAATACAGGAAAAACGGTGCAATCAACTTGTTGCAGCCGCCAAAATGATGAGGGAACAGAAAGTATGTAGCTATAAAGCTACTAAAACAAAACGGATGTGTCATGGAGTTCATTCAAAGATTTCATGAACAGAAATGATGGTAATGGAAATCAGACTCCTAAATTAGGAAAGCTTTTTGCTCTTACGTCTGATTTGGAAGTACGGCTGTATATTAATCGGAAAGTAACGCACAATAATTTTTAAAAAAAGTTTAATAGGCAAACAAAAATAAAAAAATACCCAAATGAACTCACATCTTTCAGCTGCTTTTCTACATAGGCGCCAAGTTTCTCAACGCATTTCTCCTATCGTGGTACCAGTTTCAGTATACACTGTTCATAGAAGTCAGTTCGGTTGAAGTATAGCCACCTGCGGACAGTTGATTGCATTTCGATCGCAAAGCGATGGTCGGCCAGGAATTTCTTCATGGGACCAAACAAGTCCGACGGTGCAAGGTCTGGACTGTATAGTGAATGCTGGAGCATCTCCCAACCAAATGTGTTTATTTTCTCACGAACAGAAGCCGCAACATGGGGGCGAGCATTGTCATGAAGAAGTTTGACATCGTCAGCATTAATGTTACGGCGTTTGTCACGAAGGCACGACGCAACTTTACCAACATTTGAATGTAGGCTGCGGCATTCATAGTGGTCTCGTGTTTAGCAAAGTCCACCAACAAAACACCATGCATATCCCAGAACTCTGTCACAAGCACTTTCTTTGCAGATTGCGTCACTTTGAATTTTTTCTTTGCTGAGGAAGCAGCATGTTTCCACTCTATAGAGGCCTGCTTTGTTTCGGGCGTGTAGTGGTACGCCCAGGACTCATCACCAGTGACAATTACTTCCAGAAAGTCATGCCCTTCTGCAGCGTAACGCATTAAGTGGTCCAAACATGTCATTATTCGCTGGCTCTTGTGGTCGTCTGTCAGGTTCTTAGGCACCCAATGGGCACTAACTTTATGAAATTTCAATTTTATATGCACGATATCGTACACCACACCGTATGAAATGTTGAACTGCTGAGATAAAGTTCACAGTTAGATCCGCCGGTCGTTCAAAATTGCCACCTCAATGCCTGTGACATTCCGCTGGGTTGCAGCTGTTACCGGCCGAACGGAACGTGGCGAATCACAAAGGTTCTCACGGCCGTCTGAGAAGAATGCGCACCACCTAGAGATATTGCTACAGTCCATACAGTCTTCCCCGTACAGCCACACATTTCCCTGTGAATTTTACTCGGGTTATGTCTTTTAATCCACAAAAATCGCACAACACTTCGCTGCTCTTTACAAGTTGACGATAGTAACATGCGCGCCATCTTTGTTCCGTAGTTCACGCACACGCTTCTCTCGCTAGAATCCATGAATTGTTAAAACTGATTAAATATTCTATATCATTGAAATACATTTATAAAAGGTAAAGGTATCCCCGTAACATGCCATGAAGGCACTTGGGGGACATGGAGGTAGAGCCCCATGCTTTCTTTCCATGACCTCGGCACTAGAATGAGGTGGTGTGGTCGGCACCACGCTCTGACCGCCTTTTATCCCCGGGAAAGATCCGGTACTCAATTTTATAGGAGGCTGAGTGAACCTCGGGGCCGTTCTGAAAGTTTGGCAACGAGAAAAAATCCTGTCACCACCTGGGGTCGAACCCCGGACCTTCCAGTCCGTAGCCAGCTGCTCTACCAACTGAGCTACCCGGCCGCCGAAATACATTTATAGGTTTGCACAAATAAGAGGTCATCAAATAGTTTAAAAACACCATTATGAATTTATATAAATATACAGTAGACCTAATATGAAATAACTATGTATTCCTTTCATTTACGAAATTGCCTTACCACTATCACGAAATTAGATACTCCTATCACGAAACTAGCTATCAAACACGCACATTTTCAATCCTACTTTCTATTAATAATTAAAATTAAAAATATATATATAAAATACCTCCCTCTGTTATATATTTAGTTACAATAATGCCATAGAAACATAAAAATATAGTATCATTCCCAAAGTGGGGGAAAACTAGCCATAATATTAAAACTATCACGAAAATAACTCTCCTTACCCTACATCTTAAATTCCACATTGAGTGACTCTAAATCAAATTCAGGTTAGATTTTTAAATCGCTGGGAATTTCAATGCTGTCTCCGCTTGTTCATAAATTGCGGCATTCAGCGTAACCTACAATATTATATTTATACTTTACCTCTTTGTAACAGTGCGCGAAATGCGATGCACAAACAAAAATTGTACTGAAATCTCAAGAAGAAACTGGGAATGATGATTAGACCGATTTACACTTTGAAGAGAACAATATGAGAAACTCTTTAACGAAATAAACTTAGTATGAAAATTTTGTGGTTGAGCCACTTGTGCGCTGGGTGTCTCTTATGATTTTCTCCATACACTCCACTTTTTTTAGTCCGTATTGATCAAAATGTGTTTTCAATCCTGTCGACTTTAAAATACTCAAGACAATAGTATGCTTCAGTGTTTTTTGGTGAATACTGCTCATCTGGATCTCAGAATCTTTTGTGTTTCTTTTCCTAGAGAGTTTTACTGGTTGCAATTCCAGTTCTTCAATCTTATCCATGGCTTGTTTGAAAAGTTCATGAAATGTATCTTCACTTCTATCGTCTGAAATTGTACATTCTACCAATCTCACTGCTGACATCATCCCCTAAGTCTGCTGCGGATCCTGAAGGGTTGAGTTCAAAATTTCAAGAACATGGATTATATCTCTGGCCATCAGAAGTGCAAGTGCGTATCAAACGCTCAAATCACACAGCTTACGATATTTGTTACTGCTATCATTAGCATAGGCGTCAACTGATCGAAGATTTAGATATCGGTTAGCATTCTAACTTCCCAGTAGAGGCGCTGAGTTCAAAATAAGGATACAAAATATAATTTAAAATCAGAGATGTCAAACAGCTTCGTGCCAGAAAATTGAGGGGCTGTCCAGACTTCCAAACTACTCATCAGGCACGCCCACGATTCACGTACCCGCTAAATTGTAATCATACTGATTTATTTCTCTACTCTTTACCAATTGTAAGTTCTATTGTATTATCTGTCGATTTATTAATTTAGTCGTTTATTATATTTTACTTTATATTTAAACCAAACAACTTTTTCGCTCAACTGAATTTTCATATAGGCTAGTCTGAAAGATTATGAAATGCTAATATTCGAATAAGTTTCAGATTGTTTTCTTATATAAATCCGAGTACAGAAGTCATCTTGTAGTCAGCCTGGATAGCGTAGTCGGTATAGCGCTGGCCTTCTGTGCTCGAGGTTGCGGGTTCGATCCCGGCGCAGGTCGATAGCATTTAAGTGTGCTTAAATGCGACAGGCTCATGTCAGTAGATTTACTGACATGTAAAAGAATCCTTGCGGGACAAAATTCCAGCACACTGGCTACGCTGATATAACCTCGGCAGTTGCGAGTGTCGTTAAACCATAATTTTTTTATTCATCTTGTATGTAGACCGCATTAGCAATGAGTTAAAGAACTCAGTTAAGATTTCTTGCGCAAAATTCCATTAAATCCCCTAAACAAGAGAACATGAGAACAGAACAGACTACAAGCGAAAAGAAATCAGAGACAGAGGGGGAGAGAGCTAGAAAGGGAGGGAGTCTCCTCTTAAAAATCAATAATATTGAGTCGACAAGAGATCTGAATTTTTATACATCGGGATCGGAATTCTGGCCGTCAATATTCACTTTATCTTCAAAGGGTTCACAGTGCTCTCAGATTAGGTATCAGATTTTTTTTCCTCCGGAAATTTGATGGCACTGAAACCTCTGTAATGGCGTCTAGACGTTAATATTAAAAGACGCTTGGCACCGTTATCCGTAACCTGCATCATTTCTGCCATCTGCTATAGCTTTCTCTGAATTAACAGATGCATATAGCAACTTCTTTGTTCTAAGTCTTGCTAACAGTAACAAGTATGTGAAATGACTTTTTTAAACATCCTGAGTTCTTCAAAATAATGCTACGTTTAAGGAGAAAATAATTCCTATTATCAGAAAGTCTGTCATTTTCGTCATCATCATCATCATCATCATCATGAATTACTCATACGTGTTGGATGATCGTTCATCTCTGCTAAGACATGTGCACTTGAGGCCAGCATTCAGCTTATCGACCTTGGCCCTTCGTGGGCTGTCGCGCCACGAAGTTTTATACACTTATCAGCCTATTTCAGCAGTCACTTCAAAGTTCATCCTTTTCATCTGTAACTATTCGACCTGCAATATATTATGTTGGATATTTTATTTCTATTTATTGTCCAAATTCGGTCTTCTTCATTATTTTTGCATGTTTCGAATTTGTTAATGACTCGTTCTAATTGCAGAGTGATAATATCTCATTGCTAATTGAAATTATTGTAAAATGATTATAATAAATTCATTTTTTCATTATACAGTAGAATGAAAGTGAAGGGTATCTAGAGAGATAAGCTATTAAATTCTTATTTTTATCTTCATGCGATGTGCATTCACACAGTTGAGCTAAATGTCTGTTTCTTTCTTTAATTGAGATTATTGTAAAATTATGGTGCGTGTGATTACGTAGTAACCACCGGTCAGACCGCCATATTCCCACAATAGAGCTCTGGGGAATATATTTTCCTTTTAGAGTGTCAAAATTTAATTTAAATATAGCCCTATGTATATATTTGGTAATGTAGGGCCTTTGTGCTCTGAACCCCTACTGCTGGAAGATTGTAATGTTATATTCGTCATTCCATGATACAGTTGATGTAAGTGACGTGTATGTGTTACTGTTATAAATGTCAAATAGCTTTTATCGAACAAAAGTAAACATTTCCCTCATATTTCCCAACGAAACTGGACATTTTCAAAATATTCTTGTCTATAAAATGCACAGAAAATGACTAAAATCATTATTATTGGCACCATTAGAACAACGGACTTAACATGCACGACATATAAAATTGTCGTTGACTTTGGAGTAAAGTGAAGGCTCGATAAGTTTTTCCTATTTCCTGAAAAAAAAATCCGTTTTGGAAATGACCGGTTTTGTTCGCAAACCATTCATTTTCTCTTCAACTCATGAAAATAAACTATATCTTATTTGAGTGTATAGTAAATGACTTAATTTACACATAGAAATATCTTTCGAGAAAAAATGTAAAAAATATCATTCGCAACATGACAAAGGAACTGAATTCTGAACATCTTAAACCGTGTGATAAAGTGTCAACTTCATGACACTAATTTTTTCATCGCCTTTTTAGTGTATAATATAACTTGTGTGACCACGCCCAATGACGTCTCTCCTCGCTACGAGCATGAGGGAACCGAATTTGTGTATAAAATTAGACGTGCCGTGCCGCTGTCTCAATAATATTTCGGTCATCTGCAGACTTGTGCCACTACTTACTCGTTTGATTTGTAATCCCAGGTTCTGCAATATTAAAGTGATAATAGACACATACGATAAAGAGTGAAAATTTTACTGTTAACTAGGACTAATTTCGTAATGTCACTTCTTAAGAATAGAAAATGTAATGCATGTTTCTTCATTAATTACTTCCCTTATCACAAACCCATACTCTCCATCTGTAAACCGAAACAAAAATAAAGCTTCAAACTAACACAATAATTTGTAAAATGAATAAACTTTGTTATTATTGATCCATCTATAACTTATCAGTTATAGACGCATCAATAATAACAAAGTTTATCCATTTTAGCCAACATGTTAATGAAGATAACACAATAAAATTGTACTATAATTCCTTAACTTGGGTGTATCTCTGATACAGAGCAGGACTTTTTTATAGTTATATATTTTCTAACCATCCCTTGCTTAGACATAGGCTATATTTGGTACAAACACTAAAATTTAAAAGCAGTCCTCATTGTGTTGCTAACATGGCGCAAAAGTACCCAAAGATTTTTAAAAGGTAAAGATATCCTCCATATGTGCCATGAAGGCTCTTGGAGGGGACATGGATGTAAAACTTCATGCTTTCTTGACCTCGGCATTAAAATGAGATGGTGTAAATAATTTAGTAAAGAACAAACACGAAACAAGACAAACAATTGCTACGGGAGATGAACATTCAAACTCAAGCCGAAAACGAACCGTTCTTACTGGAGGGAACATTATTTCACAATCACAACTGTTATTATTATTATTATTATTATTATTATTATTATTATTATTATTAATATATTATCATCATCATTATCATCATTTTTCACTAAAATCGTAATATTTGCGCTATTTCGGTAAAACAAAGAAAAATAAACCTTCAACATTTATTAGATTCCTTAAAAAGCGGAACGTAAGACTTTAACACCCTTGTGGTGACTCAGACTTGTTAAAGAACCATCAGTCAATCAACAGCGGACAGCTGCAACATGGAACAGCGTGGCTTCTTCCTCTCCAACATGTCAAGTCACTGACAAACCATTATTCAATCTCGCTAAATGGCGGCTATTCCGAGCGCGCCCTGATTTAATTCTGCGTCCCTACATAGCACTCCAATATCAATTATTAGGTTTGGGTGTCCACTTGTACTGTAAAAAAAGGCTTACGAGAAACACAGATGAGTTATTTAGAGGTGAATACAACCAACCTCCCAATCAGAATCTATTTGCGTCGCACAAATCAAATTCTGGAGCTGAGTTTAACAGCAATAATTTTATATGGGACACTGCACTTAATGACAATGTTTCTAGCTACAAGTCCAGGAGCACGGTTTAAAATCCGAAGAGCAATGTGAAGATTAATATATTTTTCATCAGAAGTGGATGAGTGTCCTTTCTCTTGTCTTATTTTAAGCGCTCGTTATTTACATAGCCAGAGGTTATCGCTACTAGTGAATGTCTAATGATGGTAATTTTTTTATTTTTACTCAGCTATGTGTCAAGTACTAGGCTATTTAGCATAGATAAAATTGGTGATAACGAAATGGAGTTTGGCGAGATGAGATCGACCATTCGCCATGTTACCTACCATTTACACATCACCCTATAAATCTCTTAATTAATTAGTTTGTTTCTTTCTTTGATTTTTTAATTTTTATTGACATTATTATTCCTAACATTAACACTCTTACTATTACTATTACACACACACATACACACACACACACATACAAGGATGAACACTTGGCAGGAATTCAGTAATGTAGAGTTAACATGACGTCGTATATCAACTCATTACTTGACAGGTCACCAACTAATCAGACTGAACTTTCAAGTCACATATGGGATTCAAACTCTTGACCGTGATTTCGACACAGCTTTGAAATTACACCTTAATAGCAGCGTACTCTGCGATCGAGAATCTAATATTATACGTTAAATAAAACAATAACATTAACAACCACTATAATGGATATCATACAAAATTTGTCGTCTACACGGCTTTTTTTTAACAAGTTTCATTTTTTCCAAACCAAATTACATATTCAATACTTGCTAACAAGGAGGCCTAATTTTTTTTCACTCCCACATTTGTGTTTTTGATTTACATAATTATACACCTTAAATTTATGTTTCAAGATTAGCTTACCTAAAGGATACCTAAATACAGTTACCCTTGTAGGCAAAGTGGCACATGTTAATAATCCACTAAATCTTTGTAATTTAATAAATAAAATCAACTTTGAAAAATGCTGACAGAAAATAAACATTACACTTTTCTTTTTATTATTCAATTTAATATACCCTATTTCACTCTGAGGTATATTAGGGTTATAGTTGGCATCAAAATACATATTTTATAACCAAAAAACTATAGTAAAATTATAATATAAAATTGTGGTCACAGTTACAATTCACATGAATTATGTAGAAGAATGCGCCTTAATGAAAGAATGGAACCTGTTAAAGATTAATGAGATGTTTGAGGAATAATCAATGCAAAAGATATAGAAGAATGTCTAACCGTTTCAGAGTAAATACATGACCTTAAAAATATAATCAATAGTACTTTAATATAACAAAGTTTGACTTTCACTTTCAGAATAATACTTAATTCATGAACAATGGAACAGTTAAGAGTAATAAAAGTATATTACAAGCAATCATTTACGGTTACAAGCTAAATACGTGATTCAGGAACAAGTACAATGATTAAAATAATAACACAAGTAATGACTTATAACTAACAAATAACGAAATTCTTGAAGGGTAATATATAATAGTAGGGTCAATACAAAAGATTTAAAAACAAATGTAAACAGTAAAGGAATAGTATAAAAATTGGCTTAAAATTACAAGTTAAACACATTCTTTTTAAAGCAATAGGTAACAACAAAGAGATATAATATCAATACACTGACTGTAATTATCGATTAAACACATTATTTTAAAAACAAACACGCAAAGGATCAATAGCTATTTTCAGGCATTATATACATGGACCATGTCTTTAATTCACATCTTCTTGACGTTACTTCGTATATAATTTTGTGTTTCAATCTATTTCAATTTGTTATTTTCCACTGTAACAACAAAAATATGTTTCATAAAGTCTCAAGGCATTTCTCCATATTTATTTTATCATGGTAATCTTTGTCAATGGCAACCTGTAATGGTTATAGGAAGAAATATATATATATATATATATATATATATATATAAAATAGCTATTAAACGAATTATTTTAAAAGCAATAAATAATTATACTATGAGATGGCTTAAAATTTACGAATTAAATACATTATTTAGTAACAAAAATTGGCAATAAGAAGATATTACAAGAAATGGCTCAAAATTAGAAATCAAATACCTAATTAAAATAAAAACTAAAACCAATAGTACAATATTATAGTATGCGAAATTGATAACTTACAGTTTCATAATAGTTGATTAGAACTAATACGATATTTTTCCCGAAATAATTTAACATTTTACAGTTTCATGAATATTCTATTCAAGAAGGACATGGAATAATTATATGATTTAGAATTGGTAAGTATATTGGTTAGCGGTTTGGTAAATGTATAATTTTAAGTGTTCAGTAACAACTCAAACTCGTATCTTTCACGGCAAAAGACTGGACAATCATATAATACATATTTGACATCTTGAGATTCCTCTACACAAATACAAGTTGCATCATCTTTAATATGGAATCTATTTAAGTATTCCCCGAATTTTCCATGTCCAGTCAAAAACTGTGTCAGTACGAAATTTGGCGTTATTACTTTACATTTATTTCGATCATAGACCGTTGGAAAATATAGCTCTTTTGTAAGAATTCCCTTATCACTATTGACCCATCTTTCGTTCCATTCTTGCACATAATGTTCTTTGGCTACTTTTTTTATATATGATATCGGACATAAATTGTACGACAGTGGCACATCAGAGTTGGCTGCCATCTTTGCCAATTCATCGGCTCTCTCATTTTCAACTATCCAAGTGTGCCCTCTGACCCAAGTTATACAAATATGGACAGCACTTTGCATTACTAAAGTTCTTATCTCTGAGGCTATAATGTTAGTGTTATATTTATCATTAATTGATATTACTGCTGACTGAGAGTCACTGTGAACGCAAGCGCTGTAACCAGACTGACTGCACCATTTGATTGCTTCTCGCAAAGCTAATAGTTCCGCCTGAAACACTGAGCACTCTGAGGAGAGTTTGAAGATGGCTGAGGTATGTTCGCTGTCGTTCCTGTAGGCAACAAAGGCACAACTTACTTTGGCATTTTGATTCAACAGTTTATCCAAACGCGATCCATCTGTATAGATCAAACAGTCGTGGGAATCTGCATCACAAGTTTCTTTGAGACAGGGTATGTATAAAGATGGATGCCCTGCCTGGAGAGGATTGGCTGGTTCTTCTACACGGAGATGTGTCAAAAACTGAGGGATTTTTCGGCCTTGTTTTATATTGCTGATGTTTGCTTTAAATTCACCAACCAAATATAATGGTTCAATATCTGCTATAACCTGAGAGGCTGCAGTAGATATTGTACGATATCCTCGAATGATCCGTAAGAGATATCCTCGTTGAATCTGAGACAGTTTTTCTTGCGCCCATTTTTTCTGTAATATATGTTGAAATAGTGCCATACAGTAAAGAACCATAGGTTCTACTGCTCCCCGATCTTTAGTAAAGAGGAGTTAAGGCCCCATGTGGGTCTAGTTGCAGCGGAGAGAGCAGAAAGTAGTTTGTTAGCTTTACCAGCAATGTGTTGAAGATGACGGAAAGTCAGGCGCTTATCTAGGACCATGCCTAAGTACTTAAGTTCATCAACTAGTACAATGCTTGTGTTATCCATAGAGCTGCTTATCGGTTCTATTTTCCTTTTTCTTGTAGTTAGCATTGCTGATGTTTTGGACTCATTGAAGTTGAGTTTGTTTGTCTTGCCCCACATGTGGACGACCGCTAGTGCTGCATTGGCTATGTCCTCTAAGTGCCTAAATGTGCTTGATTTTGCAAGTATTAGAGCATCGTCGGCGTAAGCGTGTAACGTGCATCCTTTAGGGAGTCGTCGTTGTAGCAGATCATCATAAAGTATAATCCAGAAACCTGGACTGCATGCTGATCCTTGTGGACATCCTCTCATCACATTCTTGATAATGGTCTCGTCGCTTATGGTGAGCTGACTTCTGCGGTCTTCGAAATAGTTTTTAACTATTCTATATAAATTTCTAGGACGTTTTTTAAGTTTTAGTTGATGGAGTATTTTTGGCCACCAGGCATTGTCAAACGCACCTGATATGTCCAAGGAGATTAATAGTCCAATTTCTTTCTTTGAGTGTACCTTCTGTATCCAATCTACAACTTTACAAACTGCCAATTCTGTCGATTTCAGCGGCATGAATCCAAACCGAAGTTCACTGAGGGAGCTGTTAGTAAGTGATACATAATGCGATCTATGACGAGTTTCTCTAGGCATTTTCCCAACACAGGCAGCAAGCTGATTGGTCGGAAAGAAGAGGTAGTAACTTTGTTGCTACTTTGACATTTCGGTATTACCTTAACTACACCGAGTTTCCAGCTGTCAGGGAAAACCCCGAGCTCCAAACATTTATTATAGAGATTCAATAGAAGTGAAGGATGTGAGAAATGTATCTCTTTGACAACATTTGCCTATAGTCCATCAAGTCCCGGAGCCTTATGATCATTTTGCTTCAGAATTATGCGTTCCACTTCATGAGGTGTGAAGATAAATCATCTAACGTATCTGGCTCAGCATCTGTTGTTGCACGAATTACTTTTTGGACATCATTATCTTCCGTGTCATCCGGAAAAAATTTACTATCCAGGGCGTTTGCAGTGTCTTTTGCATTTATAGTGGATCCATTTTCCGTTTCCAGTGTGGTTAGCACTTTATTGAAATTTTGTGGCTTCCGAGAGTGTTTATATACAATACCCCAGGGGTTTGTTTGTGTAGAACATTTTCCAACTGTTTGCTTTCGCTTGCGACATCATCAATCTGTATTGAGATTTGACCTTGTTGTAGATTTATTCATACTTCACACGAAAAAGGTCACACTTCACTCATTTATACCTTCGGTAACATGCGAGGACACGTTTTCTCATTACTGTAAGTTCAGTGTTCCACCAGAAGTTCTTCGAAGGTTTCTGGCTTAGTTTTGGTAGATGGGCATCACAAAGTCGTGCTATAACATCTGTGAGTTTTTTAGTAACAATGTTTAACTCGGAAGAATTATTAACATTTTGTAGCTCTGCAGATACTGGTTCGAGTTTTCGAGTAGCTGATTTTTTAAAATGCTCCCACAGTACATTCTTTGTTCTATACTTCCTTGTTAAATACATTCCCTCAATGTTGCCACATGTATTTAATGATGTGTTTATTTTAGTAACAATCAGACTGTGGTCTGAAAGGGATGTCTTGTCGCTCACTCTCCAGTCAGTAATATATGGTAACATTATAGGATTACATACAGTCAGATCTATAAAACTAGTAGAATTTCCGCGTCTATATATTGGCGTGTTGCCCTCATTAAGGATGATAAGGTTGCTGACAGAACAATAGTCATAAAATGTTTTGCCGCGGTCGTCAGTAATGGGACTTGACCATGCTGTATGTTTTGCAGTTATGTCCCCTATGATTAGTAGAGGGTTCCCATTTACCCCTTGATATATTTTAGTAACTTCTATTTTGTCGTCCAAATTAGAGTCACTATATATATATATATATATATATATATATATATATATATATATATATAAACTAATATTATTTATAATAATGTTTACCAGAACCAGATTTGGTGTACAGAACTGTTGTAATTTTAAAGTATTTTTGTATTTTGTTATGATGACCGAGCGAGTTCTTTGATTATTATCATCCGTTTCATAAACGATGATCCGAAAACAGACGCTAGCTTATGTCTTGTGTTAGGTTCTTGAACACAAAGTACTTTTATCTCTGCTATACCGGTATTCCTATTTGTGTTTTGGTCGGTGTGAAATTCACTATTAAACAGTAGTTCTTGCGTTGGCACTAGAGATCTATGTAAATTTTGTTGGTAGATCACAATTTCAGCCATAATTAATTTTTTATTTTATTATTTCAACGATTTTTTTGTATGCCGGACATTCAGATGAAGCTTTTGCATGATTAGGGTCTGACGGTGTGAAGAACTTTCTATTAGACATCTTGTTACTGTAGGTTATACAATTTGTACATTCAATTTTTGTTCGTGGGCATGAACTTAGCTCGTGTTTCTCAACGCACTGCGAACAACTTTTAGTAGATTGGCAGTCAGCTGACACGTGGCCAAGACCTAAGCACTGGTAGCATCTCACAACAGGTATATAATCTTGCACTCAACAACGGACAAAGCCTATATACAGTTTTCCTTCCCGTTTTTCAGCCTGATATACACCAGGCGTCACTTCTAACACTGCATACTGGGTTGGGGTATTTTTAGACCTTCTCATGAACACTTTCTCAATATGTTGTGTGGTATCTTGGAGGCATTGCTTAATTGGGGGATTTTGATCTGCAATGGAGTCCACTAGCTGATCTCCAGGAAAATCGTTTTCGATCCCGTGGATAATGAGCCGAGGGTTCCGCTTCTTGGGTATTCTAGCTGAAATATTCTCGTTTTCTTCCATAGATTCAACCAATTTGTGACATTCACATTCATTTCTCAGTTCCAGGATCACACCCTTATTTCGCACTTTTCTTATGGTTTTCACTCCTACTGTCACCTTATTTACCATTCTGCGAACAAGTTGAAGAGTTTGTTCCGAATCGTTCACCTGATTGGGGTCTTTGGGGGACAACATAACTTCATTTTTCGTTTGCTCTGTACTCTGTTTAGCTATATCAGAGTAAGATTGTTTGTGAACCGATGTTGGAGTTTGTAACTGTTGGTCGGATTCTGATTTTAGGAGAATATTCTTGAAGAGATCCAAGGTTTCTTTTACCACATTTACCTCTTGTAATACACTTTCCTGCCACTTTTTAACTACCCTCTTGTTGCTATTAATTAGTTCAATTATGTTATTAATTGCATTTTCTGAGGAGCGATATTGGGATAGTATGTCTCCATTCATTGCCATCTTGGTTTTACTATTGGTCACATAAAGTGTTGTACTTCAATACTTCACACAAACATGGTATTACTCCGTTTGCGTTGCCACTCTAAAATCCTCCACCGTGAGAAGCTTCTCTCAGAGGGAAACCACCTAACTGTATGTATTCTGTTCAGATTGTCACTGCACAATAGATGACACTCAGAGGTTTCCCGTGCGTGCGTTGTTAAGGCCACTGTTGATAATGAGTTTTTACACAATAACTAAATTAAACGATAATAGGAAGAAACACTAATGCACACACAAGTTATATGATACACCATTATACTAAAAAATATTAATAGAAAACATTGTTTTACTAAGAAATCCGAGAGTTCACTACATCCGTGACCACTATTACTCACTGCACACTACTTGACTTTTTTAAACATTACACTTAAAATATAGCATACATAATAATTAGCATATTTTCATTTGTGAGGGATATAATGTTTTCTTTTAAATATACCGTCCATTTCAAAACCGTAATATTGCAAACAAATTAACTTGCTTTTTTATATATATATATATATATATATATATATATATATAACACCGTTCTTCTGTGACCTTGTTACATAGTGTTCTGAGACCACATCTTAGTATTTATTTTAGAATTACAACCTAGAATATAAAGATATTGACTTGCTATAATTGAAGAAGATCAAGTTGGTGGATTTTGGTTCCAGCATCACTTTGATATTTATATTTTACTTTAATTTTTCCGTTTTCAGCATTCCTATATAGTCATTTACAGTTGGTAGTTCTGTTGTTAATTGGTAATGCGACAAACTTACTGCCAACCACACATGTACGAATACATTATTTTCTGTTGGTGGGTCGATACAAAGGAGGACCTGATTCATACCATTCACACTATGGACGTCTCCTATACTATACATTCGTCATTTTGCTTCTTCCCAAACAAACTTTGTAGGTCCACAGTTCGTTACACGATGTTCTTGTATATCCAAAAACCCACATTTTTTGCAGGCCGGTGACGCAGTGATATTGTGGCGATACTTCTTTTCTTCCGTTGAGATAATTTCATTGATGTATTCGTATGCTGAACTCTTCCATGTGGTAGGAATGTCCGCCAGGTGGAGGTTATTCCAGATTTTTGGACCATCTCTCATTCGGATATTGATCCATTATATGTGGTGTCTGATAAGTGTCCTGCAGAATGTGCTGATATATCATTTTTGTTTGTTGCGGGCCATTTACCCCCAAAATATCTGCTGGGGATTTTTCAATCTGTTCCCAAGATTGTTTTATCAAGTGTAGTAATGTGGAGGTCCTCTTTCGTAGTAATGGTGTGTGATGTTCCCAGAAATTTATATCTACCTGATCCCTCCCTTCCTTGTAGTGCCTGCATTACGTTGCGTATAAAAAGTGCTTGACATTTCTCTTTTACGACTGTTAGCTGCAACCCTCCCTTCTTTTTCGGTAGATATGGGAGGCCCGGGCAAAACGAATAACCCGGGCAAAGGGAATCATGTTTATTTCTTAGAAACGTCAACAGATAGCACTTTCTGCTGTGTTGGGGAAGAATCCCAACCAGATTACGCTGCTGGAACTGACTTGTCGTCATTCTATCAAGTGAGAGAAGAAGTTAGCGTATATTTGAAGAAAATTGACTGTTTTCCTAAAATATTTCAAGGTAAGAGAAACATATTACAACATACAATACTGAATAAACTCTTAGTTATGTTATAGTATTATAAAGGCGATACAATTACTTCTAAAGTGCCGTACTTATGAAGAAGATTATTGACGTTGATGTTTGTATAACCTTAAATAAAAAGCGAAATGGCGTCTGCGGGCAAAGTGAATAGGGCAAAGTGGATAACTTATCCGCTTTGCCCTGCCACCTTTATTTGACTATATAAGACGTGTTAGGTGTATTTTTGTATGTATCTGTCTATTGTAATAAAGCGTGTTAGATCTTTTTACATAGTGGAGGCATTAAGTCACACTAATTAAATTATAAATCAGCACCACTAATCTTAATTTTTACCTAAAAAGGTGGTAATGTGTTTTCAGATGGTTTAATTTTTCAAGAGGAAGGCGGAACAAGCCAAATAGTCTGAAGAAGTCATGAAGAAAGCACTTGAAGAAATAAAATCTTCCAATCAATGGTTCTGCTATCTGGCCATACAACCATAACTTGTTTGTTGATGAAGATTTTGCTCCAGATGAACTTACAGAATGCCCATTTGACACAGAAATCAGCGAAACGACAGCTGGCTCAGATTTAACAAATTCTGCGGTGCCAGCTTATCCAACGGCTGAAGAAACAGTTAATGCTCACTCAGAATCAACCACCTCTATGATGTCGTTATCTTCAGAGATTGAAGGAATATTCAATACATCAATTACACTCAGATTTTCAGTTACGGTTACACTAAGACCCTCAACATCGTCAGCAATAGAAACCAAGTCAGTTCTTTTGATTTAGACCAGTGCCAAAAGTGAATCCTCGAAAGATATGAGGTAAACGAAGAAAATGTCACTGCTCTGAAGTTCTTACATCTATACCGATTAAAGATGTTAAAAGAGAAGTAACTTATGGGCAGGAGCAAAAGCAGAAGAAATCCAAGTCTGCAGTGCCAATGAAACGTCGACTTGTTCCAATTTGTATTTTGTACTAATCTAACGTGCTGTAAAGGGCTGTAATAGCATTTCTTATCGTTTCATATGACTCATTAACATCGTGTTTACGTGTTGATTTAATTTTATTATCAGTGAATAAAAATTAAATAGAAATATGAAAATGTTATAGGTATATTCACTTTGCCCGGATTAATTATTCGCTTTGCCCGTGTACCCGGACAAAGCCAATAATTAACTATACTTTCTTTCTCAAATAATATCACTCTCCGTAGGTACGAGAAACGAATTGCTGTTTTTTAGATATGTGGAAAACATCTGTCACAACCAATGTCATGAAGATTTTATTTCGGGAGCATCAAAATATAGCCTGTGGCATTGTTTGTTCTTAGCTTATCCGCTTTGCCCGGGTTTCCCCTATAATTGCGTTTTTTTGAGCTTATAGAAATGCCCCTTCCATAATATAATAGTTTACAGCGTTTTCCATGATGCATGAATATTTGTTAGTCATCGGCAGAACTTGAGCGATCTACCATAATTTTGACAAAGTACATTGAAGTGCCAAATTTTCTGAAACAAATTAAGATTTACGATTATTAGTTCCGGATGGGAGGTACACTATGTGGGTGTCATTTATAGTCAAGGATGTTACTCTACCACTTGGATGTCCTTCTATATTTTTTACAATAAAATCAGCACGATAAATTATAGCAGTACCCCTATTGTTTTCTCCTGTATGAACTACAAAATCAAATTTCGTAACATATCTAACGTAATAAAGAGAGCGAAAGCTAATTATTTCTCCATCAAATTAGAAAAATATAGTAATAATTCTAAAATGTTTTGGCAAACTGTGCGAGAAGCGGCAAATATTGAAGTAAATAAAAAAGAAAAATTTAATGAGATTGTTTCTCGAAATGGTTTAATCTTAAGTGATAAAATACACATTGCAACAGAATTTAAGTCGTATTTTACAAACATTGGCTTGGATATTGTATCGTCTATAAAAAATAACAATTTCCTTAGCAATGTAACTTCAGTAAATGCTTGTATGTATCTTTACTCCGTACCAGATGACGAAATAATCAATACAGCCAAAACTTTAAAAAACAATGTATCATCTGGTCCTGATAACATAAGTGCTAAAATACTTAAGATGGTTATAAATTATATTGCCAAACCTCTAACTCGTATTTTTAATTTGTTTTCTAAATGGCAAATTCCCAAATAAATTTAAAAATGCAATTGTGAAACCTATTTTTAAAACAGGAGACAAAAGAAATATGAACAATTATAGACCAATATCATTACTTTCATGTATTTCAAAATTACTAGAAAAATGTATTAAAGTTCGATTAATGAACTATCTTAATAAACATAATATATTCAGTGATAATCAATTTGGTTTTCGAAAAACTGTACAGATAATGTAATATATCAAGTTACTAAAAAAAATTGTTAGAGAATTTGAGCAAGGTAACAAATGTATTGGTATTTTCTTGGACATAAGAAAAGCATTTGATACAGTGAAACATGACATCTTAATTGAGAAATTAGACTTATTAGGAATCAAAGGTAATGTTTTAAACTTAATAAAATCGTATCTTAACGACAGAATTCAAACAACGAAAATTGACAATTATTCAAGTGAACCTTTAATTATTAATATAGGTGTTCCCCAAGGCACAGTTCTAGGCCCTATTCTATTTTTAATATATATTAATGACTTATTAAAAATTGACTTACAACAATACAATGGTGTTCACTATTCTTATGCAGATGACACAGTTTTACTTTTTGGTGGAAAAACCTGGCGTGATGCATATAATAATTCAAATAATGGACTTAAATTAATAAAAAAAATGGTTTGACATAAATTATTTTTCTATCAACGAAAATAAAACCATCATTATTCCATTCTCATTATCTGAAAAATGTAACAAACCTCCTACATCTATATTAAGCATTAAATTACATAATTCTGATTGTTGTCTTATACAGTGTAAATGTCCGATTATTAAAGAGTCCGCTGAAGTTAAGTATGTAGGCATAATTTTCGATAATCATTTAAAATGGAACCAACACATTAATTAACTTTGTAATAAATTACGTAAAATAATATATTATTTTGTTTTATTGAGGAATTACTTCTCAATAAGTTTATTACGTACAATATATTTAACTTTATTTCAATCGGTAATTATGTATGGAATTATAGGATGGAGTAGCTCATTTAAATCCAATTTTAATCCACTTTATTTATTGCAAAAGAAAATAATTAAAATATGTCTTCATAAACCTATTGATTTTCCATCTCAAAATCTGTTTATAGACTTTAATGTACTTAACGTAAGACAAATTTATTATATTGTATTAATAAAATTCATACATAAAAATCGAAATAATTTTGAATTGTATTCTCATAGTTATGAAACAAAAGGTATGAATTCTTTAAGATTGTTTGAACCAAAATGCAACACTGTTACAGTATTTAATCATGGTAGTAATTTAGGCCCAAGAATATACCAACAAATTTATATTTAAATATCCTAATCTTGTCAATTCTAATAGTTCTAGTATTAAATTTAAAAAGTTATGTATGGATTTTATAAAAATTGAAAAATTGTAAATTTAAATTTATATACTATAATTGCAAATTGTATTGTATAATTATTAATTATAATTATATTGTACAATTATTAATTTCAATTCAGGAATCCGCCCCTGAGCACGAGTTCTACTCTTTCAGGGGCGAGCTAAAGTTTCTCTGTATATTTTATAATTTATGTTACAATTATTAGCAAAATAATAAATAAATAAATAAATAAATAAATTGTGGTCCTAAAAAACTAAAATTATCCATTTTTACTTCTTGTAACAGTAATACATCTATGTTATTATCTCTAATAAATTGACTCAATGCGTTTTGCTTGGATTTACTCTGTATGCAATTTATATTGAACGTAGCATAGTTTCTTAAGATTATCATACTGAAAAAGTAAAGAACTGTGATCGCACGTAAAGAATATTTGCTAGGAAATGTACTACCACGTTTCATAATCAATATTTGCAACAAAAAGCTTTAGCTTACGGAACACAGCCAAACTTTAAGGCAGTGTTATCTCCTGGCTAGAACCCGTTTCAACCGCGTTTTCTTTCTTGGTTCCTTCTTTAGTACTACCGTATATCGCGTAAGGATGGGGTCGCGGATTGTTCTTAATTTTACATATTGTACTAGTGTTCTGCGAATCTTTTTCTACGATGTTACTTGAATTTGCTATTTCTCCTTTATGCAGGCTAGGATCTCGTATAATTCCATGTTCTACTGTTGATTTCAGTTTTTTGTTCGGAGTTGCATCTACCTGCTGCTCTTGCGCTTTACAGTCCACAGACATTGCTGTATCTTCTTCTGCTGGATGTTTCTCCTGATGTTGAATTTTATCCTCCATGTCCTTGTATTCTGCTTTGTTATCCTGTTCTTCAGGTGTTTGCTCTACAAAGTCCTCCGTTGCCTTCAAATAATTTACGTCATTTGACTTTTCTACAGACTTGATGACGAGTGCAGGAGGCACCGGATGTGTTTCTTCTAATTCCATTGGGTCGGGCTGTTCGTCATGTATTTGCTCCGTCGTTAAAGTAGATCCGGTGTGCTCCGCGGCATGGAAAGCTGGCGCGGAACACTCGCTAATCCCCGCAACAACGTCACTTAGCAGTAGTTTCCAGGGTTGAACACCCACATTCAATTTGGTTTTTCGTTTAGGACATTCTTCTTTTAGATGACCTGCCTCGTGGCAGACGAAACACAACTGCGGTTGACCTACTTATGTTATTTGAGCAGGGAATCCAGCAATTTTTATTCATCCAGGAATATGTTGGTTAATTTCCATTTTTAATGCCCTAATTCCGTTGTTGACTGGGAAGGGAAAGGCTGTACTCCACTGTTCGTTTCGTATTGAGGCAATGGTTCCATATCGGTTTAACACTTGTGTTACTACGGAATTTGGTATTTCCGGGGGGAGGTTAAATACTCGCACTGTGAATGAGGGAAAGTCCGCTTTGCTAATTTTAACTTGTGTGTTTTCACCATTCTCATATTTAAAAGGTACTTCCCCTTCATATGTTTGTAAGATTCTCTCAAATAAGTTAGGAGAAATTGTCTTGAGATAAAGTGATCTTTCCTGTGTGTTGAACTGTATCATATCCAACTGATCTGCTGTTATCTTTAACTGTTGTTGTATCGGTGCAGTTCCATTGCTGTAGGTCTCGTTGCCGTTGTCTCAAATTGAACCTTGATGGTGTTGACACGACGAAAGGTCGTCATTCTTGTTGAAATTCACTTAAGCACCACTATTTATATCAATTAGATGTATATTGTCTGTTACTAATGTACCTTATTTGACCGCACTGTGTCACTTTACTTGCGCGTAATCAATCAGTTCTCGTCACGGTACACAAGCCGGATCGGAAACACACGACCTTCCTCTACCGTGGCCAGAACCACACTGAGATTAGTTATTTATTCGTTTGTTGGTATCTAACCATTTATTTATTCATTCATTTTCATTTATTTATTTATTTATTTATTTATTTATTTATTCATTCATTCATTCATTCATTCATTCATTCATTCATTCATTCATTCATCTAACTGCCACTGCTTTCTTTCTCCACAGTAATTTATCTCATAGGTAATTTATTCAAAATCGTGGCGCAAGGGTTCGGTCGAGGAATTAAACATAGATTTATTCATATATTATTGCTTTGTAAATCGCATTTTCGCTGGAGTTGTAAATGTGTCCCTTAGGTATATTTTATTAATAGTAGAACTCAATTTGATTATTTAATCCCATTAGGGCCTATATGAGTTTTCTCAAAGTCAAGACCTAGCTAAATCGCTTTCTCGCACCTGAAAATGGATGCCGGTCCGGATGGCTCAAGCGGTAGGGGCACGGCATGTCTCTATCGCTTGGTCCGAAGGGTTGTGGGTTCGAGTCCCGCCTCGGGCATGGGTGTTGTGTTTGTATTATTGTAAGTAAAACAAAGGAAACGAATGAAAAAGAAAAACAGAAAACAAAGAGAACTTTGGTAAAACGGCCTCTGGCCGGTCTAAATTAAAAAAAAAAGGTAGATTCACCCAATTTCATCAAAATCCTTAGGCGCGTTTTCGAGAAAAATTTGCACATACATAGAAATTACTCGTTTGTAGAATGTAGAATATTAACTATTTCCATCAACATTTTTTCTGTCAAGACAGACTTGCTACTTCTACAGGTCTGCCTTAACTAATAATTACGAAATAATAAGTGCTAAGTCACATTCCTTAAGGCTACTCCCATTGGTCCTGGTGTAGCCAGTTCTAAATGTGCTGTCTCTCCTAAACTAATACAGTCATATGAATTACTTAATATACTCGCAGTTACAAAACCTAATAAATCTAGACAATCAGAAAAAAGTTTAATACTTAAATTCATCCAATGACAATATAAGTACAGCATAAATTCACTAGAGCATTTCACATTAAAAAAAAGCATTGGTTTTATGGGCCTTGCCTAGTATATTGTAGAAGGTGTGTGGTACGTAGACGTTTCTATGGCAACTGGTCATTTGATAGAACAGACTCATATATGTTCAATGCTTTTTCCTTAACTTGGAATCCTCTATACCCACATTAAAAAACTACATCTTAACTGTTGCTTCCCATATCCATCTTCACTAAAAATAATAATTTATCAAACATTTTCAGATTAACCGTAGATATTAATTCAAAATTCAAAAAGTGCAAATTTATTCAAAATTTTCGTTTAAATGGTATCATTTAAACTAAAGCTACCAGAAATAACCATGAACTCGTGTTCGGGTACAGTCCAGTAGGGCAATAGTTAGAGCTTAGCTTACATAAATTTTACACAGACTATTTCGTTTAGGGCCTATATGACGTCATTCCATTTTCGACCAATGAAATTTAATGAAATTTTGAATTTCAACCAATCACAGTCAAACATCGCGATAATTTCTGCAGCTAGATTTATCGCTATCAATTTATCGCATGGTCGTTCTTTTGTTTAATCGGTGTCGCCAACTGTTTCCCCATAAATCGATGAGCATGAATACATTAAGATGCATCTACACGGTTAAATTTTCTCTCAACTTTACGCATTCAAGCAATGAATGCAAAATTGATATTTAATATTAATAATTGAACGTACCTTTTAAACTTGATTATTTCAATATTCTTCCCAGATTGCATGCATACGCGCATGGAAAATTGAACTATGTAGATGCAGCTTTAGTCCCGTTACACACTACAGTGAGAATACGTTTGTCAAACTATGGAAAATGCTTTCCTGTAGCACGAAGTAACGGTCGAAATAAGGCACAGCTGACATTGTCCAACTCCCACATGTAACTAACCTAATAGGCTATAAAATTTGTATTACTTGAATGAAATTAAACAATTAATAGAAAGTCAGATGTTCAAATTTATGTAACATCAGCGCATATCAAACCCAAAGACCTTGTATAGTATTATATACAAGGTCTTTGATCAAACTTCATTCCTTATGGCGTAATAAAATACGTGTTTTAATAATATTATCTATACAGAGATGGCTTCACTGTGTGGCAACATATGTCTCGCAGTAGTGTGAATACATAAGCATTGCTATATAGCTGTCTCCATACATATTATATAGTTCTTAGTTCTCGGTGTAGTGTGTAATGTAACGATGAAGTACTAAATAAAGTACGAAATTCTTCTTCCACATCTACATCTTCATGTTCTAATTCCATGTCCATTGTAGGCTATCTGAAGAAAATTACACTCCTTCATTCAGATTTGATAACTGTCTTTTCAACAATTCTTCGTTTAATTAATGTATTAATCAGGTTAATGTAATTATCTTATTCAATTTTAAATTAAATTATGATTTCAGCAGATAATGAAAATGTATTTCTGTTATTATAATAATAAGAGAGAAGTGCAATACATGTAATTAACATTGTTAAACCTGTATTTCGCTTTTCGTAATTGGCATTACTGAATAACATCCAATTTCTTTATTGCAGTAGGCCTAATCGATATTCATCTATTTCAACTTCACAATGTCGGGATAGGTTAAGTATTCGTAAATATACAATAAATTATTAACATTTTATGATCGAATTTTAGGGATATATTATTTACATTTTTATTTTATTTACGAAATAGTCCTAATAAATCTCAGACCTCTCGTGACATTACTACAGATAATATACAATAATAATTAGATAATAATAATAATAATAATAATAATAATAATAATAATAATAATAATAATGGCAATAAAGTATAGCTATAATAGTTATTTATGAAACAAGTTCGTTAAGGTTCTCTTTTTGGCGCTAGTGTAAAGTTTGTGAACGAAGCCTCGTTTCACAAACACACGAGGACTAAAAAGATAACTTTAGGACTATGTGTCATACAATATTTTTCTACAATAGCACAAATTTATATTAAATAAATATTAAATAAGTATTGTAAAGAATTTAACACGAGAAAGACACATAATAAGTTTTCCGAAGTGATATAGTGTTAAAAGTTGTGTAATCAAGATGTATAAATATTTCAAGTTGGAGATGTTATAAGATCACAATGTCATGGCCGTCTAAAGCGGCCATATAATCAACTAAGCGGTTAAGAACAGTTGAATGATAAATCTCGTTACAATGAGTACTACATATAACTTCACAATAATAAAGGCTAAACTGTAGATATGAATGTTAAATTTGTTACTTATTTGTGTCACGTGTAATATTTAAGTAATGAATATCGAGGCAATGCATCAATTTGTTACTAAATGAAGTTTGTATATTGATTACTACATTTACTTTGGCAGTGCGTTAAATGAATAGCAGTCCCTAAAGTAATTACTTATTTTTTACGCACTAGTGTTTTAAAGGCTCACTTTACACACTGATAACAGTGGGTAAATAGTAATATGCGTTACAAGAGCGGTATGTTGAAGTTTTCATGTTCGAGGAAAAGTTTTAAAAAGCGAAACGTAGTTGAGCTTTTTTAATTTCCGAGAATTGAAAGAAAACATACCACTCGTGTATCGTATATTATTTTGTGCGAAGATCGTTTATTACATACCTGAAAGAGGAATTTCTAATTAGTTGCAATGAAATCTCCATCTTGGTTTCTGTTCAATGACGGCAAAATATGCAAAACAAAAATATCTATCTTCAACATTGTTGCTTTAAAATGTTTTCTGTGTTTACTATTCTCCAGCAGGCCGTGATATACGTCTGTCTTTTTTTTCCCCCAGTCTATGATGAGTCTGGAATCTTGTTGATTTTTTCACGGCTTCCTTAATGTTACTTGCATCACGACTGCAGTAACTTTAGTGGAGTTGTAGAGTTTACTTAATTTTTGTAAATATTTAAAAACAATAATTAACAGTGCAATTTAGGTGAAATTGCACTGGTAAGTTTCCAATTTATAATTATTACTATATTGAACGTCTCTAAAAATAATATGTTAAAAGCCTAAAGCAGTAAAATCAATATGTCACTTAAGCGGTAAGAAGAGGGAAATTGTTACGTGTGTTAGGTTGGGAATACTGAATGTGGAATTTTAGACTTTCCGCGGATTGGTTTTGTGCGGAAACCAAGCAAATACGACTATCTTTCATGCCGCAGAAGGGACAGATATCTTTTCCTACATTATCCCTCTATACCCCTAATCTCCACCAAGCTAATACTAATCTCTCATCTCGTGTTATAGTACTCATCCTGTTCCTATGATGTTTCTATCTGTCTGTAATTAATTATCTTAGATTATTTAAATTTTGACAGAGCTCTTGTCTCGTTATTTCATTGTATCTTTCTTGCAGGATCTTACCAATTACATTTTAAGTTCATTGTCTCGATTTTTTTATTACTCGTTCAATAGTAGGTTATTTGATCTAGTTTAAAAATATTCTAAAATAAAAGTATACATTACAATAACTTTATTTTATTTCTATGAATTAGAAAAGTTTGAACTCACAAACAGAATGACAGACACAGCTTTAAAGTAGTTGATATTAGGTTTTTCAGAAAAATACCAGAACACGTACTCTTTAGGACTAGGAGAGAAAAGACGACGTTTTAGACGACTTTAAAGCGTGACAATCATTAACAACAGCTCTAATGTAGCCAAAATATATCAACCGCTTACAGACCTCACATCCACGTACCTCAGCAGTGTCGAACGATAGGTTAGTCTGTCTGCACGTTAATCCCCCCCCCCGCTGCTAAAGCAGTTTTGGTATAGTCGATACAAAGTACGTAACGTGAGGTAGGCCTACTAAGTTGCAACTCCAAAAACTTTCCTCTATTACTTCATCACCTGCTTAAATTCAGTTATCTTCTGGTTGTTAGTTTACTTCACCACTGTCAACACTTCCTCGAATACACGCGTATTACAGATATCACGATAATTGGACATTTTGTAACTGTTAGGTTGGCACAATTTGAGATATTAATCAGGTGAAACAAGCGACTCTAAATTAAATTTACGTGTTTTATTCAGATGTCATATTTTGTGTATATTTTACATCCCGATTATAATAAAGCATAATAACTTGCGGAAATGTAAGTACAGTCAACTCTGAATATACAGTACTGAACTCAGGTTATAATGAACATTCGGCTACAGTTAACCTAAATCGTTGATCTCGACCCGCATACATTAAAAAGTGCATTAATATTTTCGTTTATAGTGAACCCTCGCTTCTGTTATAGTGAACCTTAAAAATTGAAGTTACAAGATCTGTATCCTGACAAATTCTTATTTGAAGTCAGAGCTTCTTGTATAAAATTGAAAGAATGTGTTGAGAACAACATTCTAAATTTCCTACTCCTTTAGCAAAGAACAAAGGTAGGATTAGTGATTCCTAGACAGTGAAATGTACTATAAATCCAGGCAACCCGTGATGACCTTGCCTCACTCCACTATCGAAGGGTTGCCATTCTGTTCTCAGACACACTACTCTACTGTTATTTCTAATTCTCCACCGTCAAAGGGTGCCTTTCGTTATCAGAAACATTTCCATTATGACGGATAGCATCGAAACAACGGAAAATTATATTGCCTTCTTTTACTAAAAGAAGACGGACATTATATCCAGAGCACAAATATAGGTAAGATTCCGATGGCTTTCAAACTCCATCAACCCCCTCCCAGTTTCCGTTAAGTGACCCGGGAAATTCAAAGGCTGAGTACGCAGTCACACCATAACAGCGTTTGTCATTTCTACCTGATCAGTTTGTTTCTAGTGTTCGAACAGTGAATGTACTGTATAAAAATGTCGAAGCGTAAACTGTTTTCTTTGGAAGATAAGGCGAATATTATAAGTGACATTGAACGAGGTCTTTCGCAAGCGGACGTGGGTCAACAGCATAGTTTAAGTAAATCAACTGTAAGTAACAGTATACAGTACACAGTGTAATCCATTCCACAAAAATGAAATATTTTAATTACTGTATACTATTTTACTTTCTTGTTCACAATTTAATTCATTCCTGTCATTTAAGGTTAGGGAGAGACACTTCGGATTTAGTAAAGCTCGGCTATAGTGAACGAAATATACAAGCCCGCAGAGGTTCACTATATCCGGAGGTGATTGTATTATTTCTTCATATATCGAGTTGCATGTTAAGTTACTCTTTTAAGCCATGAACATTTTAACATTAGTGCTTTAGCTTCAAAGTTGGTAGGATTGAAATCCCAGCCATTTTTATTCTTTGGTACCTCACCACATATTGTTTTCAGTAGGGTCTATATATCGGATCATGCAACGCATTGTAACTCCCTACTTTTCTCACTATTCTGGGTGAACAGCGGTCCGGTACACTTGCCGATTTCTCATGAGAAATTTTCTTCTCTCTTGAAGAATTGAACCAGCTAAAATATCCCTTACCGCTAATCCAAAGTATGACTCCTTACATCATGTCTCCACGGCTCAACGCCAATCATTAAAAAATTGCAAAAGAAAAGTACTGGATACGACATATTCTATATACAGTATAAGAGATCTGGTAATCCAAATTTGTAACGGATGATTATGATACTTGTTCTGCAAGTCTGAAGTCTACAAATTCGAGAGTTGATTTCTGCACATTCAGGACGTGCACTTGGTGCATGTACGTACATCAGCACAAAAGGAAATGAGGTTGGCATGATACCAGAAACACACTTCGACGTGTCAAACAATAGTTTGCATCTCGAGAGACGAGCAAGTAGAGAATATCGTTTCAGCAAATAGATAGGCCTTTCAATTCGCGCTTCTCTAAGAAAAGTTATTAAGAAGGCGCACAATTCCCAAACCGATTTGGATACGATTAAGATACAGTCACATATCAACGCTTCACTATTTCTATATAACAAATTCTGTTGGTGTTATCTAAATTATTCAAACACATCTGTTTGTGCTGACTGGAGCGAATCAATACCAACATTGCAGCAACTTGACACAAAGTCTATACATCTATCTTCTTCTAACATCATACGTAGAGTTCTAAATACCACAAATATATAACAGAATTTAATATTACGTTTATTCCTAACCTAGTATACAGTGTCCTATATTTCATAATTGCTTCTAGAATGATCAATCTAAAATTAAGATTTTAGGTTTTCACATGATTGGTTTGTGAAAAAAATTTTGGGTTTTAAATTATTATTTATTGAGATCTAATTTCTTCGATGTTTCGAAAACAGGCCTAATTATAGCCTACATATCAAGGTCGTTTCCCCTGACCTTGTTTTATGCGATAACTAGCAATACTTTCAAATCTTAAACGATAAGACTCTGAGGCTGAATCGAAGTAGTTTCGAAACGATGCAAAAATTAAATCTCCGCATACAACTGAAGAATTTAAAATGTTCTACATAATGCAAATATCCTTCATAATTTATGATATTTAAACTTCAAGCTGTACTTCGGTGAAAGTGAATTTTTATCTACTTTTTGTTTAGCTTAAACAAAGTAAATTTCACACTAGTTTCATTATGATGGAATTGATAGGCCTGAAAGTAATTTTATTGTAATGCCACAATCAGAAACTTTATCTTTCAAATTATAGGCCTAATGTATGCTCCTCGAAACGTACCGCAATTCATAAATTCGACTTAGGTATACGGTATGTAATAGTACAATTCCATTCATAAATACTAAATATAAAGAAGTAGACCTACCGGTGTATACAGCCAGTCAAGAAAATACTGAGCGGCTGTCAGAAACTTACGTCAAAAAATAAGGTTCGCCTCAGATAACTGAAGAGGTAGAAAACTACTATAGATGATAAATTTATTTCATTTAAGTTACAATTAATTATGAGTGTGACACATGCACTGTAATTACAGCCGAGGAAATTCCAAATTTGTATTAATTAATTAAAAAAATTAATTCTTGGCGCGACAGCCTATGAAGGACCAGTCGACTGCTGGTTTCACGTCCACATGCCTCAGTAAAGACGATCATCCAACTATAACAGAGGTATCGTATAGTAAGAGCGATGATCGTCGTTATAGCTGGTTTTCGTAACCAAATTACGCTACCTATCATAAATCCCCAAATCCATCACATGCTGCTCGGGCACCGGTACCATACACTGACCGAAATTTCATCAGAGAATTCCTTCCCCATGACGACTCGAACAAGCGCTCAATCCGTAACGCGAGCCCAGGCATGATGCCTTAGAACACGACGCTATGGCGCGGGACCATTAATTAATCACCTTATTAATTTTTATATTAACAAAATTATTCTTCCCCCTCCAATGATATTTGAAATGAGAGACATTACAATTGGAGGAAAGTACTGTGAACCTTCATGCCAGCCCTTTATGCACTCGTAATTATACGAACTGGTATAAGAGTCCGAATCTCATCCAGTCTTTTTCAGCTGATTTTAAAAAATCATCAATGCATCAAAAATTTCTGCAAAAGGTGATTTATTGGTCGCATCTGTTTTAAAATATCATTGGAATCAATTGCTGTCTGTACATAAAAAGAAAAGAAAATAAAGAAGAAAGAAGCTATAAATGTTTCAGATTTTATATGAGAGAAAAATTTTAAGTCAGTTCGACTGAAAGTTCAGATCACAATATCACATATTTAAATTCATTCCATTGTTTCTGCAGTATTACTTTTGAACCCACTGAGGCTACTTTGTGGCGTAAGGGTAATTTTCTAACTAATATGCTGAAGTTAGAGTACTTTATATTTTGTTTAAACTCTGTTAATGGGTTAGGTACAGCTTACAGTAATAAAATTTTTGGAAATATTCAACATTTTTTTCCTCCATTACTGTGTCTTGTACAATAATGAAAATTGGTATGTGTAAGATACTGTCCTTCTGCTATGTGAAAAAATATATATATTTACGATTTTAAAAAAGTTATATATATATATTTTTTTTTTTTCAAAATTCAAAATGTTGGCAGTTCACTGTGCAGTGATGAAGAGTTTCCCTCATAACTCATAAACTTGTTAACTTTTTCATGTTCTCTCTCTTTTATTTTATTGATGAAACTCATGTTTACAATATCATGCTCTTTCAACTACATTCCTTAATAAATAATATTTTTTTAAATTTTGTGTTAGACCATTTTTAAAATGAATGTATTTTTATCGGACAATCTATCAACGGTAGAGAAGTGATCTTGCATCATATTGTATATAGGACTTGCATAAATACACATACAAAGTTTCATCACAGAATGCTGGATAGCTTTTTAGTTATGCGGGAAACGCTTCATCGCTGCACAGTGAACTGAATTTTGAAAAAAAAAATGTAAATAATTGTTTTAATTGTAATAATATTTGTTTAATATTGCAGAAGGACAGTGTTTTACACATACTAATTTTCATTATTGTACAGATACAATAATGGAGGAAAAAAATGTTGAATATATCCAAAATTTTCCAGTTGCAAGCTGTACCTAACCCCTTAAGTCCACACTCATTTCACTTCCCAGTTTTTTTATGTATGCATCCTTTTTAGCAGGACAAGGTTAGAGTGTCGAAAGCTTTGTTTAGTTTATTTTTAGGTCACATTCAATAAAAATATTCACAATACATTTGCTTAAAATAAAAAATGTACCAAATTACGCATCCAGAGCTACTTCCTTCTATGCAAGTAGTTTGTAAATTGCTGCTTAACAATAACACTGCGCGGGTTAAAAGACAAAATACTGATTAGTTTCTCAGACCTGGGCACAAAGGGGAATGAAAAAGGAAAGGAGATACCTCCACCCATGTCCTTTTCTCTTACACCACTTCAGAAACAAACACATAGTAAGGCACTGTGCATCAGTGGTGAATTTTAGGCGACCAGCGAGAGTCGAAAGCTGTGATGCCTATATTATACAATCCGTCACACAGCAATACTTACTTTCCTGGCAACTCGTATCGATCCGAAACATAACTGACTCTGCTGGGGAAAGTTGAGTGCGGAGTTAAGGAGTAGTCTGTAGTGACTCAATTGAGTTATTAAAGCCCAGATCTGGTTTAAGTACTAAGCAGCTATGTCAACAAGCGGCACAATTGAGACACTTCCCCTATTTGGATTCTGAACTCACACCACTACCCCTAAGCGAATGCTCATACTCCGTCCAGGAAATGAACAAGAAAACCACTCACTCACACAGTTATTGCGCATTGTGATATATGTATGTGGTTATGAACGCTGTTACTACAACACAAAAACGTTACCATAAGAATAGGAAGGAAAGTTTTTTTCTTACAAAAAATCACGCCGATTAATATATCAGTGTCTATGGTGTTTCATATCACATTTTAATATTAGAAGGCACTTTAATACTTTTAATATAAAAGAGTACGGAGAGGACGTTCCCTTAGGTATTTATAATACGTATTTTATTAGTTTATGTACATACCTTTTTTGTATTTTATGCTCCTTATTCTTATACAATTATAGGTTTGCCACGAGAACGATGTTTAGAGTCTTCAAGAATAATTTTTGTCAAAGTAAGGACAAAATAAAATGCCAAGTGCTTCCAAGGATTGTTTTGATAACATAGGCTAGTCTGGGCGAGTTATCTTATATATTTGAAAATAGCTTAAACATTCCGAAGTTTTTTTGAAGTTAACTTCGTTAAAGAATACTTGATAACGGCTGCTGAAGAACTTTGTCTCATTGAAGTTGGCACTTTCACATCTATAAATTTGTCACGCAACACAGTGGTGAGCAGAATCACAGATATGGCTAAAAAAATTCGCATTGAGAATCAACTGATCGAAAGACCAGAAAAATTAAAGCGTTTTTCAATTCTGTGCCTTGGGGCAAGACAATGGTAAGTGCCAATATGGATCATGTATGGATAAAACCACTTTCTGAATGTTCCCTTGTTCTACTATCTATGTCTGTAATTTGTTTAGTCATATCTGCCATCTATGAAGATTGTGAGAATAATTTGAAAATAGAGACACCATTGCACTCCAGTCAAGAAAATGGTAAGCTCCATTCGTTTTGTGAAAATGGCTGTTAGCCTACTAGGAAGAGGTTACTGTTGCAAAGAGAAATAATGAGTCCAAATTAAGAAGCAATAAAGTAATGACACGAGAGATACGGCACAATTAGCAATTTTCCTCAGAGATGTTGATTCTGAATTCAAAATTTCTTTTTAGGAATAATTCTACCACTAGTACAAGAGCGAGCAATCGCTTGTTCTGTACTTGTACGTACTCTGACCTGCAGCATAAGCAATGTGAGAAGTGTTGAGGGACAGAGCTTCCCTCCCTTTATTTTCTTTACTGACATGGCTGCACTATAGAAATCACTCGTTCCTGATCGTGATTATGAAAAAGTAGGCTTATTCGTAACATATGTTATTGTTAGAGTCCTGCGTTTGGTTACCTAAAGCCTCCAAGTGACCCGCAACAGTATAGATCGACGTAGTGCTGTTTATGATTAGGTTGTTTGTGCGCTTTCAATCAGAGACCTCCGGTTACCTCCGATTGATGCCGCGCAGGTTGTATATGTGCTGCGGCGCAGACATACATTTTCCGCTGAGCATTCCTTTAATCGGATCAGGAAGTGATTGGAGTCCGCTGACGTCCCGCGTATCTTTTAAAATAAGTGTGTAATTTTTTGTTGTTTATTTTCTCTTTTTTATTTACCTCTCTCTCTCTCTTTCTTCGGCTCTTCTTTTTTTTCTTGTTTCGCTTGAAGTACTATGTTAGTTGACAGATTTTTTTTTCTAGTTTTGAAATTCATAGGATATGTGGAAAGGCGTATTAGTTTTATGTCATTGATCAAATTAGTAACATTAAAATTAACTGAAAACTGACGCAGAAGTAAAGCTTTTCAGTAAATATAAACATTTATAATTTTCCTGAAAACACTCGTTTATTCACAAACAGTTTTTGTCAATTATTATTCTAATCGGTTTAGTTTAACGTTAAAAATATTAAGGGAGTTTCAGAATGGAACAAAAGAAACGTGTGATATCAATGGTTTAAAGTTTACTGTCCAAAATAAATTATTAAGATTCTTCACCAGACAGGATTGTGATCATTGTGTTAAAGGATGTCAGTATTTGAACTGTCTCTTCTAAAACGCATCACTCTTCCTCTGTAATAAAAAATATAAGCGGATATGAGAGGACGAGGTGTACGATCATCCTCTCCTCCTCTACTACTTCTTATGGTGGCTGTCATTCGCCAGGTGGATGGTACATTGGAGGATTATATGTGCGCAGTGGAAGACTTTTAGAAATGAATAGTGTGAATTTGTATAACAGATATAATTAACAATAATGGATAACAATATACATGAATGATAAATTAAATACATATAAATATGAAATTAAGTGAATGTAAATATAACAAGTTAATCTGAATAAGTACCAAAGCAATGACAGAATCGTGGGCAAACATACTTATAGGTCGTAATAGAATCTAATACGCCCATCTCTCAATAATCAATTACTGACTCATTAATCATTTAGTCATTAAAACATTCTCTCAATATATATATCCAACTAGATATAAAGCTCAACATGAACGCCCAATCGGTACACTAACTCATAACACATGGCCCATTCAATTACAGATAACATAACATCTGATTAACCAAACTCAACGTACACATAAACTCAGTATAACACAAAGAATTTACCCAGTACGAACCGTCACATGACTAATCACTATATAAATTACTAATTCCACATACGTCTCACATAAACTGTGCAGATAGCACTAACAACAATCTCTGTACTTTACAATAAAACAATGCCCAAGAGAGAGAGAGAGAGAGAGATACGATATATGATAAGTAACCGACAATAATTTCAAATACCAATGATAATTTGAATAGCAACGGAAAGTCAATGCACTCGATTCCTGAATACCGGCGTGGAAAGCAATAATAACCAAAATGGAGTAGGAAATACTAGAATAGGTAAATGAGGCCCATACTATTCTAGTTCATTACAGCGTTAATACGACGTAAACCAAGAGATCGTAATCACTACGCTATCACCCAAACCGTCTTGGAACATCAAAACCTCACATATCAAATTATATTTCCTCACGTAATCCCCTGGAAGGTCCGGGGTTCGATCCCAGGTGGTGACAGGATTTTTTCTCGTTGCCAAACTTTCAGAACGGCCCCGAGGTTCACTCAGCCTCCTATAAAATTGAGTACCGGGTCTTTCCCGGGGGTAAAAGGCGGTCAGAGCGTGGTGCCGACCACACCATCTCATTCTAGTGCCGAGGTCATGGAAAGCATGGGGCTCTACCTCCATGCCCCCCAAGTGCCTTCATGGCATATTACGGGGATACCTTTACCTTTTTACCTTTTTTTCACGTAATCCCCTAATACAATACAACCTCCTATATCACAATACATCACTTCACGTAATCGCAATTACTTAACCCTAGACTTATCATCAGCGAGTGATTTCCATACACGATCCAACCCAATATCTCAAACACATACAACCAAAAATGAGAATATCACAACCCAAATTTGCCTACTCCAATGATTACACATCTGATACAACTTAATGCCGCGCTAAATCCCAAAATATATTCTTTTCAAACAAGGTTCCATATAGTCCGTAAATACTCAAGTGAAATATAATGACCCACTATTCTCGAACAATCTACCAGGAGGAACTTAAGTTACCAAAGAAGGATACAGTTCGAGCTCCATTTCCCGAGTGCACGTCGATTGCCTAAATGAAACTGTCGATATGGGCTCCGACTCCTGAGTGATGTTATCCCTACGGCCTCCGGATCCTGAGTGAAGTAACATAAGACTGCACGTAACCAAATAAACTCGCTTTCCCTCTCTCCTCGTCTGACGTAATCAACCGGCCCATAGGATAGTTTGAATAAGAAAATGAAGGGATTCATAGCGCTATCTATAGTATGACTCTGAGAGCGCTCTGTCGGACGAAGTGACGTACTAAGTGAACAGCTGCGATGTCGGGCAGGGCTCAGATATCAACTTAAGGATAATTGTAATTATATTATTACCAGACGTTTGTTTAATTTCAGAATGAAACTCAATATTTTTATCTAATAACTCATGTTGCCTTTTAAATATTCCATATAATTTATGTATGATTTTTATTGCCTCGAAAGTTACGTTTTATAGAAATTTCAAGACTTTTTTTCTAGATTGTGGACCTTTGGAACAATAGCACTAAAGCAGTTTAAAAAATCGTATCAAATGTTTTGCGTAATTTTAAAACTACGATAACGATGATATCACTAATTAACCGTCAATGTGTATCTGAATGGTAATAATTTATTTTTGACAGCAAGTATGACTACCACAACCGCGGCTCTTAATGTTAGCTTAAACACTTACATACCTACATTTTAAAATTTAGACCTACTCAGAGAATCTATCTAACCTGGTCCACGCCATAGAGATTTCCAAATACGGACCTGTTAGCGTCCTAGGAGCGTTTGGCTTTTCTGGTAACACAATCACCAACTCATATTTCATTTCAAGTAAGCGGCTCATCACTGACATCTCGTAACAATATGCTGGATCGATCTTAGAGGGTCCTTTTTTGCTGAAATTCTTCTGCTTTTCAGTTTTTCATTCGCAATGTTACTCTGTCTCCACACAAAACAACTAAATTATTTATTGGAACTTTTATATATAAATCAAAGTAAACACGCTTTTTAAAAGAGTTCAAAAGTGTTTTGAACAGTTAAATTTATTTACTTACTTTCTTCAAGTTCGCGATTGCGCGATCGCTTCAAATGGTCTAACAGATTCGAAGTACCACCACCCTTAGAGTAAATTCGCCCACAAAGTTCACAGAGTGCGAATTTATTATTGTCTTTAACTAAATTAAAGAATTTCCATGCGACGGATATACGATTTGGTGTCATTTTATTCCACTCACAACTACCCTCAGTCCGTACGCGCCGGTCGTCCTTGAACTCTACGTCCTCCAACTTCGCTTCGCTCCGAACCACCGCATCCCTCCGTATGTCCCCTATTCCACCTACGATAGTACCGGAGATCACCGGTGGAGAGCTTTATTCGTAATCTCTGATTCCTCCGCGGTAGTAGTCACTCCGATAAGCAGCACTAGATCGACGGCGCATTACTGTTCAGTGAACATGCGGAAACAAAGAAAGCTGGGCGCTTGGAGATCAGTGCTCTAATAGAAGAATTTGGTAGCCAGCACTTCATTAGGAAAGAAGCAGAAAATTTTCGTTTGAAACACTTAAAATGTTTACAGTCATTTATCATAATGTGTAGAGACTCGTAAAGCACGCACTCATTATTTGCTTTATTTTAAGTTTGTGCTGACATTTATGTTTTTTCATTTGTTAATTCGAACTTTTAATTAAATCTAGATAAATTCCGGGCAGCATGTTACTATGGAGACTAAAATTTTTATATGGTGTCTGAATTGTTTATTGAGTTCAAATTGTTTTTAGGACTTCGAATTATTTTATATCACTATGGCTAATACACAATGTTAACAAAAGCGGTTGTATGAAGAAATTCCAATGTGCTTCTTAGATCAAAATTTTTACAAATTTTGTTTCTCATCTCAAGATATTGCCACTACATAGCTTCAATGGAGAGCACAGAGCGTCTCTGAGAGGGTGTGTTTGCATTGCATAGATATATAATATTGTTTAATATGTTTCAATAAATGTATTATATTAACTCGAATGCTTTTCTCATTTCATGTGTGGGAAAAATGTGGTCGCTCCCGAAAATAAAGAGACTGGCTCCTGAAAATGTTAAGTTTTGTCTAACCATGGCAAAAAATATATATTACTACACTAAAGCGCCTGTAATTAAATACTTTGTTATTATTGTTATTCAATTCAAATGGTATTTTGCACATGAGTAGGCCTACTATTCCTGTTGTTCACTGACTTACAGAAACAGGTACACGAATAGATGTAAACACACAGTACCGGAGATTGCGAAGAGAGACCGTAGCATCAACTGTTGACTAACAACTTGCTCTCCGTACCAAGCTACTCTGAACGACGTACACCTAACTTGTATTCAAAGTAAAGGACTCCAGTTGTTATATACTGCTCGTGAAGGATATAGCCAGGTCCCTCGGCAGATGAGTATCCCGAGAAGTTACCGTAGCCCGGAGCCCCAAACCCTTTCTTATATCAACATCGGAAACGCATACTATCCCCAATATTTCACCCTAATCTATTTTTGCTATTGCAGATGATAGATGAAATGAGGTGAAGTGTGTTGGTGGAATTATAATAGGGAAACGGGAGTATAGCGAGAAAAAGCCTTAGCAACGTCTGCTTTGTCCACCACGAATTCCATCACGGCCTGGCCAGAGATCGAACCCGGACCGGTTGGATGGAAGACCAACGCGCTAGAACTTGAGCCATAGATGCAGCTGTTATCTTCCTGCTTAGTAGTCTCCAAGGACGAGATGCATGTTGCAGTACATTGTACTCCTTCACGATGCTATGTCCTTGGATGAACAAGCATTAACAACCACAATGCTTTAATCTTACCAGAAAAGAAATAGTTTACTTGCTTGATAGCTTTCGACACAAGCTTGTTGTTTCTTGTTGTATTGTAGTAAAACACGCACTGTTTCCTTTTGTTATTCCGATTTCTACAACGTAGTGCTCAGACCACTTGATGCTCGGTTTTTTATGTAACTTCTAGATAACCACATCTATCATGACGAAAGCGATTTCAGAGAATGATCTTCTTTAGAGATTTAGAGGTGATGCTTGAAACAAAACTTGAATATGAGTACGTTCGCGTGTAGAAATATGATATAACCTATTCGATTTTGGGTATATTTTATTTTAATGCCTCGAACCCCTGTACCATATCCTGTGTTCTTATCTGCGGTAGCTGAGTGTTCAGACCTTCAGCCTGTCACGCAGGCGGTCTGGGTTCATTTCACGGTCAGGCCTGGAATTTTTATCGAAAAATCCATATTGACACTTGTGGCAGACAAGGTCGCAGTTGGGGTTTTGTCGGTGTTCTCCCGTGTCTCATATTAGGCATCTACATCATTCCGTCAACATTTCTCCATTTCGTCATCATTGCATAGCATTCCCTAACATCAGCTGAGGTGAAAGGAGGGAGCTAGCCTAGGGACGAGTAGGATTGCCTGCTCGAAATCTGAGTACGCAGCAAACTTTAGTGTAGTCAGCCGGTGTGGGTTTGGAATGCGCCTAGCTTGAGGGTTAGCGTAATAAATCTCGAAAGTTCGCAGTGCCCTCCTCCAGAAATTTCATTCCAGTCCTGTACTTCTTAATTTCTTTGACGGTGTTTTTAGAACACTGTGTGCACTGTATTTATAAAATCGTTAACTCCTTCCTATATGTAAAATATTTATGTCCTAGAAGTAATTGTAAGACATAGTTACACATATCTATTCAAAGTACAGAGAGGTCACAAAGTGGGCGTACCCCTATTTATTACGACACTATGATTTATTTATTTATTTATTTATTTATTTATTTATTTATTTATTTATTTATTTATTTATTTATTTATTTATTTATTTATTTATTTATTTATTTATTTATTTGTTTATTTATTTATTTATTTATTTATTTATTTATTTATTTATTTATTTATTTATTTATTTATTTATTTATCTATTCATTTATATGATAGTTTAACGATCCAAGACATCGGTATGAAGACCTTCATTTTCAAAACATAGCTGAATTCTGCGTCATGTCCTTGCAAATGTTTTCCGGAGATAATCAAAGGTCACTTCGTTGAAGGCATCTTCCGCAGCTACTCGTAACTGTACCGTTATGTTATAGCGGTGATTTCGCCTTTATCCTTGATGAACCCCCAGAGAGCATTATCAGGTGTTGTGAGATCGGGACTTCGTGGAGGCCAGGCAAAAGGAGCTTGATCAATTGCAGATCCTTTTCCAATCTACCAGTTGGGAAAAATCGTATTCAGGTATCGGCGCACTTGCAATGCGAATGCTGCACACCGTCCTGTTGCAGGATCAATGTAAACAGGGGGGGGGGGTACCAACATTCACATTCAACATTCACGAAGTAAGTGAAATAAGAATACGTGGAGGGATACGCCCACTATGTGACCTCACAGTAAAATTTTATTCGCGAGATACGGGTGCGCAAAGCGCGAAAACCACTAAATTAATCAATGTTATTGTGCATAATGTATTCATTCTCTAAAGAGGTTCAAGACAAAACATGCCACCAAGAATGTCCTCAATTATTTCTTGAGGAACTTATATAATACGTACTTACATGATACTGCAATCAATTGTCAGTCTTGAACATTGTAATTGGGCTTTGCCTGTTATCTATGTTCAATAACAAAATAAATAAATAAATAAATAAATAAATTTTATTTACCGTATTGGAAGAACATATGACGGAGTTTCGTTTAAATTAATTTGTGCAGCCTACAGAACTTACCAATAGAATTAGTCCACTAAATTTTAAATATTAATTTGGATTTTTTTATTGATTGCAATATTTATTCTTATATCTCACACACAAATAGAAATATTGTTACAAAAATAGTCAAACTTTTCAAGGACGCTAAGAATGTATTTCCTATGGATGCTAGGACGTTTTTATTTTATTTCTATTCACTAAAAGTATATCCAGTAGTTCTATACAAATTATTGCGGTACTTTAATCCAATACTTTGTAATAAATATATGTATAGGCTAAACAAAGTACTGTAGCGCTATAAAGATTTACTTTCAGAGTTTGCACTGAAAACAGAATTCTTCAGATCGCAAAAGCATTCTTTCCTGGAATCTATCAGTCTAAGTATGGTCTCTTTTCTTAAATTTTTGGACTACTTTGATCATTTTTAATATGGTACATAACGTTTACTTCATGCGGGATTACGTATATGAAATAATATAAAAATTTAGAAATTGATTTTTGGGTATTCCAGCGTGTCCTGAGGCTTAACAATTACAACGTTCCCGAACTACATACAGGTTCCATAATCAGGCCTTATTGACAGAAAAAAGGTTCAGTTCTTTGGAGTAGCTGGAGTAGGGGATCCTTCTAGTCCAATCTAGCTGCCCTGATGTATGTAGTTTCGAAACGTTGGAAGTGTTCAATTCCAGGACGCGGTAGGATACCCAAAAATCTATTTCTGAACAAATTCACCTAAAAGCGAAAACTTATAGGTCTACAGAAAATTTACTTTAAACTATTTACTTTAAACTATCATTCGTCTGTGTGAATAATTTAGATCAAAAATGACAATTCAAAAATTGACTCTGATCTATTTCATTTTATGGATACTACTTGCATATTATACTAGTATGCAGAAAGTTGAACACTATGACAGTTTTGCAATTTTCCAGACAAGGCGACAGGGAGAATCTTTTATATTATATTGTGATTCGATTCCTCGGCTTCATATGAAGCTGTATAGCTCTGTGTTTAATGTGGTAAGGTTTAACAACTGCCGGGCATGAACGCAAAATTATATCATACACTCCCTTCGAACAGCTAGCATTAGGTAAACTGAAAACGTGCATAATTAATAGATAGGAGGAGCAGTCAGACATAACTGAACATTTCAATTTTACGGGATCACACAATGATAAAAGATTTGAATCAGAGAATTGTATCTGCACACTACCGTGAAACTGTTATGAATCAAATAGCGAATAACAATTAAATTAATTACAAAAGTGTGAAATCTACCAACGTACTACTTTTCCGCACAATTTACAAAAAAAAGGAAGGAATAATCTATCTTTTAATGTGATTGGCTGTATAGTACGTTAATTTAAAGTTGTTTATGTGTTACACGAAAATAACAATTTAATTTTATCGGTAAGTTAAGTGCATTACTTACATAAAATTTCCGTTCCAAAGAATATTCTACTTTCATCGAGTTAGTTACGTATTTTAAAATTTTATTCAATTAAATTTTAGAATAATTTCTCACAAAAATTGTAAATTCTGTCGATGAACATAAGTATTTGACATTATGAAGTAAAAAGGTAAAGTTATCTCTATTACATACCAAGAAGGCCAGCTTTACAGATTATTAGCATTAGCAGTAGTAAGGATGTCAGTCCCTCGTGCCTGTCGCTTTTCTTCCAACGAAATGCCTCTGGTAGGTACCCATTTCTGTTACACGCTGAGTGACCCCTAGGGCCACAGTGCTGCAAGAAGAAAAAATTTCATAACACCATCCGGTATTAAATCCGCGAAATTTCGGCGCAATGCCTTAACAATGTCAGTACTGCGCACCCCATTTGGCATTGTAAAAAAAAAGTTGTAGTAAGAAATTTTGTATACATAAAATTTAAATACTATTCTAATAGAAGTATAATACAAAAGCTTTACCAAATCATCCGACAGATTTCCGCACTATCGTTCCTTTCTTTATTGTAACAGGTAGGTTCCTCATTTAGATAAGGCATGTCATTAAATATTTTCAGATTATATTGTGTTTGGATACAAGTTTTATACTCAAACTACACATAGGGTAAACTAGGGTCTGTTGGACAATCGGGCATGTTGGACACTCTGTACTTTAACGTGTTACCTCGCCTGGCGAGGAAACACGTTAAAGTACAGAGTGTCCAACATGCCCGACTGTCCAACAGACCCTAGTTTACCCTATGAGTAATTGAAAATTTGTTATAAAACAACCATCATTTTCCTACAAAACGGACTTAATTTAGGCAATTTACCTCACTATCTACATCTGAAGCATTGTCTAATAATATTTACTATGACTATGGCCTGAATTTGAATCCCAGTGATGGCGAAGTCGTATTTGTATTGTACAAAGTTAATATTGAGGTTTCTTTACGAAGATCTCCGTTTCCCTCCATCATTCCGCTGTCATTGTCCATTTGAATATTCACCATCATTATTTCAATAGTATCTACTCAAAATAATGCAGCTGGAAGTAGTATTGTGACTGACGTACAGATAGCATCAGTTTGAGGAGTCGTAGTATGTTCTCGAAGGTGAAAGAGCGCTCTTTCGGGATTTCGCCGAACTTTAATCCTACATGGCAGAATCGACTGATGACACCATATATCTGAGTCACGATATCTACAAGAAATCGGCCATTCTGCCTCAAGCAACCATTCCTATATAAAAGGATGGTACATCCAATAAGTCTCGGGCATCTCAGTATATTATAAGAAGTATGTATATTTTTAAATTTCAGCATGGAGTTTAAAGCCACGGTAGCGAATTTGGATAGGTATTTTTGCATTTGCTGCTCATCTTCAGATCTGTGGGCACATGACGGTGATAATAACCTTGATCTTATATACTCAGATAGCTCGGCCTTGCAGGTTTTGACGGTAACAACTTTTGTCAGGTTTACAATGTTACATAAGGAGTCACGTCATAATTCCCATTTGAATTGCATTAGAGACTGTACTGCCGTCTCGTGTTCGTTTACGGCGGACGGGTGGCTATCCTGGCGGTTGTTCTCTTCAAAGTGCTGCCGATTTTAACATAGGGATGAGCTGTCTGTTGCATATATGATCTAGTATAATAATAATTAGACTTTTTGACATGCATCATATTTTCATTAGTTTTTGTGACGCTTTATCAACTGCGATGGCTATCTAGCGTCTGAGTGAAATGAAGAAGATAATGCCAGCGAAATGAATTCGGAGTCCAGCGCCGAAAGTCCTTAATAGTTTGAGGAAAATTCACTGAAAAAATCTTAACCAGGCAAATTGTCTCAACTAGGATTTGAACCCGGGCCCGCTCGTTTCACGGGCGGACATGATAACTGTTACTCTACAGTGGTGGATCCATCACAAATTGTGGTAGTTCCAAAACTATGAAAGTTTCGTACTCATTGGAAATGTATACACATATGATGCCTATTATTAAGATAAGATTACACACAACACTATCTGTTGTAAAGACTTGATTAAATCGTACTTCTAAATTCTCATGAATTTCAACTGTTCTTTTGAACCAGTCGCTACCAGAGCTCGGTTTTTTTCAGTTTTTAGAGTGACGTAAGATTTGAAGGGTACAGGAAAGGAACGAGCATAATCCACTTTTACAAACTGTTCAGGAAACCAGTTTATAGTTTGTCTTAAGCATATAGGCCTACTTTGCATTGCACGTCAAATCTAAAATCTGTCATAGCACTTAGATCACAGTGTTTTAATCTTTTTATTTAATTGGGTTATTTTACGAAGCAGTATCAGCATCTAGGTCATTTAGCGTTTGAATGATATGAAGATGATAATGCCAGTGAAATGAGTCCGGAGTCCAGCACCGAAAGTTACCCAGAATTTGCTTGTATTGGGTTGAGGGAAAACCCCGGAAAAAACCTCAATCCAGGTAACTTGCCCGGACCGGAATTCGAACCCGGACCACCTGGTTTCGCAGCCAGACGCGCTGACCGTTACTCCACAGGTGTGGACCTGTTTCAATCATGCCATAGGATTAGACTACATGGAATCCTACTGCACACAACACTCGTAACTCATTTTTAAGAAAAGTGGACAAAGCTGGTTCTATCCCTGTACCCTTCATTTGTGTTTGACGCGTATTACCATGCTTTATATGAATATGTGTCGGTAGAATTAAATGTTGTAAATCTTCTACATTAAACTCGGTCACAGTGTTACTCCAGTTACGCGGGGTTAACATGAAGCCTAGCCTCTACTTAAGACAACTCAGAACACCAAAACTTCTAAGAAGAATAGCCCATGTCCAAGACGATATTTTAACCTACAACAGTACCTTCCAGGCAGCCAGCACCAACGCAAACTGCATCCAAAATACTAACATTACATTTACTCTGTATACTGAAGTCAGAAAACCGCATACCTTCACTTCTTTCATTTTGTTTTTTGGCGTAGTTAGCCTGAGAAACTGTAAGCTTCCGCGAATTAGCTGTTATAATTACCCAAGTTGCTCTTAATATCGGTTCCCATATACAACCGCACGTTGGACTGGAAATTAGTTCATCCTTAGTACGTAGATGCCAGCACATGGTTAATCTAAGAAAGAGAAGCTAAACCCGGTATACAGAAATACCGGACCAGAATATTACATAGACAGCCACACACTGCGTCAAGTCATCGACCCAGCTGCACCATGCTGCACCATGGTAAGTGACGCAGTGTGAGACGGTCCAGAAATCCGCACGGACTGACCAATAAAAAAAAAATTGAATTCTGATTTACTTATGAAATAAGTTTTATTTGTACATCTTTTTAAACTACAATATCCAAATATCGTGTATTTAAACAAGATAACTGTATATAGACTAAGAAAACACATTTAAAAATGAATTTAAAGAATGATAGTAATACTTATTTATTATGGCATTAAAGAACTAATGAATTAATTCAATTAAATGCCATGTAATATTTTATATGTTCGTATGTTATGTGAGATTCGTGGAATTCAAACTGTCAATTTTTAAAGCCTTATTATTATTATTATTATTATTATTATTATTATTATTATTATTATTATTATTATTATTATCATCATCATCACCATTATCATCATCCTTAAAGGCAACATAATCTGTGGATTTTTCATGAACAATGTTAACTTACGTTTAATCCCAGGGATAATAGATTTAATAATTTGTTTTATATTAATAACTATTCAAAAAATGTCCTTTGATTTTAATTACCTATTCGAGTTTAAGATTTTAGTATTTTTTGTTAAAATTTTAATGAAAGAAAGCAATGAAAGGTACAATCTATTCTAAAACAAAAATTTTACATCTCTTTCACCTGTTCCAAGATGCATTAAAACTGCCAACTCACATAGTAATGATCTTTTTATACCCCAAATGTATAAGTTGCATAATCTCTTATTAATTGTTAGTTATTTACCATATGAATGTTATATATTATTGTTATCGCATATTGCTAATATTTCTGTGTTAACTAATCATTAATTATTCGCTGTTGGTTAATATTAATGAGGGGTTCGGGGGTAAAACATGGTAACTGGCATTTTGATCAAAAATAATATACATACATACATACATAAGTGTTCTGCCCATGGGCAGGTCTTTCACTGCAAACCCAGCATTCTCCAATCTTTCCTATTTTCTGTTTTCCTCTTAGTCTCCGCATATGATCCAAAATGATACACCTATCTTGCATTCTGCGTCTAATGCAATAATTAGTTTTACATCTCAACAGATGGCAAAAGTATACAGATTTTACTTTCCTGGTAACTATAAAAACTGGTGCATGTATAAATTTTTATTCACCTAATAACTTCAAAACACTAAAATGTCTCTTACCATGTTTTACTCCCGAACTATTCAAGGTTATTATTAGCGTTAATTTTTCTTTGTTAATTATGTTACTAGGCTCCTAATTAAGATCGCATACATTTTAAACGAAGACTAACGAACTTTCTCATGATGTAGAAAAGGGCAAAGGCACTCCGATTATAAACCATTAATGCCCACAGGTTACCACAAAGTTAAATTTTGTTATGAAATTGGATTTAATTGTAATTTTTTGTAGATTGTAAGCATCCCACCTTTTCCAGGCAAATGATTTTAGCAGCAGCAGCAGCAGGGGTATCAGTCAAACGTGCTTGGGGCCTTCAACCCGAACAAAATTCCTGGTACTCATTTCTCTTAGAGGCTGACAAACCTTAAGGCCATAGTGCAGCCGGAAGGATTAGATCGGTAATCAAACCCGCGACCTTCCGGCTTGTAGAGCAGCGCCTTAGCAGCGACTTTGCCGCACGGCCCCTTGTAATGTAATATGTCAGCAACATTTTTTTTTTGTATGTCTATGTTTTTAAGTAATTGGCGCCGTCTCTCCCATTTTTGAACAATTCCAACCCTCTTCTGTTTTCAAATCTCCTGATTTTATATTTCAGTGCTAGATATTTCAGAACTTCATGTTTTCTGATTTTCTTCATGAATTTTTCTGCCAAGATAATATCTTGTTTGCTGTCCACTGTCGTCGTGAGTGCTGTTTTTGACCACAGTGTTTTAAAAATATGTAGCAGACATATTTATAACAAAGTGGGAATACACTGTTTATTTAAAACCTTTTTTTCAAACTGCTGAGTAGAGAGTTCTATAACTTGGTGACGTCTGGAAGTATCCTAGTTGAGGTGCGGCATTCGTAAATGGCATATTAGATTAGTTGCAACAGCGATGTGACATACTCGATGCCAGCCATCACTGTTTTCATAAAGTACTTCCTGCCACTTTATCATCATTACAAAATTGGAGAAATTGACATATTCTTCATTAGAAAAATTACAGCTGTGTAGAAGTCATTCATCTGCTGTAAAATTCCACTCGACGTGACATGTTTAGAGAATTTTAACTCTTTTATACTGGTTTATTTTACAACAATTTATCAACTTTTATGGTTATCTAGCTTCCAAGTGAAATTAATTCGACAAAGCCAGCGAAATGAATCCGGAGTCCAGCGCCGAAAGTCACCCAGCATTTGCTCTTAATGGGTTGAGGGAAAAAACCGGAAAAAACCTCAATCAAGTAACTTGTCGCTATCAGGATTTGAACACTGACTCGCTCGTTTCACGGCCAGTTTAACTCTTTAAAGTAGCGTAAGTCCTTTCGTAAGTCCAGTATCTTCCAGGTATTTAATAGGGGAGAGTTGCCGAATTTGGACCGTTGCCTAAATTGGACCGCAGTTGTATTTCCATATATAGAAATATTTCAGACATTTCAGTTGACACCACTGCTAGCTGATGCTGCCTAAGGTACTCATCTTGAAGTTGAGTGAACTGCAGCCATCTTAGCGAATAGGATTGCCGTTAATGTGTTTTGGTGTTTTCGCTTACAATTTTTACGCTACGGATCTTAAGCTTCTATATACAGTAGGAGTAAGTAATAACAATTTCTATACTATACGTTACAAGTATTTTTCATTAGCTACTATATGCGCGTTTTAAAAATAGTTTTTAATTTCATGTGTTTGTTTGCATAAGTGAACAAGTTGCCTAGGTTGGACCTCTGCGCGTTGCCTGGATTGGACTGGTCCAATTTAGGAAACTGTTAGTATTTTTTTTTTCAACATCGATATAAAGCATTATATTATAGTCGACGTTAAGAAAAAGTAGTATATTGGGGGATTCTGTGTCTTTATGTTTCCAAGATATCAAAAAGGGGAACCTACCAGAAATGAAATGATATTTTGAAGATGGCGGTAGCAGCATAAAGGAATGGTGACTATGGACTCAACGAGTATGCTCGCGTATATGGAGTGCCATAGACTACATCAAAGAGACATGCTGATTGCAAAAACGCTTTCCAATGAAGTCCTTCGGAAGGCAAGCAACCTTCAATTGAGATATGGAACAAATTATTGCCTACCACATTCTCTTGTTTGAAGAAAGGTTTTATGAGTTGACAATCAAAGATATTCATAAGCTTGCTTTTGATGTCGCAGAAAAATATGATGCTCCTTCGGAAGGCAAGCAACCTTCAATTGAGATATGGAACAAATTATTGCCGACCACATTCTCTTGTTTGAAGAAAGGTTTTATGAGTTGACAATCAAAGATATTCATAAGCTTGCTTTTGATTTCGCAGAAAAATATGATGCTCCCTACACTTTTAACAAGGAGAAAAAAATGATCGGAAAGAAGTGGTTGTGTGCTTCTATGAAGCGAAACTCAAAACTTTCTTTTCGTCAACCAGATGGCCCGAGCTAAGGAGTTCAATAGGGACAGTGCTGAAAAAAAAAACTGTCGGTAAGAATGGTATCACAGAAAATAAAGTGTTCAACGTTGACGAATCTGGATTTACAACGGTGCAAAAGAGGCAACAGAAAGTTATAGCTCAGAAAGAGAAACACCGAGTTGGAGCCGTAAGTGGTGAAAGAGGTGTAAACATCACAGTAGTCTGTGTTGTCAATGCGGCGGAGTTCTTTATACTGCCACTGGTAACTTTCAAACGCAAGAAGAAATCATGCCACCTTTTTATTTTTTATGTCTACGTTTCCTTAATCACAGGAGTTTCCTAGCCAAACAGGGACTTTCCAATTCTATGTAACATTTTTGCATTTCTTTTCTATGAGTCTTCCTCTAATTTTGAAATAGGCTATGTAACCGAGACAAGGAACTAATATAAAACTAATTCAGTGCAAAGAGAAATATTCTGAGTGTAACAATCAGCTTGAATGGAATACTGTTTCTGTAATTAACTTATCTTGTTTCTCTTTAATTTTTCATCAAAGTTCAGAGAATTGTGTAACTTCTTTCACCAAATGTTAATATCTGATACATTTTAACGTAAAATTTGGCGAATTAAAGATGTTTATAATAAATACCCTTCTTCTGCTTATTTGTTTAGTATTACTAATGTATTTTTGCGAGGTCCAAATTGGGATACTATGAGTCCAAATTAGGCAACCGGTTACCCAATTTGGACCATTTCCATGATTTTGGTTTTACCTTTTTATATTTAATAGGAATTTAGCAATTTAAATTATAACACTATAGGATAAAAGTACATAGAATGTAGAATGTACTAGAACATATTTTGATTTAATTTAACCATTATTAAAGACATGGGATTAAAAAACATAAAACTGGTCCAATATAGGCAACCTTCCCCTAAATGTACTAAAAATAACTCCAGCCGCTGATATTTGCACGGATTTACAGTAGTTTTTAGATACTTTTGCTTTCCATTATTAAATAATAATTATAACTTTTTTTTAGTTTTATCTTTTTGAGAAAATTCCAATATCTATTGTTATGGTCTCAAATATTGTATGTTTTTCTCTAATACCTTCATATCTAGGCGGTTATAATGCAATGTTTTCTTAGTTGAGATTCGAATTCAATACAAGATTTCATAAGCACTGCTTCTGGCTTATGTTATAGTGATACAGGTTGATAGTGAGTTCGTGTTTGAGTAAATCATTCTTTTTTAATATCTGTCTTAGACTGTAGTGCAGAATCAAGAACGATTAATTGACGATATGGCGGCAATTGACTGCTGTCGAAATGAAAATGATAAAATAAATTAAAACATTCTACGTAAACATGCCCCGTATCCGAATTACTTACTGGAAATTTCACACACACATGAACGGAAACAAATTCTGTTCCTCTTGATGAAAAGTAATCAAATAACTAAAGTATGGCTACAACTAGCTAACAAAAAAGAAAAACCTACGGAAATATGGCGTTGGTTTCTCTTCACTCCATATCTTGAGCCAAAAACAGTAAGGAAGAGACAAACATGAATACTTAGTTTCAAATTTAAGGGTTCCGAACCATAGTGGGCCAAGCGCCATATGTTATTAAAAACGGAGAAAACAAGATATAAAATTAAGTGATTACCACAATTTAATGAAACATATAGCAAGTAATATTAAGTATCCACATTAAAAATAAATGATACGTCAATCTTCATTAAACTATGGTATTCACTTCATTTTAACCCTTGCTTTCACCGATTTTAATAAATGGCGCTTGGCCAACTATGGCTCTGAACGCTACAATTGTCGGCCATATTTTCAAGTATTTTATTCCAACCTAGCTCCTTTATCATTATGCTATCATTTCAAACTACGAAGTATTTTCTGAATTCAAACGTTTGTCTAAGTAAACAAATTTTTATTTTAAAATTCATCCAAATATTTTACAACAATTGCAACCAAAGAAAGGATTTTAAAAATGTATATCATATTGAAAAAAAAAAAACATAATAATATTGACACATTGCGGATTTTCATAGCAAACAACTTCTCTAGATAGGCCTATGTTACAGACGCTTTGAAAAATGTGATGCGTATGCAAATAGGATACTCAAACAAAAAAAAGCAGACTAGTAGAATGAAGCTGTGCATCCAGTATATTGATGTATCAAGATCACGCCTGCAGCGATCAATTAAACTGACCCGCCTCACAGATATGTTGGAGATGTTGCAGACTTGGCACAGGGTATGCGGGTCAACTCACTCTCATTCCAGTCGCAGTATTAGGATTCCCTTCCTATTGTTCTTGCAGTTTAATGTTCAGATTTTTCTGTGAGATTTAAAACGAAAAATGTACTGTATGTTTAAAAAGTAGACTATTGAAATGCGAGTACAAACAAAAGGAGTTAAAATTATGTTCTCTTTCTCTGTGTTATTCCAACATCGCAATCAAAATTGAACAAAGCACACAGAATCTCCAAACAATACAGTAACGTTTCAGAAATTCGTTCAGTTTTGTCTAATGTATAGAGGTTAATGCGCATTTTAAACTGCTATCGAATAAATGAAACTAAATTAAAATATGACCCCTAATCCATATCCGATATGCAAATTCAGTCGTCCAATTTAACAGTTCCAATCATATTCTTTCACATTTTATTATACTTTATCGTTCTCCATATCCATAACTAATCATAGCAGAGCTTTAATAATTCATACAGGTTCTAAAGTTCAATATTTAAATGTTAATATGTTGGAAGTCATATCTTTTCAAGCACGGATGTTTTTAATTGAAATGAGAAATTATTAAATCCTACAACAATGCATGCTAAAATAACACATATAACTAACTAGAAATTTTTAAACATTTATAACGCATTCAAAGTCGTATATAAATATTTCGTCTTGTAAAGAAACACATTTTAAAATAGGAGGAGAGCTAAATTATGATTATTAACTCTGTGCTAAAGTAAAAAATAAACAATGTAATGTATAAAATTTAATCTATGAGGTTATGTTCTTCGCACAATTAAAACTTTTATATTGATGATGTCATGTAAGAAGGATTTAAAATTGTAAATAACAATTTGTTTTGAATTATTTTACCAAAAATATCAAACTGTTTGCAGATGACCAAGTATTATTCATCTCCGCAGAATACGTCATGTTGGGTCTTACTGTTGTTTTATATATTATTTGTATCTTGCTTTCATGTAAAGTATCATATACAGGGTCTTAAAAAATTATCCAATATTTTAGAAGGTGCTAGTATGCATCAAAAAAAGAAAATAATGTCTAATAAACATGGGTCCTACAACATATACTTTCTGAGATCTGGACACTTGTTCATAGGAGGTACTCAATGTGACATCCATTCATGGCAAAGTTAATAACCCTTCGGTGTAAGGAATCACGCACTCTTTGAAATTGACCTCGTTGTTCTTATATGTGCTGACATGCATTGAAGACGCGATCCTGAAGTGCCTGCACATTGTTGATTGGAGTGATCTCATAACCAAAAGTCTAGAAGATTTAGGTTTGGGGAACGAGTAGGCAAGATGTGGGGCCTCCCCGATTAATCCACCGGTCCTGAAATGTCAGCGACAGGTGTTCACGCACATTGCGGAAAAAATGTGCTGGTGCGCCATTGTGCATGAACCACATCTGTACTCTTTGCTGACATGGCACATACTCCAGCAAGGTAGACAATAAGTTAATAAGAAGTCCTGATAACGAGGCCCAGTTAATCTCTGTGGTAGCACGTATGGCTCTATAAATTTTGTTTTTATTGGGTTATTTTACGACGCTGTATCAACATCTAGGTTATTTAGCGTCTGAATGAAATGAAGGTGATAATGCCGGTGAAATGAGTCCGAGGTGCAGCACCGAAAGTTACCCAGCATTTGCTCGTATTGGGTTGAGGGAAAACCCCGCAAAAAATCTCAACCAGGTAACTTGCCCCGACCGGGATTCGAACCCGGGCCACCTGGTTTCGCTGACCGTTACTCCACAGGTGTGGACTCTATAAATCTGTCGCCAGAACGCCTGCCTATGCGTTGGTTGAGAATCGATGCTGATGCCTTGTTTCTTCAACTGCTTGATATATACAGTATGTATATATATATAATATATAGTTTCTAAATATAATATCCTAGATAACCAGAGCTACGTGCTACTTAAGTGGAAGAAGCCTATAATTTAAAAATATCTACTCATAAAATAGAATTTCTGGATTCAAAGTTAACCCATAGTCACTCATATTTCTTCTAATTTTCTTTCTCATTAAAAGGCAAGCTAAAAATTTGTTCATTTATCATGTTTTCTGATCTTCAGATGTCTAACATTCACGCGATCTTTCTTGTGATCTATCCTGAGATTTATCTATATCTCCTCTTTGTACACCTTCACTAGTCTGGTATAGTGGTGGGGTGTGATTTGAAGATTTGTAATTTTGTCGCTGTGACTGGTTTATCACTAGTTCCGACTGTGACTATAGTTCCAAAATCACAGCTCCGAGAAATAGCCACCTCCAACCGACATGTGTTTCATAGCGATGGCGACTGATGTACGTATGTGTAACAGCTCAATAGTCCAGACAACTGCAAGTCAAAAAATTAACTTGAAGGACAACATAACTGGGATCTAATTAATTTTCGTTCTACTCAAAGGTTAACGTCGGCAACCCTTTGATACTGAAGCTACAATGAACTCGCTATCTTCTTCCACGAATGATTCACCTAATCACTTGTAAATACTGTTGGACGAAGATACGCGCCCATACTTCGCGATAACACAGTTCAGAGCATATTTTATTTTTAGTATACTTGACGCGCCAGTCACTATTGTTGATATAAGGCAAAAAGAAAATTGAGTCCCTACTGACATCATTCCGGAGGGAAAGACAGAAGTCCATAAAAAGATCTGGAATGGGGAGTGATGAAGTGTATGAGTCAACTTGGTTCACGTATAAACATATGTCGTTCCTTTCGGACAAATTGACGCCCAGAAAAAAACAAAGCTCCAACCTTATGCACACAAAGTAAATTATTGGCACTGAAAAGTGTCTTTTCGTAAGCATGATGCGCATTCGACAAACACAGACAAAATTCTCTTTTTAGTATTTTAAGATAATTATTGTCAATAAGGTATCCGTATATTGAAACTTTCCCCTGTCTTGTAGTCGTACCTTAATAAAATCTTCCAGTTCCTCAATTATAGCTGTACATACTTCTGGAACAGGTAATCATCTGTTTCGACACTTTAAAATTGAATAAATACATTAAACTTGTATACGAATCTCCTGTAGCAAGATATCGAAGTTTTAAGTTCCTGAATAGGTATTGCTTCTCGTCAGCCTGTGTCTTTCGTGGAAATTTTTGGCCCTATTTTGCACAGTTATATTTCGAAGTCTGTTTCTGAAATGCGACAGAATTTGTGAAACTGTCCCGATTCCATTCGACGTAAATCATGAAGCAAGTCAGTGCCTCTATATTGGTTGCGACTTTCGTAGAGTGGCGTCTGCCACCATCGCCTTTTGGTTATTAACTTTTTTTTATTAAACTGCCTATAATAACAACGGCTGCACTTGCTATAATTATATTTTCGTCTGCCATTATTGTGGATAATCAGCTGATGATTTGTACGTTGCTACAAATAGCGAACGAACAACGAAGTTTCGCTTCATCATTCGTTCGTTGTTCGTACGCTAAGTGTGTATGCACCTTAAGGCAGGGATGGGAAACAGTCTCTTTCAGAGAGCTTAGCCTCTCCCCCTTGCCTTAGTTGCTGTTATGCAGACTGCCCTATTTACAGTACGAGTGTCCCGCCCTTATGTAAGACATTATACTTAGGACTCGCGTTACGGAATGCACGCTGGTTCGAGTCCTCATGGGAAGGCATTTTTTCATGAAAATTTGGCCAGTGTATGGGATCGATTTCCACGCAGCATCGTTATGAATTTGAGGAGCTACGATAGGTAACGAAATCCGATTTCGAAACCAACTTTAATGGCTTGGGGGATCACCCTGCTGACAACACGATATCGTCGGCTTACGAGCAAAACACATTAAGTCATTAACACATTACTTCTGAAAAAAGTCGTATATAATGTATGTGTATAAATTTAGAATTGGAAAATTAAATACACACAAAGAGAATGATCTTGCTAAAAATAATACTTTGAAGATTCAGTTTTGCCAAGAACTTCCAAACGCCTTTTTCTCAGAAATAATATTTTTGACTTAATGTGTTTTGCTTGTAAACTGACGATATCTCCGTTCTGAGTGGATGATCGTTCACCTCTGCTGAGATATGCAGACATGAAGCCAACATCCTGCTGGTCGGCCCTGGCCCTACAGGGATACTCTAGTGAGAAAGTGAAAATTTTAGGGATTTCTTTTTTTCCACTTAAAAACATCATTATTAAGTGTACTTTCATCCTGCCAAATGAGTTTGTTCAATTCCGCTTTTAAGTTGGTTTTAAAAATGTTTTATAATGTCTGCGTGGGCAATAGAATTAAAATAGGACGTTCTAAAATGTCATTTAAGGACTTGAAAATTTTATGGATTCCTTTTTTATGGACTTTTTTAATGTGCGCTTTCATCCGTCCAAAGAAATTCAATAAATTCCGATTCTAAGTTGAATTTAAAAAAATGTTTTATAATGCCTGTGTGAGTAATAGAATGAATAGCCCATTTATCGTAACATTTTTAGCAGGGTTCTGACTATATTTTATAGTAAATATTATCCCATTTGTATGAAATTTTGCAGGAACATAGATACAAAGCCCTAGATCAGTTCCAAGTATCGATTTTGTATAATTTTGTTGGTGCCCCAAGTGTTAGTAATTTTTATTGTTGTCAAATTTCAATAAGTTGAATTATAAATTTTGAAGGCAATAATTACAAACCTAAACGACATATGAACACGTTATTTGAGAAACTCCTCATGTCCAAAATCATCAAATTTTCAGGAGAGATAGAAAACTAAATATTTCCCATATGAAAATAATTTTATGTAAATAAATATTTTTCCCTTAATTTTACCTTGTAACTACATGTTTCAAGTTCAAAATTGAGGTTTTAACACATGTCAGTTCCTCAGGAAAATTATTTAAATATTTGGGACATGAGGGCTTTCTCAAATAAAAGATTAAATGTGGGAAGTTATGTCATTATTAATGAAGCAGAATGCGATAGAAGTTATTGTATTGTTGTAAAGTATTAATACACGTATTATATAGGGTGTGACAATGGGATATGACGGTTTTTATAGCCCTGTTGTGGGACACTCAGGACGAATTGAAAGGAAAAACATATACCGAAGTAATATAGTACAATGCAATTTATTAATGTCTGATTATTTTAAAAAAATTACATTTCGAAGTAGCCTCCACGGCAACGAATACATTCTTGTAATCTGCTATGAAAGTTCTGCATAACTCGCCCCAGCAAAACGGATTCGGTGGCACTAATTTCGTTCCTTATGTTTTGTTTCAGCTGAATGATGGTGCGAGGCTTGTTGCGATACACCCTACTTTTGAGATAACCCCACAGGAAGTAATCAGCTGCAGTCAGGTCAGGAGATCTTGGCGGCCAGGCAATATCTTCAAATCGTGACATTATTCGTCCTGGAAACATATTTCGCAGACAGTTCATTGAACCATGAGCAGTGTGCGCTGATTACTTCCTATAGGGTTATCTCAAAAGTAGGGTGTATAGCAACAAGCCTGGCACCATTATCCAGCTGAAACAAAACATAAGGAACGAAATTAGTGCCACCGAATCTGTTTTTTTGGTGCGAGTTGTACAGAACTTTCATAGCAGATTGTAGGAATGTATTCGTTGCCGTGGAGGCTACTTATGGAATGTAATTTTTAAAAAGTAATCAAAATTAATAAATTGCATTGTACTAGATTACTTTCAGTAAATGTGTTTCCTTTCAATTCGTCCCGAGTGCCCCACAACAGGGCTCTAAAAATCGTCATATTCCACTGCTACACTCTATATCTTGATGTCTACAAAAATTATTGGTATGAGTCAATAATAGTGTGAAAAAGTTGGTTGATAAGAATTTTCTATTAAATCATCCTTAGGTAAGGTCACATACACAGCACTGTCCAGTTATATCAAATCATACTAATGCTACCAACATATAAATATACAACTTTTTAACATTACTTACTTACTTACTAACTTACTCACTTACTTACTTACTTACTTACTTACTTACTTACTTACTTACTTACTTACTTACTTACTTACTTACTTACTTACTTACTTACTTACTTACTTACTTACTTACTTACTTACTTACTTATGGCTTTTAAGGAATCCGGAGGTTCATTGTTGCCCTTACATAAGCCCGCCATCAGCCCGCATCCTCAGCAAGATTATTTCAGTGTCTACAATCATATCCCACCTCTCTCAAATCCATTATAATATTATCCTCCCGTCTACATCTCAGCCTCCCCAAAGGTCTTTTTCCCTACGGCCTCTCAACTAACACTCTATATGCAATTCTAGATTCGTCCATACTGCTACATATCCTGCCAAACTCAAACGTCTGGATTTAATGTTCCGAATTATGTTAAGTGAAGAAAACAATGGGTGCAGTTCTGCATTATGTAACTTCATTCCTCTTAGCCCCAGATATTTTCCTAAGCACCTTATTCTCAAACATCCTTAACCTCTGTTCCTCTCAAAGTGACAGTTAAAGTTTCACAACCGTAAATAACAACTGGTAATGTGTCTGTGTGTGTTATAAATACTAACTTTCAGGTTTTTTGAAAGCAGACTGCATGATAAAAGCTTCTCAACCGAATAACAGACATTTCCCGTATTTATTCTGTGTTTAATTTCCTCCTGAGACTTTTTAACATTACCAACATATAAATATTAAATATTTTCAAAGCTATTCCAAAATCATAGAAAGTGATGTAATTGAGAAAACCCTGATGTCCTGTACTTGAGGGGTTTCTCAAATATATGCATTTTTCAAGATGCTCTGTATGCTGCAAGAATGACTAAACTTCAGAGGTTTCTTCATAAAACGATGTATCGACCCCTAAAGATATTATATGATGCGTATCTCAATTTTGAAAAAAAAAATGGACGTGAGGGGTTTCTCAAACAACCTGTTCATATACGAAAAATTATATTAGGGGTTATTTAGTTAACTATTCTATACCACATGTTAAACTTTTATTAGCGTAGAATTAAATTTGAATAAAGATACAGGGTTTCCAAAAATACTAAAAATATAATAATTAAAAATTTATTATTCAAAAACTATAAAATCAATTACTTTCAAATATTCAATGTTTCAATACAATATCAATGGCAACATACCGTGAAAATTGGATTGAAATCTGTAAAATATCAGGGGGAGTCAAATGAAAACAATATATATTTTGTTTATTTAATTTATTGAACAAAAATGAAACACAAGTGTATCATTTTTCGACATAGTCTCCTTGACGTTCAACACAGGTCCTCTAGCGCGTAGCAACTGCACAGATTCCACTGAAAAAAAATCTGCCACTAATGCACCGTCTGGTGTACCCCTTCATCAGAACGAAATCTCTTTCATTCCATCGCCTGTTTGAGTGGTCCAAATAAGTGATAATCGTTCAGGACAAGATCTGGTAAGTATGGCGGATGTGGAAGAGTATCGAAGTGAATGTCATTAATTGTTGCAACTGCTGCACGTGCAGTATGAGGCCGAACATTGTCATGTTGCAAAATGACACCTTAGTCAGATGTCCACTTCGCTTTGATTTGATTGCAGGCCGAAGATGATTTTTTAACAAATCTGAATATTACTCACTGGCAATGGTGTTTCCCCTAGACGTATAGTGCTCTAAGATAATGCATCGTTCCTCCCAAAAGAGAGTTAGCATAACCTTCTTTGTAGATGGCTGCGTCCGGAACTTCTTGAGTTTTGGTGATGAAGAATGGCGCCATTCCTTGCTTGCTCTCTTTGTTTCGGATTAATGGTAGTGTACCCAGATTTCGTCTCCAGTAACTATTCTCGCAAGGAAGCCATCACCTTCTGCTTCAAAGCGTAGCAGAAGTTCTTCACAGGCGTCAATACGTCGTCGCTGTTTGAGTACTGGAGTGAGCTGCCGTGGCACCCATCTTGCAGACACGTTGTGAAACATAAGCACATGGATAATGAGATGTGCTGAACCATGATTAATGTTCAGATTTGTGGCTATTGCATCCATCGTTGCGTGTCGGTTTTCTATCACTATGGCTTCAACTGCTGTAATAGACTCTGGTTCACAACGCGGTGTGCCTGACCTGGGCGGGGAGCGTTTGTCACAAAAGTCACGCCGTTACTGAACTTTCTACTCCACTCGTACACTTGCGGCTGTGATAAACATGCATCAACATATTGGACTTCATTAGCCGATGGATTCCAATAGGTTTCACACCTTCATTGCTCAGAAAACATATGGCAGAACATTGTTCTTCGTTGGTGCATGTCGGAGTGGGGCAGCCTTCTTTAAACTGATACCACAGTCTAGTATATACAGTCACGAAGCTTGAGTTGTGAGGGTGCTAGCAACAATAGACTGTGCCGGTACTATTTCGCATTGTCTATAATGAGGCGATATTAGCGATCCTAGTGGTTAGCAACTATCTATGGATGCATATTTACTACGTATTGAGCTTCGTGACTGTATATACTAGACTATGCTGATACTGTGACAGCTTTTCTCTTGTCTGCACTATTCTGCCATCTGTAGGGCACTGTTAATAGCAGTGGTAACAGTACTGCCAACTTGCAGACAATGGCGCGAAGTTTCTAATTTTTATTACATATTTAAGGTTTTCATTTGACTCCCCCTCGTATAAAAAGTTTTGAAAATTACCAGAATGTCTCCTCCATGTGTTGTGGCGCGACGAATTATTATTTATTGTTCTTTATATTTTCATCTTTATGCTTCTCATTAATTCAATTGTTTTGTTTGACCAGCTTTGCTCTCAGCAGCATGATTTCATTTTATCATGTTGTGTCTTATTGTCGTTTTAATATTATATTCTCATCTTGCTTTCAAGAATCAAATATTTGTTTCTGAATATATCCCTCAGATAGCCAGAGATACAAGCTGCTTTAGTAGTTTTATTTTTTACATCCTTAAGAAGTTTTTCTTAGATAAGGCAGTGTACGCTAGGAGGATGTGGGTGGAGGTTTCTGTGTTCCCCAATACTTCCCCTCTGTGCTCAGGGCTGGACTAAACCTTTACTTGAACATGTTTTTTCGACCAGACACTAGCTCAGAGTAGAATTCATGTAATGTCAGTGAGCTCTATACTAAACTGGAGGCATTACTCAATAATTTAAAAGCGTGACCCGAATGCTGAGCGCCGGGCTATTGCTATCTCTTTCTAAGATAGTGTTGTCCTTGTCTCTCTTGCAGTGAATGCTATCTTACACTAACGGTATTTTTATTGCTTACTGCGCATTTGCAACATGAACCTCACGAAAGACTCATTGAAACACATTAGTTAGAAAGAGAGAGCAATACCCTCTTCAACATGGAGTCTACGGTCACGCTTTTACACAGGAAAGAGCATTGCTGTGGTGTCTCCAGTTTAGTATAGAGCTCACTGTGTAATGTGTAGTCAGTACAATGGCCGGACTACACATAACACAACAGATAACATTATGCTAACAATAATTATGAAAATCATTATAGCAGACGAAATTCGAACCCATAACAGCGATTTCTGTGTAACGTTAACTCCGGGTATTAGTTATTACTCATTATGCGTACAAAAACCCGTGATATTTCAGAGCTCATTCGATATTCAAAGGTTTAAGCTTCAGAATTCTTAGAACAAAATTATTTTTTCAATTCTGTTATTATTTAAAAATTAGTTACTTAGAGGTTACATCTGAAAAAGACTCTCTGAGATCACCATATTCTGTTTCCTCCGAGTCTATGACCTAAGTTACCCTTATCCATCCATTGTTCATTCCCAAAACCTCCCTTCCATTGGTATCATGTACTATTGCTAATTATAGACCCATATCATTATTAACAACATTTTCAAAAGTGTTTGAGAAAGTTATGTATAATAGATTATATCATTACCTGGAGTCCAACAATATGTTAGTTTTAGAACAGTTTGGATTTAGAAAACAAAAATCGACAGAGAATGCTGCTTTTAGTTTGGTGGATGAAATACTAAATTCATTAAATTCGAAACTACATGTAGGTGGGATTTTTTGTGACTTGGCTAAAGCATTTGATTGTGTAGACCATAGTATACTAGTAAAAAAAATTGAAGTTTTATGGTATTAAAGATGAGATGTTGGGTTGGTTTACATCGTACTTTTCAAATAGGAAACAAAAAGTAGAAATAAATGTACCAAATAGTCATAAAGTTACTTATTCAGAATTTAGAAATATTAAACATGGTGTTCCGCAGGGGTCAATTTTAGGTCCATTGTTGTTTCTAGTTTATATTAATGATTTAATCTTGACCATAAACAATTCATCCTATGTAATTTTATTTGCAGATGATACAAGTGTAATTATTTCAAGCAAACAATACGATCATTTTATAAACACTTCTAATACAGTGCTGAATCTAATGAATGAATGGTTCCATGCAAATAAACTAGCACTTAATGTTGATAAAACCAGTGCAGTCAAATTTAGTACACACAATAGTGCTCAGGTTTCCTACAGTATTCGATTAAATGGAACTCATCTCAAAGAATCTATAAGCACAAAGTTTCTTGGTTTAGAATTGGATAATCACTTGAACTGGAAAACGCATATAGAATGTATTACTCGTAAATTGAGCTCTGCCTGTTATGCATTAAGATCCTTATCTACTATTGGTGATATAAACTTACTTAAAATGTCATACTTTGCATATTTTCACTCTGTAATGAAATATGGATTAATATTCTGGGGTAACTCGTCTGAAGCTAAACACGTTTTTGTTTTACAAAAGAAAGCTATAAGAATAATGGCCGGTGTGCATAAAAGGACCTCATGTAAAAATATTTTCCGAAACTTAGAAATCTTGACATTACCTTGTGAATACATTCTTTCCCTAATGATGCTGTATATTAAGAACCAAGATAAATTCAGTACTAATCAAGACATTCATCATTTTAATACAAGACATAAATCAGATCTTCATCTACCCTCTGTTAGTCTAAGCTGTTTTAAAAAAGGAGTTCGCTATTCATGTATAACAGTCTTCAATGCACTGCCTAACTATCTTAAAGATTTGAAGAACAACGAGAAAAGGTTCAGAAAAGATTTAACCAAATTTCTACATACTCATACCTTCTACACAATTGATGAATTGTTTATGCTTGTGAATTGAATTATTCTACTTAAATGACATGTACAATTTTATATAGCTCAACTAAAATATGTTTTTATATTGACTTAATCTGTTTACTATGTATTGCATTTTTTGTTTAGCATAACTGATAAATTGTATGTACTGTAAATTGAATAGTATATTGTATAGGTCAACTGATGAATTGTTTAAGCTTATAAATTGAATTAATCTACTTCTTATGAATTGTATAGCTTAACGAAAATAAGTTTGTAAATTGAACTAATTTGATTGTATATGTTTGTATAGTTTGGCTGATGAATTGTATATGTTCTTAAAATGATTACTAGTCTGTGTAGCTCTACTGATGAATTGTATATAGACCTACTGTAAATTGAATGGTAATATGTATAGCTCAACTGATGAATTGTTTATGATTATAAATTGAATTAATCTACTTGATATTAATTGCACAAATTTGTATAGCTTAATGAAAGTATGCTCTTTGTATTGTATATATTTGTATAGTTTTGGCCGATGAATTGTATATGCTTTAAATTGAATAGTAATCTATATAGCTCTACTGATAAATTGTTTGTGTTTGTAATTTGAAGTAGTTTGCATGATATGTATTATCAATTTCTGTATATCATAACTGGTTGAATTGTTTATGCCTTAAATTTAATTAAATTGTTTTATATTATAATATAGCTCAACTTATGAATGATCGTTTGCGTTTGTAAATTTAATAATCTGATTGGCTATGTATTGTATACTTTTAGTAGAGCCATCGATGTAGCTCAGTCGGCAGACTCGCTGGGCTGCTGATCCGGAGCTGCGTTCGGGCTTGGGTTGGATCCCCCTTTGGACTTTGGTTTCTTAGGAGGTTTTCCCCAGCCGTGGGACTGAAGCCGGATGGTCTATGGCGAGTCCTTGGCATCAACCCCTTTGATTTGATTACCCCCTTTGATTTGATTACCTGGTTGGGTTTTTCCGAGGTTTCCCCCACCGAAAAGGCAAATGCCGGGTAATATTTTGGCGAATCCTCGGACCTCATCTCATCTCACTACATCTCGCCAAAATGTAAAAAAAATGTAAAAAAATTGTACAAAATTGTAAAAATTGTAGAAAATTACTAAATTGTAAAATTATAAAAATTTGTAAAAATTGTAATTGTAATATTGTAAAATGTTGACATGTTCCACATCTTAAAGCTTCATTGCTCATGAAAGATCTATGGAATAAAATAAATGAATGGAATGAATGAATGTACACTTTACGTAGGCCTACATCGTCTCCCACATTCCTTCTCTCCAGAATAAACTAAAGGTAACAGCATAATATGGATATCTATTCTTTTGAACATGACCCTTCTGATGTTCTGTACAGAAGTCAACAGTAATAAATAATATCTGTTTGAGCTTTTATGCTTTCATGGTGAATCTGTTCAGAAATAAACTTCTCTGTATTCCACCGTGTCGTGAGAATTAAACATTTCCAAGTTTTGGAACTACATACAGGTTACATCATCATCATCATCATCATCATCATCGTCGTCGTCGTCGTCGTCGTCGTCAGTGCAAATAAGTACGACCTGAAGTTAATTACTTGCTCTGATGATGGAATGTGTAACTACGTTTTCATTATTATTATTATTATTATTATTATTATTATTATTATTATTATTATTATTATTATACAGTAGTTATTGATGCAATAATATTAGTAATGAATTACGTAAAATGTTATTCAAGTAAGGAAAAAACAAGAATAGCTATTGCAAAAGAAAATATAATACAATAATCAACAAATATAATAAAATAAATATGTCAGCATTTTGACATACGTAGTAAAAGATTCCATCATCAGAACTAGTACGTAATCAGTGGGATGCGTACCCTTTGAGACAACCCCACGTACCTCCAGGGTACGCGTACCATAGCTTTTTTAATGAGTTTTTTTTTTTGCATTTCTTTTTTTTTTTAATTTTACCGGCCAAAGGCTATTTTTCTACGGTTTTCCTTTGTTTCTCATTTTCTTAAACCAATACCTACACAATAACCATGCCCGAGGAGGGGCTAGAACCCACAACTCTTCGAATCACGTGATAGAGATATGTCATAGCTCTACCGCTTGCGTACCATAGCTTTTTTAATGAGTTTTTTTTTTTTTTCATTTTTTTTTTTTTAAATTTTACCGGCCAAAGGCTATTTTCCTACGGTTTTCCTTTGTTTCTCATTTTCTTAAACTAATACCTACACAATAACCATGCCCGAGGAGGGACTAGAACCCACAACTCTTCGAATCACGTGATAGAGATATGTCATACCTCTACTGCTTGCGCCACCCAGGCCGGCTAAATTGAATACCTAAAGATTATGCTTGTGGATTGCAGGAAACTTGCTCCACGTGTTATATTTAAGTACGTGAATATTGGCTTTCTACTGTATCGACGACGGAACAGTGTATGTATGTAGTTTCGTAACGTTGGAGGTGTGAAGTTCGAAAACACGGAAAAATAATCAACAGTATATATCTGAATAATGGTAGGTATTTGTTATTTTAAAGTTTTCCCTTATTCTTTCTTTCGAAACACGTTACTTTCTGCATATTCTGAGAGGGCGTTTCCAGATATCTATCACCACTCTTAATATGTTTCATTATGTTTTACTTTATCACCATTGTAAACATAAAGAGGAAACATTGTTATGCTGAAAAGAAACAGGTTTTGAGATTTTGGAGAAATTACGAGTTTTCAATATTCCTAATACCAAATAATAGTTTGGGCATGCCGTCTGCCTCTATTTGCAAACAACGGGTATTTTCATAATTTGTTATTACGAATCAATTTATTCGGAAATTATGTAAGCTACATAAAATTTGTATTCAATAAAAGTCGCGGTTCTTTACTTTAAAACAGGAACACACAACGGTGAGTTAATGTGAACAAAATCAGACGATTTTTTCATAGCCGTTTTGTGTTAAGTAGAATAAACTGACAAATGAAATGGTATAAATCGTATCGAAGAAAAATATGACATAAGAGAAATTAATAATTGTTATAAACAAAATTATTTCCACTTGTCTTTATGGTTCCAGTCTAAGCATTTGTTCTTTCTGGCCGTATGATTCCACAGTTAAGGAATTCCGTCTCTTAAAATTTTAATGGAGTTGTAAATTCCCCTTTTTATGCAAGAGTGAATTTCCACAGAAGGAATGCTTTGCAAAACTGTGTCTGCATAATATTGCTCACATAATCTATTTAAACCGTACAACTGATAATTAAAATCAAATCTATTACTTTTATCTTCGCACTAGGTAAAGCTACAAAAATCCATTTCAAAATGAAGTTTTCAGCATTACTTGCAAAGGAAAAGCTGTTTTTGGCAAGCCGTTTTCTGGATGCCTCAATACATGTATGTCTACAGCTATTTCTTCTAAACTAATGTTTTAATTTTTTTACACTCATCATTTATTCATTCAGTCACATATTCATTCATGTGTTCATTCATTTATAGTTTTCTGTCCATTCACTGCAAACCCAGCTTTCTCCAATCGTTTCTCTTTTTCACCTTCCTCTTAGTCTCTACATATGATCCATGTAGTCTATCTTAATATTGTGTATCGCCTGATATCTGCTCCGAACTTTTCTCCCGTTAACCATTCCTTGCAGTGCATCCTTCAGTAAACAGTTTCAGTAAATACGAGTAATTTTTTTCTGGAATAAGCCTATTAATTAATTAATATACATTAAATATAATTTTAGTAAAGAAATAATGGATTTTTGTTTCAAATCAAAAACATATAATAATGCTCCAGTCGAAAAGAAAGCAAACGCCATCTTAGCAGCAATAAGTCGCTAACTCTGCTCCCACGGATAAACATACGAGTTCGTATGCTGAGTTCCTGTGGTGCTCTATTATCTATCGTTCTCGTGACACAGGAACTCAGTTTGATGTCGATTTGAACTACAAAATCTCTTTGAAATACAAATTATTCCATTTTCGGGAATCTGATTAGCTCAATATTTCTCACTCACAAAACGTTTAGCAATCGACTGATTATAATGCCGCGATCGAATATTGATCAGGCCTCATTTAAGTGACAGTTCAAGAAAATAAACTGTAAAGAGTAATTCAATTCGCAACATGATAAAAAAATTCCATTGTTGCAAAACGCATAATAAAATATAATGATGAAACATGCCTACGTGTAATTTTTGTGACACTCGTTTTCTTTCCCCTTAGTTACAAAACTTCACTCTACAGTAGAAGTATATTCTCATAATAGCATTGTGTTATGCATTCTGATACTCTGTGCAATACATGATACCATAGGTCTATAATGTACCTGGAACTTTCATGTTGGCTATAAGTTAAATATTTATCTCAATATCATATTTGACATTAGGAATTAATTTTACTCCACCATGCATTTACTGACTCTGATTGAGGTTCTAGCTGATTATGAACTACATCCATTATCAGGCAGTATATCTCACTTGACGGTATGTATCAGAGGAAGAACAATTGTTTGTATGCATCTGAAGTCTGATTAGTGATTACTGTAATATATAGTCAATCGGCGATGTATGCAATGGAAGGGGAAAGGAACTGACCACCCTGCTCCATTATCTCCTGGTATCATACGTAGTGCCTTGTTGGTATCACTTGTGATGTTCAGACCTGTCTGCGGACAGTTGACTAAACAACATGTATTTACTTTGAGATTTCCGTCAAAATCGCGAAAGTGTTGTGTACTTAACAATATTTCTCCTCTATTCCATAAATGAGAAAGTAAATATTAAAATGCCTGTCATATCTGTAGAGTGTAGTATTAATTCAGACAATGTAAAATATAACTGTACTAGTTTAACTGCAGTTCTGGAATAGAGTTCAAGCATTCTACCCTTTCAAACGTAGCGGAATATTGGATAATTCATTGCTGTTCATGCTACAAGTCCCTACACAAAGTTATGACAATTTAATCCTGGTTTATCTAGATGTGTAAGATAACACTGATCCTCTAACCGTTCGAAGTTTGTTCAGTACTCCAATGGAAAATAAAATGAAACCTTTCCATTGTCCGTTTATATCGATATTGTGTAATGATGTGGAAAAGGTGCACCGTAATGAAAAACCATTGTACTTGCAAGTTATTTGTTTCTGTTATCTGTAATGCTATGAAGACGAAGTATGAACTTTCAAGATAAGTTGAAACACCAACCGAAGTCATTCAAGTATGTTTTCCTCACGATCACATTGAAAATTCTTTCTCTACAACCACAAAAAACAGTAGTTTCCCACTAAACTTGAATTTTCTCTTCTTTCGGATTATTTTTATACTATAGTGCTTTTCACGAATAGAGAGGGTTAACCTCAATAGCATTAGAGGCTATTTGACCATATTCCTGGAAAACCTGCACATTACTGTTTGTGATGCAGATATAGGGACGGTTGAAATAAAGGTCGCTGATATTTCTGTAGTTCCTGTTAAGTACAGATGCTGCAGTCATAACCGGTTTGCTATTTCACGCAGTTTTGTGTGAATTGTAGTCTTGTGAACTTATCAAAAATGATTCAATTAATTTAATTTATGTATTTCCATCTAATGATTTACCTAGTTCATGAAAAACAAATATTACAACATATAATAATTTGTTTTTAATCTTAATTTCTTTTGCGAATGTTTTCGCCTCATTGGCATCTTCAGGCAATTAACTATACAATATCTAAATATTTGTGCATGTTAATTAAATATTTTTCAGATTAAAAACAAATTATTATATGTTGTAATATTTCTTTTTATCAATTAAATAAGTCATTAGACAGAAATAATTCAACCACTACAAAGAATTACAAGCTAATTGTCAAAATGGCAATCTTAAGTGTATGTTTTATCTTATGCTTAATTATAGAGTATTATTTAACTGGTGGAATAGGAAACTATTTCTTTCCGAAAACAAATAGCTTATAATGTCAGGTTCACGAGTATTTTCAGAAAGAATATGACAATGCAAGGTACTATAAACCTATTATATCCGTCACTAAGTGTATGAAAGAACTATTAAAGTGACTGGAATTAGTGAAAAGTAGAATTCTTAAGGAGAAACAAACAGGTGAATTCAAAAAATCCAGCGAAAAAACGGCCGCGGGATTGTTCTGAAAATAATATAGATAATTTCGACAGTGATGCATTGAGAAGGAATATTTTAAGTTTGTGTGCAGAAGGTTACATTCCGAACTTGAATGGTATATTAAAAAGTGTGAAAGAGAAATTGTGTTTCCTGCGTCTCGATCATCTCTCTGGCGGGGACATAGTTGCCCTGCGCAATCAGTTTTTTGTGCAAACAAAGATAAAAGAATAACCAATCGTGCTATATTCTTTCTCGATGAATCATAAATAAATGTGAACATGACAAAGATAAACTATGGACAATTAGTGATGACGACCCAGTTCCGCGTGTGCCGATTGGTAAAGTTTCCAGGATTATAAGTAGTACTCCATCCGGTAGTGAACAGGGTTTGTAAAAAATGGGTTACTGGTGTTCATATCGCGTTCAACTAAGGATTATTACGAAGAAATGGAGAGCGACCGTTTAAAAAAAATTTCAGGAGCAGCTTTTACCTAATATTCCACCTTATTCTGTGATGATTATGAATAACGCACCACATGATACCTACACGAGTGTTCTATCAAGATTATAAAGTTTCTTTTTAAACGTTCAGTAATCTTTTGACCTCCTGCAAAACTGACCTGCTACTGGTTTAAGAACCCGGCGAGACAACCCTCTCCATTCGTGAAACGCACTATAGCTTCGTTCTCATTATGTAACACTTTCCTAGGTCGCCATCTGTAGAAATAATATCCCTAGCCATAGATTATATTTATATAAAATTAATATACGAGATTAATATTGTAAATAAATTGCATTTCCAATCATTTCATCAATTTCATCAATAACGTTTGAGAATGGAAAGTAATGTTACAAAATTGACAATAATTTTTAATAAAAATTAAAGAGTCGAAGTTAACTTCAGATAATATTCTTAATTATTTCATACTCTCTTTAAAATCCAAAATAAAGTTTAAAACGTAAAGTAAAGTTTATTCATAATCTGCTTAACCCACAGCGATGTTTTAATGTCATGTTTGTGATATACAGTATTTATTAGTAAGTTTACTAATCTATTTCCAATCATTGTTTTAATTTGAACATCATATTAATTCCCCTATTCCTATTGGAATTATCCACTAATTTAATCGATAGATATTAGTCCAGTCTCTAATTTATTAAATAATTGGATGATCGCATCTTGTTTTTCTACATTTTTAGTATTTTAAATTTCAGTTGTTTTCATTTTTTGTTCTATTAGTATTAGCTTATTTTCAGCCGCTTATGTTAGAACAGGGACTACTGCTGTGGATCAAAAGATAGCGCTTGTTCTTTCCAATGTCCGGCTAACAGTTCGATTCTCGGTGTGGAAAGATATGAGGAGCATCGTTTCAAAACGTATTAGGCCCACCAGTGGACAAAATTAAATTTGTTACTTTCTATTTCTTTATCTTTGATGCTGAGAAGCCTATTGGTTCCAAACCGTCATATTTGCAAACTGTGAAACAAATACTTAAAAATGGTTTTGTGTAGAGTTTAGAAAAACTTGTCCCTTTCTCTCCATTGAGTGTTTGTGGGAGGTCTAGTGTTTGTTCCCATAAACTCCAAAACATATGCAAGATGTTGCAGTCGTCTCACAAAAAAAGAAATATCTGCGCTGTATTAAGGACATACCGTAAGGCTGTGCGCACACAGGAAGAGACGAGATAGCTTGAGACGAGTCATTTTTGGCAGAGACCGACTCGAGGATAAAGTTAACATGGTTTGTTATGATTCAGCCTCAACGAAATTCTTCCAACGGACTGTACTCGTATTATTAGAAACAGTGTGTGTTCTATACAGGATGTTTAAAAAATACGGGGCATAATTTCAGGTATGTATTTCTCACATGTAGACAATCAAAATAGTTCATTACAACATGTGTCCGGAAATGCTTTGTTTCCGAGTTATGGCCTTCACAACATTGAAATTCACCGGAACGTTTTCCTTTCCGCAGGACGTTGCCGTCAAAGGAGACATTAAGAGGGCACTCTGACAGTTCATTCCGAGGCGAAGGTTACATTCAGTGTTGTGTAGGCGTTAGACTGTGCGACATGTATTCAAATCAAGAGCTGGCAGAGATACACTTCATGTACGGTAAGGCGGACGGCAATGCTGCGCTGGCTCGTCGTTTGTACCAGGAGAGGTACCCACAGCGACAATGTCAAGATCGGAAGACATTTGTACGTCTCCATTACCGTCTGTGCGAGTATGGAAAAGTTAACTCTCTTGGTTTGGGAAGGGGACGACCAAGATCTACAACTCCAGAAGTACAGGAGGAGATTCTGGAGGCTGTGAACATGACTCCTTCTATCAGAACACGAAGGGTAGCGTTGCAAGCCAATGTTCCTCATACGACTGTCTGGAGACTGTTGAAAGAGTATCAACTGTATCCTTATCTTTTGCAACGTGTACAGGCCCTGTCACCAGCAGATTACCCTGCACGAGTTAGGTTCTGTCAGTGGTTCTTGCAGCAGTGTGGTGTAAATCCGAACTTTCCTGCCTTAGTATTATTTACAGATGAAGCACAGTTCACACGAGATGGCATAACAAATTTCCACAATCAGCATATATGGGCGTATGAAAACCCACGTGCAACTGTTCCATCTCATCACCAGGTGCGGTTCTCCCTCAACATGTGGGCCGGTATCATTGGTGATCGATTAGTTGGAACCCATGTACTTGTAAACAGATTTACGGGGCAGGCGTACACAAACTTCCTGGAAAACACCATACCTCATGTTTTAGAAGACACTCCACTGATCAATCGTCAACACATTCACTTGTTGCATGATGGCGCTCCTGCACACTTCAGTCGTACGGCTCGCCGGTACTTGGATCGAAGGTTTCCTGATCGATGGATAGGTAGAGGTGGCCCAATTGCTTGGCCTCCACGCTAACCTGATCTGAACCCTCTCGATTTCTACTTGTGGGGCTATTTAAAATCATTGGTTTATTCGTCTCCGGTGCCTGATTTGGAATCCCTTCGGAATCGAATTGTGGCATGTTCTGAGGACATACGCAATACTCCTGGAGTTTGGGATCGTGTTCGCAGGCCAATGAGACATCGATGTGAGGTTTGTATTGAAGCAGGAGGTGGACATTTTGAACATCTTCTGTAATGACAACGACCTGCGGAAAGAAAAACATTCCGGTGAATTTCAATGTTGTGAAGGCCATAACTCGGAAAAGAAGCATTTCCGGACACATGTTGTAATGAACTATTTTGATTGCATACATGTGGGAAATACATACCTGAAATTATGCCCCGTATTTTTGAAACACCCTTTATAAGTGAACTGGAAATCAAAATATGACTTGTAAAAGTATAAATTTTGAAAGAACTAATTTACAGTAAATCATTAGGTTTTAAAGGTGGAAATACAGATCAATTTAGATGGAGACGGAAGTAAGAGATTGTAATAAATAGTGACTGAGTTAAGGGAAAGAGGAGGCTACAATAATGAGAGAATGTAAGTAAGAGGTATGAATCTAAATTGTAAGAGCGTCTACAAAAGATATATCTATAATGAATGTAATTGTGGCACCGGATACAAAATAGTGAGGTCAACATTAAACGGATGGAAATGTTAACATGAAATATATATATATATATATATATATATATATATATATATATATATATATATATATATATATAGAGAGAGAGAGAGAGAGAGAGAGAGAAAGAGAGAGAGAGAGAGAGTGGAAGTAAAATAACCTTGCAGATTGAAAGAGACGATAGGGTACACTTAAATGAATAGAAAACCTATTGTAAATTTTTATACTGAACAACAATGTAATTTTATTATCTCAACAATAATTATCACTCTCTACAATTTAATTTCACTCCCGTCAGCAATGGGATTTGCTCTCCGCACAGCAACAAAGCGTTCGTTATTGCGCTCCACAAACAACAATGACAATTTACTTGGAGTATTACGAACAACAATGAACTGTTAATCTTAACTAATATTCACAAAGCACTATTTACAACACAGAACTGTCAGTTCTCAGTTCATAGCTCGTTTTTCTTGGCTAGTTCTTCTAGCTCAGTCACTCGCGTTCACAGAATCTCGAACCCCAGACCTTCGGAGACGATCCGCTGAACTTCGAACTCAGGACCCCCAACTGCGGTCCACTGCACTCGAACTCCGGGCTTCAGGCTCCACAGTTACGGACACAACTCAAGTCGCGCTGTGGTCTCGAAGCTGGCTTCACTGCTAACAGGACTAACTCGCTTACTGTCCAAATCTGCCTGTAACAACACTGGCTTACTGACTCACTGACTGACTGACTGACTGACTGAATCTTTCACTTGCGTCTTCTCTTTTATATAACCAAACAATAGTTACGAGAAAGGTCGCGGTCAGAATGGCATTCTCGAAGAATCTGGATATTTCCACTTCTCTGCCGCGGTCGCTCTTTTCCCTTTCTCCCCACAGCACATGCCCCAGGAAGCAGATGCGCGCGCAACCTGCCCGTCACGGCCGACTTAGCCCTTCCTCCGTCGGTCGTGAGATCGAACCTCACGCAGCCGTCACATTGCTCTCTCCTTAGGACTGGCCGCCCCGGACAGTCCCTTGGTAGGCCGCTAGTCGGTACAACGTTTGGGGTTCTCCGGCTGCTCCCTCCTTATGGTGGTGCCACCCCATCCTGGGCTTGTCTGGGCAGCGATACTCGTACTGCGTGGGCGCCGTCTTGGTTTTCCACTTGGCCCTCCTAGGAGAGCTCGGTGGCCACGGGTTGGTCTTCGGCGTCCATCAGGAACACTTCATCCCGACCAAGATGGAGTATACGGCGCCGGACGTCCACCGTCGCATCGAGTAACCGCATGGCGTCGAGTCCCAGGACGACGTCCTCGGTGATGTTGGCGACGAACACCCACATCTCCAGTTCCCTCTTCCCCAAGGTCAGGTCCAGGAAGACCTCTCTTTGGTTGGGCAAGCTCTCGCCTGAAGCAGTCCGTAGCTCGTATTGGCGCAGCGGCGTCCTCCCAGGTAGGCCAAGCACGACGTCTGGTCTGGCAATAGTGAGCATCTCCCCGGTGTCCACCAGTACTCTGCATGGACGGCCTCTTATCCGTCCTTCAGCAATCAGCCCATCGTCGCATCTTCTGTTGACCGGTTTCAGGACGAGCCGAGTGGACGGTGATGACGGCGCCGACATGCTCTTCCTAGCATCGGCCCCCTCTCTCTCTCCTGACTGTAGCCAGCTCGGTCGCAACTCCTCCGGAAGTGCCCAGTTCACCGCAGGACCAGCAGATGGGCACCCGTCGTCCCCGTTGCTCAGGCGACTGTTGGCTTCTCTCGGTGTCAGCCACCTCTCTCTCCTGCCGGTGGCCACAGCGGTCGCAGTCCCTCCTTAGGTGTCCCGGTCTCCCGCAGGACCAGCTGGTGGGCGCCCGTCGTCTCCGCCGCTCCGGTGACTGTTGCTTTCCTCGACGTCGGCCACCTCTCCCTCCCGTCGGTCGCTAGATCGGTCGCAGTCCCTTCTCAAGTGTCCCGGTCTGCCGCAGGACAAGCAGGTGGGCGCCCGTCTTCTCCGCCGCTCCGTTGACTCTTGGCGCTCCTCGACGTCGGCCACCTCTCTCTCCTGCCTGTGGCCGGATCGGTCGCAGTCCCTTCTCAAGTGTCCCTGTCTGCCACAGGACCAGCAGGTGGACGCCCGTCGTCTCCGCCGCTCCGTTGACTGTTGGCGCTCCTCGACGTCGGCCACGTCTCTCTCCTGCTTGTGGCCAGATTGGTTGCAGTCCCTTCTCAAGTGTCCCGGTCTGCCACAGGACCAGCAAATGGGCGCTCCTCGTTTCCGCCGCTCGGGTGACTTCGGTTGACGTCCCCCATCATCGGCCGCCGTGACGCTCCTGATCCAGTGCGGTGTTGAGACTCCCGCCGCCGACTTGTCCGCCTCCATCCTGAGGGCCGCCGTCAGAGCTGCGTTGATGGTACGATGCTCTGCCAAGAGTAGCTGTTGTCTGATTACGGGGTCTCGAACTCCGCTGCCGAAGGTGTAGGCCGCCTCTCCAGCGATGAAGTTAGGTGGTAGGCCCCTGAGGGCCTTATGGGCAAGATGTTCCACCGCCATCGCAAATTCTTGTAGGGACTCACCTGACTGTTGGACCCTCGTTTTCAGTTGGGTCCTGAATGCTGCCGCAAGTTGATGGTCACCATAACGTCCCTCCAGGGCCGCCATTATCTCAGCGGCTGTCCCATCTTCCGAAACACTGTGAAGAATCTCCGATGCCTGTCCCTGAAGCGCGGCCAGCGTCTGAGTAGTTTTCTCTGCCGGCGTCCATCCATTGTGCTCTGGGATGGCCTCGAACTGGCGACGGAATATCGCCCAAGACGTCGTTCCGTCGAACTTCGGCGTCTTGACGTTGTAATGTCTGGCTGAAGGCGATGGTTCCGCAGGGCCACTATAGGGAGTCCTCAACTCTGTGGACGCTTCTTGCATGGCACGTCGAACCTTCTCGGTAACTATCTGTTTATGTTCTCTAGCCTGGCGACCCACCAACGCGAGGATGTGCTTGTTTTCTACAGCATGTTGGTCCATCAGCACACTCGTTTTCACTTGACGACGTTCGAGAGCGCGAATTTTCCCGTCAAAATGGTCTACATCCTGTCTCAACTCGGCTACTGTCTCGTTTATATTTGTAAAATTTTGGTTTAGTTTATCCAAATCGGCCTTAAGTTCGTCTTTCACGATGGCGACAATTCCATCTACGTGGGCCGAGACGCTTTCAATTTGCGTAGCGACGTCATCTTTCATTCCGCTTATGTCACTTTTCATCTCCGTTTTCACTTCACTTACGTCACTTTTCATCTCCGTTTTCACTTCACTTATATCGTTCTTCAACTCAGCTTTCATTTCCGCGATGGCTTGCAGGATCTGCTGTAGGTTCTCCATTGTCGATAATATCCTGATTCTGACACCAGTGTAAATTTTTATACTGAACAACAATGTAATTTTATTATCTCAACAATAATTATCACTCTCTACATTTTAATTTCATTCCCGTCAACAATGGGATTTGCTCTCCGCACAGCAACAAAGCGTTCGTTATTGCACTCCACAAACGACAATGACAATTTACTTGGACTATTACGAACAACAATGAACTGTTAATCTTAACTAATATTCACAAAGCACTATTTACAACACAGAACTGTCAGTTCTCAGTTCACAGCTCGTTTATCTTGGCCAGTTCTTCTAGCTCAGTCACTCGCGTTCACAGAATCTCGAACCCCAGACCTTCGGAGACAATCCGCTGAACTTCGAACTCAGGACCCCCAACTGCGGTCCACTGCACTCGAACTCCGGGCTTCAGGCTCCACAGTTACGGACACAACTCAAGTCGCGCTGTGGTCTCGAAGCTGGCTTCACTGCTAACAGGACTAACTCGCTTACTGTCCAAATCTGCCTGTAACAACACTGGCTTACTGACTGACTGACTGACTGACTGACTGACTGACTGACTGACTGACTGACTGTCTAACTGACTGAATCTTTCACTTGCGTCTTCTCTTTTATATAACCAAACCATAGTTACGAGAAAGTTGGCGGTCAGAATGGCATTCTCGAAGAATCTGGATATTTCCACTTCTCTGCCGCGGTCGCTCTTTCCCCTTTCTCCCCACATCACATGCCCCAGGAAGCAGATGCGCGCGCAACCTGTCCGTCACGGCCGACTTAGCCCTTCCTCCGTCGGTCGTGAGATCGAACCTCACGTGGCCGTCACACTATATTACGTTTTGTGATTAAATGCACGGTTAATAAGAATATCAAGTTTGAAGTCCGGCAGTCCGGCAACATCGCCACTAACACACTCTACTCGTAATGCAGATGTACCGGTATTAGGTCAACGAACTCGGTGTGTCTCGGTAGATGGGCTGCTCTCTGCCACGACGTTGACACTTGCTAGCATCATGCAGTGGCTTGAAATTAGAGGTTTTTAAAATTAAATTTAAACGAAAACAGTTCACACTATTGAAATAAGCCAAAGGGATAAATTATGCTTTAATAGATTTCCTATCAATATGGATATAAATCACGATCCTACTCGCAATAGTTACCGAATAAGAGGTTGTTAAACATTTGAGGAAAAAAAAAACTTTTTTTCTGAAAAAGAACTATGAATTTTCCTCCAATATGATATTATAGTTTTTTGTTACATAAAACATGAGCTATTTGCCCTGAAAATCTGAGAGGCTATTTCACTTCCACTCTGTATATCATATATTATGATGCCGGAAATTGATTGAAGTTCTCTTCTGATTTGTTGTTGGATTAGATTTGTTTTTACTCTTCAATCCTCACTTTACATGACAAATATCTACTTTTCTATGGAAACGTAGCACTTCAAAAGTAAAGTTGTTCAATAATCTGTAATATTTGAATATGACAAAATTTTGACAGGTTTAAATGAAATGTTCCGTATAATGTAAATCCCACGAAATATTATTATCGACGCTTGTATGATTACCTGTGCACGTTTATACTGTTTTTTGCGCGTGAGCAAATGTTCGATCTGTTTGACGCAGATCTGACGAGCCCCACATTTCTGTTGAACACTCCCGAGTTTAATTGCATATAAAGGATTGTGCACAATAGGTTTTGACGGCCGTGCGTAGAGGGGTAAAACATGTTTTCTATTAAAATAAAGTCAAAAGGGAAAACAAGTGGATTTAACACAGCTAATGTACAGTTTTTATTTTATACGCAAGTTTAATAGAGTACTTTGGCACTGACAGGTCACATTTAACAATACTTCAAAATATCTAGGCGTATGAAATTGTGACTAAAGTCTGTGTGATTAATCTTGTCTCGCTGTTAAAAGAGAGAGAAAGGAGATATGTCTTACCTCATTTGTGTTGTTATTGCGATGGGGGGAGTCAAGCGATGCCAGTGGCGGAAGGGACTAGTTGATACATTCTGTAGCGCAAAATAAAATAACAAAATATGTCTCTTCGTACTGTATAGTTCCGTCACTGAGCTTGTCTTTCAAGAGACTGAGTTCCAGTAGCCTGTACAATAACAAGATTTTGAAAGGAATCCTGAAAATTTACAACCCTCCTATAATCTCCACCCTCATTTGAAGGGACTTGGTTTTATTGCTACTGAGACAAGATAAACCTTAACAGGTATAACACATTAAGTATTTAAACAATCAAGATTAACTTCATTATCTTCTTGTGATTTATACATACCTATTATAAGAAATAATTGATTACCGGTACCAAGAAATTATATTATTGCGCAGCTTATGTGTGAGTTAAGCGTGTGGTGAAAAGGAAAGTTATCAATATTTCGGAACTACTTATAAGCCGATAGGCTAATGCGGTGGTTCTCAAAGTGTGCTCCGCGAATCCCTGAGGAACCGCCAACACTTATCAGAGGATCCAAGGTTGGCAATATTGAAATAAATAACATATAATACTAGCCTTCTTCTCGACACTATTGTACAGTACTATACGCAACTGTAGACCTCTCACCTTTGCGTGAGTTGGCCTTCGAACTGTTGTGAAAAAAACACACGTCTTTCCTTATTTCAGTTAAGATAGTCAATTCTACTGAGAATTTTTGTCAACTTCGCGAGGATTCATCTCTTACAATACACCGTAGGAGCATTGAAGAAGGAACAGTAATCTACAGTTTTAGCGTGTTATTTCTAAAGGGGGACGCTTGAGGCCAAATGATCATAAAATAAAATACACTCCGTGACGAAAGAAATCTACAGACAAATGGATAAAATAAGTGCAAAACACAAGTTACATCTGTTTATGAAGTTGTAAACATTAAGTAGTTCCGAAAAGTAGCAAATCTCCCTTTTATATCAAACTTTTTCAACAAACCAAAGCTAAAACGCAATCCAACTTGCGTAAAAATGGGATGCGTAACTTTGTCGTTGCACGCATCGCGACCAAGCATATATTTAAAAATATTTTATTCATTCAGCATTTATGAAATAATCGTCCACTGATTATCGAGCAGTAAGTCAGAATTAAACTTCAGAAATTTTGACTTTCTCAATATAACTGCAATCCTAATGGAACTTTTCTGTACATAGTAGTGTAAACGTTTTTGAAAGCTATACAAAAGATTTAATACAATCTTTCTCTGTAAATTTAGCATTACCTTGAAGAACTTGCATGTCCCATTAAAAAAAAATCTTCCATAAGGACTGTGTTCTTTATTGTTTAAGTTCAAAAGTGTGCCATTTTAGGGGAGTCTGTACACCGAATTTTGACAAAAATGAAATTCTTGTTTTTATCGTTTTTTGATAGTTTAATATTTGTTAAATAATAATATAATTTTATTTCTTCTAATTGTCAGCTTTGAGTCATATCTTCAGCAGAAATATTGTAGTAATTCTTAATCCAAAAAATGTTATCAATGATTTTTTTCCCAACCGTTCAGTGGAATTTTAAATTTATTTAGCCAATTCTATAAATAAAAGCATGTTACCTATTCCCTATTTTTATACATTTGTATCTTCTATCATTTCTGAGAGCTAATACCTATTTTTTCATTTTACATTAATTTTTACCGTTCCACAAATATCTAATATATATTTACAAACTTCTTCTAGTAGCAGAGCAAGTAAGTTTCCATCTGTTTAAGCGGGATTTGATAAAAATTGTTCACAAATGCAAAAATAGCTGCTATATTTGCAGCAAATGAGTAAAGGGATGGTTATGTTGCTTGTGGAAGTACTATGTCTATGTTAAATAAATCTAAACCTGATAAATACTGATTACGTAAAAATTGAGAAATTGAACATTGCAAGATATGGGAACTTCGACACCATTTTTCTGCACTCTTATTTTTGGGGTTCGCCGCAACCTCTACTATCACGTGTAGATTGTTTTGAACTCCGAGAACAACTCATCGAACATTTATAGGTACACGTATTTTTCTATGGAGAGAAACTTTTGGTCCATTCTACAGATATAAACATGTAAAAGGAAATAAAAATGGAGCATTCATATAGAAAAATATTATGCCTACACTGCCAGTAGATTGGAGCGAATGTGTGTACAATCCAGGGTCCCAATTGCACCAGGAAACTGTACTATATTCTAGAATATACTAATAACCTCTCTTCGTTCAATCTGCGACGTCAGAAATAGTGTTGAGATGTGGAAATATTCCCGCAAAAATAAATTTATTTGGGAATATTCCCGGGTGATTTCTGGGAATATTCACAGAATGGGATTTTTTTTTACTTTTCTTAATTGTCTTATTTGGTAATTAATGTTATAAGTTACAACTCAAGGGAAACATACAATGTAGCGAGTATTTATAATAATCACATGATTTTCCCACTATCACCAGGAGATTGTTGGTTGACCCTATTTGTTTGTTAAGCTATTTTTATGACATTGGTGCACTTTTCTCAGAAAGTATTGTATCCAGAAGGCTGAAACTAATATATAATATCAATGTGATGGCATTTTATACAATAGATTAAAAAATAAGATTATTTCTATCTTCAGCAAAAATAAAAAATAATTTGTAGCAATTCTTAATGCAAAAAATGCTATCAATAATTTTTTTGCCAAACATCTTCTTCTGGCTTATCTTCATCTATTTCTTTCTCATCTTCACCTTCACTCTCTTAGCCACCTCCACTTTAATCTTCATCTTAATTTTCCTTCTCGCCTTCATCTCCACCTTTTCTGTCATTTCCACCTCCACTTTTATCTTAATTTTCTCCTTATCCTCATCTCATTTTCTGTTATACTCCAGCTCAACTTTTATCTTCATCTTCCTGCCTTAATGTCGTCTCCTTCTCTCTCATCTCCACCTTCTATCTCAATCCACCTCCACTTTTACCTTCATCTTCATCTTCTCATCGTCATCTCCTTTTATTTCATCTCAACTCCATTCTCATCTTCAACTTTACCTCCTCTTATATTATCTTCATCTTCTCTCTTATCCCCACCTCATCTCTACCGTCTCACTCATCTTCATTTTCACTTTCATTTTCACCTTTACCTTCTCTTATTACATTCTTAACTTCAGCACTTCCTTCTTCAACTCCTTCCTTTCTCACCTCCGTCGCCTTCTTCTTTAATCTCAGCTTCGCCTTCATCTTAAACTTCTTTTTTGTCATCATCCTAAATCCCATGTCTCATTCCTGAGGATGTACAGTATCTACCCCAATTTTTCATCTCAGAAATACCGGACATTTATTTATATGTTTTTATTCCCAGGTCGACACTAATAATGGAACTCTGAATGCGGCTTTCGACCATGTTGAGCAATCTTCAGCAACACACCAGAGTGACGTCATCGCATGCAACAAACAACAATCCTTCGACGTCGCTCATCATGAAAAAGAAGAATTTCATCAGCAAAAGAAGAAAATCAGTTCGGAACCAAAGAGAAACATTCGACAGAGCATTATTGTAACAATGAAAGAAGGTATATCTCCATTTTGCCTTGCCTTTTTTGCCAAGGGCATCGGCTAAGTAAATCCGAATTTAAAATACCAAAACAAACTCAAAAATTGTTTTCATAATCACAAGCCACTATTTAATACCATCCATAAAGTAGAGGAGAAAAAGAAGAAAATATTTATATTCATTAAAACATAATTTTGTATCATAAAATATATTGTAATATATGTTCTATATATAATCCCTTACTTTGTGAAAGTGTATTAAACATGAGCTTCGCAAATGCATTCCTGAAGTGACAATACGAATTTCTTGTGTTCGACCGCTCCATTCTTACGCATCATTTATTGGAAGGAAGGAAACATTGATATCCGTGATAATAGTCCGTTGCTAAAACAGTGAATCGTTTAAGTTCAAGCGCAAAAATTCCGCATAAAATAGAAGAACAACAGTTTCAAACACTAACACGCTTAATCAGGGAAAGGAACTGTGCAAAAAGGTGACACAGACGGTGTCAAAATTAGCTGAGCGTGTCCTCAAACTATGGCCTCGTCTTCCTTCGTCAGGAAGTCACTTCTATCTCTCAATAATTGGAACCACAACAATGGCGGCACAACTCCTTCACCGGCGCCACCAACAAAAGAACGCAGCAACAGCAATACCAGCTGTAAGACTACGTCGGCGCTGGCACTTGCCACGTCCAACATGGTCGACTTCTGGAACCGCGTTTCCCAGCAAATGGCTTACATCGACGGGAGCACCAGAAGCCCCTCGCTTATCGACGGCGGTAGTACCAGGAGTTCTCTACCCAACGAGTGTACTCGGGACTCTCTACTGGTTGCTGTGGATACGCGACCTTCGGGAAGCTCCGTCGGTAACCGGAGCTCTTCGCTGCTTGATGAACCTAACATAAACAGTGAGCCAGATGATGGTCACAGCGCATCCATCTTGGAAGACGCCAACAGCCATAGCGTCTCCTTGTTGGATACCGGAAATGATCCCTCAGCCCTGGAGGACGTAATCGCACCCCTTCCAACCTCGGAGCTGGCCCAAACGTTCAAACTGAAGCACCCGTCTGAGTTAACATCCCCAGTATCTTACAAATCCTGCTCAGGATCACGTCACACTGCCACCACTTGTTCCTTAGAGGCGTCTCCACCTCTTTCTCCTAGAATGCACAGGGTGCGTAGCTCGACCCTCCATCGTCAAATCAACCCAAGGCCAACCCCTCACAAGGCACTTCACAGACAGACGAGTATTGTTCAAGACGATGAGGAGAAGAGGGGTCGTAAACAACCCTGGTATCGCAGAACGTCTTCGACAGACAAACAACAGAAGAAGAGCACCACTCTGGACAACAATGAGAACGACGAAGACCAGAGCGCCATTTGGCACCACGTGTTCACGGAAGTGGGATCAAAGTACGTCAAGAACGCAGAGCGTAGTGGGACCTGTTACAAAAACTACTTCAACGACGACGATGATTATTATGATGACGAAGAAGATTACGCCAAAGATGGGATGGAACTGGAGTTGCTACAGCCATCAACGGAGGTGCCAGATAAGGCGCGTCCCGTGGCAGGCGCTGTCGTCATACCAAATTCAGCCACTTCTACATCTGTCGTCATGGAAACTGCGTCCATTGGGGGCGGCAGAATCACAACAAGGACCAGACTGCACAAGTACCAGCAACAATTCAGCTTCTGCGCAGGGGACAGGAGGCTCTCGGTAAGTACTTTGACATCATAATACATTTAACTGAGCAGACTAAAGAAGCTTTTGGTAAGTGTTCAAGATAACAGTATCCAACAAATAATCCCTTTATGACATCCACGAGATTCTAAGTAAGTAGTGAGAATCGTCATAGATTAAGCACCATTTGAGGTTCTACGTAAACTAAAAATCTGTACTAAGGGATATAACTAACTAAGCTTCTTTCCAGACCAAACAATGTTAACTTCCTAGACATATTGATAATCTTGTTATTCTATGCAAGGGACGAAACACGCTCGGTTAGAAACAAGGAACTCCATGATAACCAGACAACACATGACCAATGAACGCAATATTGTACCAATAACAGGAACAATGCATAAATGAAAGTTATCTAGGAAAGTTGTTGCTGAGAAAGTATCATATTTAAAAATAATAATAACCAAACAATTGAAAGTTATTCACATTTTACTCGCAATTATTTTAATTTGTGTTTTAATTAACATGGTGTTGAAACACACTTTATATATTTAAAAAAATGTGTGAAATGATTGACTGAAGGTAAAGCAAGAAATTAAGATAAGAATTTGTTTAAATTAAGATGGTACCAATATTATCCTAGTAGCAGTAAACTTGGATTTTAGGGATAGACTTCAAAACCAAAACTTCAACTGCAATAAAACTTTAAAGACACCTTAACATTTCTTCAAGAGTAAACAAACTAAGAAATTATATTAGAAAATATCTAAATGGTTTATTATAAAATTATGTTAGACGGTGCTAAATTATAACAAAAAAAATTGTTATACCTCCGCGATAAAAGTAGGTGATTCTTAACGAAAAAGTTGCGCTGGTTTTGAAAATCGCCGTAGAAATCACCTATCACGTCAGGTTAAAAATATATAAACACATTAAAATCTCATATACGCGATTTCAGATAAAATATTATGTTAGATTAATTCTTATAATATAATGATTTATTCATGTTAGGGTAAGATTAATTTACAAATGTAGTTTTATATGCATGCATTATGCCATATTTTAAGGGAACATACCTGTAACTTTGCTTAAAAGTGTTTGATAGTATGTGATTTTCTCTTGTACTCCTGCCTGCTCTCCCTCACAAGAAACGAACAGTAATCCTCCATCATTATTAGATCCTTACGACCTTGGTACCTCTTCTCCATGATGGAAATGTCTTGATGAAACGGTTTCTCTTTGTTCATCACTAACATCATCCAGATTTTTCGGAAAAAAATTTAAAAGATGATAAAGCAAATGGATTTTCAAAGACATTCGACAACCCATGTTTATGTAGCATTTCAACAAATTTGACACCAAAGTTTTATAGTTTTCTTCTTTTGTATTTCCGAGAAGACAACGCACAATCCTTTTAAATGATTTCCAAGCTGCTAATTCATCCGTCTGTAAATTTTTCTCAAACATTTCGTCCTCCGCTACTTTTCTGATTTGAGGTCCAATAAAAAGCCCTTCTTTCAATTTTGTGTATGTTAACTGTGGAAATATGCTAATCCACTACCGTCCTTGTTGAGTGCCTTAACAAAATTCTTCATCAGCCCAAGTTTTATGTGTAAGGGAGGAAGAAGAATCTTATCAGGCTGAACCAATGATGTTTCTTTTACATTACTTTCCCCCGGAACATATTCCTACCGTTGTCCCACTGTTGCATCACATAATGTTTCTCTGTAGCACGGCTGTCCCACAAACACAAAAAACAACAATATTTTGTGAAGTCCTCTTGCAAACCAAGCAACAAACCAATTACTTTAAGGACACCACATATCTTCCAACAATGAACCTCATATTTTAAAACAGCTCAATCTTAGCCATACTTTCATAACTTTCTTTAAGACCTACAGAATGAATAACCGGATGGAAATTCATTATAATTATGAAGTAACACTGCTTTTAAGCTAAACTTAGATGAATTTATAAACAATCGCCAGTTATCTGGATTCTTCTCAATCCCTAGTTCACTCATTAAACTGTTAACATCTACACAAGAACACATATTGTCCTCCATAGCAAAATATTTTTCAAATATCTGATATCTACTTCGAAACTCTGTAATTTTTGTACCAGGTGCAAGTAATTTCCGTTGTAGCCTAGAACATAGAAGTTCAGATTCTACTTTCGACAAATTTAAGTCACGTGGAAAATCATTCAAGTCTACTTGCTCTGCAAAAGTCTTTCACTTTCAGAATTATCTGGTTGAAAGTCAGGATCTTTTGAAGTAGAGACCTCTGGCTCCGAGGACAACCCAGGTCGGGGATCACTATTTCCTTCACCATTACTATCACTACTCCATGTCTTAGGGGGTACAGGTACAGGCCTCGCTATATGGAACGGATAGCATGGCAGAAAATATATCTGAATAACGTGTTTATTTTCCCTAGACATGCCAGATATATTTGTCATGCAGAAGTAACAATCATTAATATGATTTGTTGGTTCTCGCACACTATAGGTACAGCAAATGGGAACGTTTTGAGTTTGCCATGTAACCACAATCTAAGATTTGTCGTGCAAGTGATACAACATTCGTTGATGAGGTGACCATTGTTTTTCCTGATCACCAATTTTACACTCGAAGTATAGTTTAGTAGGCCCTAATGTTATAATTTTTTCTCTCTGATTTTTGGAAGTAAACCGTCCACAAACGTAACAAAAATTATCCGGAATATTTCTGCACTTCCGATGTGAACTAGCCCTTATCATTGCACCACTAAAACACTCAATTACTTCCAACAAAAATACACTAAGTGAAAAAGAAACTTCACAATATTCTACACTGCTGTCAACACATCCACAATGGGACTGACGATTCGTGGAGTACGCGTATTTTAAATTGGTAGGCGACATCAACACCTAGTTAGTATATTCAACCTCCGGCCATCATAATTCCTGAAAGGAATAAGATAAGCTATTTCTTCAAATATTTTTATTTACCGACAAATTTCCGGTTCTGTTTTTAGTAAACAGAAATGCGAATAACATACTCGTAAGTTACAACACGTTTATCCAGGAAATAATATTGCTTTACAACCCCATTAGATATATCAGACCGATCTCTGCCTGGGTTTATCTCTTTGCGGTGTCTACTTCTAGAAGAAAAGACATTTATTATCGGTATCCTGATAACTGATGGTATAAGAAATAACACATTTTTCACTTTAGATTTTGTAATTAGGCTATGTAAGTAATCGTATAGGACAGGGGTAGCCAACATGACGCGTGTTACCAGGTCGCACGCGAAGTAGTTTTCGATGTAGGATATCCAAAATTTCTAAAAATTGTGCCGTGATGTGACATTTTAAGCATTGTTTTCAGAATCTACGAGTGAAAATGGACTAAAAGCATGTATTATCTTCACGGAAGTAAATTTCATGTTGAGTAGTGTAATTAAATACAGCATTTACAAGAAATGAGTGACCGCAGAATGCCTCAGAAGGTTCACATACACACACTAGTACACAAACAACAATAGAGATAGATTTAAACTGAACCTTCGAGTGAGTGAGTGAGTGAGTGAGTGAGTGAGTGAGTGAGTGAGTGAGTGAGTGAGTGAGTGAGTGAGTGAGTGAGTGAGTGAGTGAGTGAGTGAGTGAGTGAGTGAGTGAGTGAGTGAGTGAGTGAGTGAATAAAATATTTTATAATAAAGCAATAACTGCGACGAATACCAAAATTTCTAATTATTCTATCGAAATCCTCAATTATTATACATTACATTCAACTACAGAATTCCTTATCTATAAACGACTCGCTGATCTCTGTTAGGGACTTGGTTATATTCCTGGAAGATAGCACATTTATTCGTGGATGACTACTGAATGTGAGGTTCAAATAATAGAGTAGGTTAGATAGTCTCATGGTTTGTTATAATATAGATTAACACAGCGGTTCCCAACCCTATAGTTTAAGAAACTGGTTTAATTTTTCACAGTAAAGACATCAAATCTCTCATTGATAATCTTATCTGTAATCTAAAAAATGGTTTCATTTTTAAAAGCAAAGGAATTATATAAAGTAACATAATTTTTATTTATGTATTTTCAGATTATATTTAAAAACTAAAACTGAAATTTAATATCACCCTCAATTTGTTAAGAATGTTTAATTCATTACACTATGCAAACGTTTAATGAGTAGAAAATGATTAGGCTCACCAGCCTAATTACACAGAACATTTTGAGGATACGCCAAAGTGATATGAGCTTCAAGGTACCCGTGACACTCAATTATCATTATTTTATAATATAACCTACGACTTATGTTAAGGATAAGTTTTTTATAAAACATTAAATAAAATTCGAAAGAAATTTCCGAACATTCAGAACCATGTGGAAACATAATTCATGAATTTGTGAAGAATGAGTGACGAAGAGGATTGCCATGCATATCGATTATAATCGAACAGATGGATCGATTACAAATGAGAGAGACTGTGTTTCCCGAACTGCTCAAAGGTTCTAGCGCTCTGTTGAACAAACAACATAGGTTGCGATGGAAACATTTCTCAATTAATTTCTATTAAAGCGACTTGTCTATCAGGTAGAACTGCAAGAAACTTGAGCCGTGTGCGGTTTATCTGAGGCGCAAGTTCTGAATGGGTTCTAATTGAAGAACTAGGAGTAATTCTGGGGCCTTTGTGTCCAGGCTGAGCAGTGTCGCCTCCGAATGTCATGCGGCAGGGATGATGTCGACGGAGCTAATCACTTCATCTGCAGATCTCGAAACTTTAGTGAATACACGTCTTGACACCTTATTTTTAATGTTATCACGTGATGTATATAATTTGATGAAGTTTGGTAACTACAAACATAAGATTCGAATCCTAGTCTCGCTGACGATCCTAAGAGGGGATGAATAGTCTCGACAGTTTAATTTTACGATTAGTTATTTTATTTATTATGTTACATAATACCTGCAATTTTTCAAACGTTTCTTAGAATTTGACATTTGTAAAATTTTAGTCATCAAATGGCGTAAAAGGCACATTATACTGACCAGTTATAATTATGTCACTCCCTCAAGTATTAATAGTGAATATATTTTCAAGTATTTTGAAGTCTATTCCCTCAATACATATTTTATTCTGTTTTTATTTAATTAAATAATCATTTACTTATTACTTTTTCATTTACTTACAAATTCACAAATTGCTTGTTTAGTAACATTATTTATTTTATCATGTATTTGCTAATTTATTATATATTTGTTTATTTATTTACAAATGTATTTATTTAATAATTCATTTACCCACTTATTTACTTATTTATTTTGTACTTCACTTAGTTATTCACTAATGAGTTTGTGTGTATTCTATTTAATTACTTATTTATTTATTTATTTATTTATTTATTTATTTATTTATTTATTTATTTATTCATTTATTTATTTATTTATTTATTTATTTATTTATTTATTTATTTATTTATTTATTTATTTATTTATTTATTTATTTTATAATTTACTTACATATTTGCATAAGCTACCTGGGTAGTCGATAGCACGTTTTCCTGCTGATCTATGGCTGTTTTCGGACATGGATTCGATTCCCGCTTGGGCTGATTACCTAGTTGAATTTATTCGAGGTAGTCTGCAACCGTAAGGAGAATGGCAGGTAATCCATGGCGAATTATCGGCTTCATCTCGCCAACTACTGTCTCGCTATTCCATCGAAACTAAGTTACTTAATATTTCATTCAGCGCCATAAAATAACCGACTAAAATATTTGTTTATATATATATATATATATATATATATATATGTATATATATGTATATATAACTCAAAGAAAACAAAGTCGATTTCTGTTCTCCCCACCCATCTCAGTTACAATGGCAAGGGGAGAAAGCATGAGGAGGATTCTAACTGGTGGATAGAATTACGTTGCCAAAGTCTGACGCTTTAAGTACATTTTGTACAACCTCTCTCTCTGGTCCATTACGACTTATTTGGCCTGCAGATGTTACCCCACTATCTACGGTGATGTACACGCTCCGTAAACACATTAACTGACTCATGCCCTTCTTAATGGTCAGTGAGACTTTATCCTTCCCTTCTAGAAATAGCATTCTCTAGTGTGAGTCACTCTTTCATGAGGATGCGATAATAGAAGCAAGTATGAGTCTCTATCATGACACGAGTATTGTACGCATCGTGTAAAATGTATTCCTGTCACTAGTGCGTAGTGAAAATGTTGTATGTTAAAAGGATAGAAGTAACACAGTTTTTTCAGAAGCATCAAAGAAACAAGCCTCATGAAATTATCATAACAACATCAATATTATTAATTACAGTATGCAAGCGTTTTGAAAGTTTGATTCAAATTATGGCTGCAGTTCCCAGAGAAGCTACAATCTCTTGTCAAGCTCGTTTTACTGCACGTCGGAAGGAAAGCGTCGAATTAAATAAATATGGACACCTCTTAGCTTACGTTGTTAATAGATTGGGCCAGAAATATGTTCAGAAAATGGAACTGTGGAAAAATTTTATCTTAAGAACATATGCTTCGCGTCCGAGACAAACTTCAGGACTGAAGAAAAAGAGATGTCTTCCACTATCTCTAAAGGGGCCTCAACTGCAGCTTTCTGACAGAGCGATGTCAGAAGAAGTGCCGACAAGTCCCCTGAGACGCCGACTCGACGACAGTGTCTACCACACTGCAGATTTAAATACCAGATGGCGAGCTGGCTAGAACCTTGGTCTATTCCTGTTCAGTACTCCAGTACAATAATTATACAACTCGGATCTACAAAGAAGAGATAACTTGAAGAGATTACTTTTCAGAAACGACTTGTTCCGAGAGACAGTTTTCCAAGGGCATGGAGGTTGCAACAGATCCATTATGCCGCTGTTTCTCGTCAAAAGTGACAATTTCTTTCGAGTCTCCAGTGGCAAATATTATCAGCCTTGAACCTCAGCAGCAACAGTTTTATAACCTTATTGTTAACGATTTGACTACTCCACTGCCATAAACAAGAAACATGTCAGTTTATTCACTGTGGAACATTGTATCATAAATGTTATTGCTAGTCGACAAGAAAGTGATGCCAAGGAGACATATCATGGACAAAGTTGTGAAGTTTATGTGATGTATATACTGTATATACTGTATATACTGTAAGTATCGTCATATATAATGACGTCTACAAGACATGTATGTATGCAAAGATTTTCCAATTTTAACACCTGAAATAGGCACAGACATTGTCTATTATATAAAAATGTTATTAAATCAAATTTGATATTCTGAGCCATTTACTTAAAGTATTTGAAAAGGTACAATAAAGATGCGTGCAATATGTTAGTTGACACAATCCTCATCAAGTTTAAATATCACCACTACATCACCAACACCAGCATCACTAATTACAAGAATTGAACTTTTAGACTTATCTTGAGTTTCAAGATTAAAGGAATGTTCTGTATATTGTAATACAGGCATAATTTTCATTTTGTAAAAAAAGCTGTTGATATATCAAGAGATAAATCTTCAATACCCCAACGTACTTCCACTCACTGTCAGGCACTTTCATCCTAGAATGATGAAATAGAAATAAGGTTTGTGAAATTCTAAGTTTATTTTAAGGAAAGAAATGAAACTTGAAATTATAAGGTTTTAAACATTTTCCTCCTTGCCTTCTGCTGAGCCATTGCCGGGGATGGTTGAGCAAACTGATTAGCTAATGATTTCGGATAAGTTCATTTTCTCAGGCTTTGGATTTATTTCGCTGAATACTGATGACTGAGTGATCTGTGCTACATTTGGCTTCAATTGTTTACTGTAAACCAAAGCTACGTTAGAATGGGTTACCCTGGGTATCTGCAATGTACTACGTATTTTTACACCAACTTAAAGTCAAATTACTTCCTCTGTACGTACTATGCACAGGAGTCTTGCCGTCAAGGCATCACATAATGGTCCGTTTATTAACGTTCTCTTTATTAGAATGACCCACTGTGATACATTTTTGGACAGGTCTTGACGAGCTTAATTGAGATAATCAATAATAAATACATAGGGTGCTATGCATAGACATTTCGCTAGCCCGCGCTACGAGCGTGCTAAACTAGCCCCGGCTATCGACTGATTACTTGTACAGAATTCATATCATATCATATCGCTAACACAGGTTTATGAATACGAAAAACGTTAGTTCGCTGATCATCCACCGGAAGCCCGCGCTAAGAATGTCTATGAATAAGGCCCATAGTGTCATTTAAAAATATAATGTTAGTACTGGTAACTCATTAATAAATAACTCTACAAGATTGTCTCTCCATCAGTATTATTTCCCCCTTTCAGTTGCACACCTTTTGTATGAAACAATTTTTCATTTTGTTCTTGTATACAAAGTTATTTTGGATGACCAAGATAAAGGGACATCCTGCATACCACTTCTTATTTTTCTAGGTGGTATACTAGTTCTATTTATTTGTTTTAGTACAGTAGAGTCGATTCCTAGAATTACTGTAAGGAATAATCCTTGTAATGCTTGTTTATAATTATTTTCTAGTAGTCCATAATGAGCTCAAGTAAATAAATCTATAATATTCAAGTAAAATCTCTTTTATAGAACTGCAAAAGTTGGGTTGTAAAGCGAAAAGATGTAGGTAAAATAAAAGCTACTGAAATTATATTTCTACGTAATATGAAAGGGTGTAATAGACTGGACAAAATGCCGAATGAAGACATTAGAAAAGAACTATAAATATAATATAATCCCTGTGTAGTAAAATAGAAGATTACTGATACGAGTGAAGACAACATTCACCCAGAATAGAGGACCTTAGACTTTAAAAAAAATAAACGATGGACTATTGATCGGAAGGACGACTAAGCCAGAGACGACCGATGTAATAGACATGGAGTGACTTTTGAAGCCCGAGCGACCACATGTCAGTACCATGAAGTAAATGATGGTGATGCTGATTATCATAAAAAATAAAAGAGGAGAAAGAAAGCAGATGGTTAAAAGAAAATAAGACTTAGGAGAGGAGAGGAGAGGAGAGGAGAGGAGAGGAGAGGAGAGGAGAGGAGAGGAGAGGAGAGGAGAGGAGAGGAGAGGAGAGGAGAGGAGAGGAGAGGAAATTATAATTATAGAAAAGAAGAGATGGCAGGAACAACTACGATAGTGATGACGGTGTCAATATTGGTAGTGGTTTGGTTGCGACGGTATTGATGGTGGTTGTGACGAAGGAAAGAAAAAAGAGGAAAAGAAGAAGATCAGAATAAAATGTAGAAAAGAGTATATTAAGAAACTGAAAAGAATAAGGTGGTGGTGGAGGCGGGCGTGGAGGAGAACGAGCTTAAGGAAAGATAAAAATGTATAAAAAGGGCAATATGTCAAATATGTCTCTTTCAACGAATTCTTTATACTGTTGTTGATTAGTCAACTGTTATAAGACAGGTCTGAACCTCACAAGTGATACCAAGAAGGCACCACTTATGAGGCAACTAGGTCAGGAGATAATGGGGTAGTGTGGCCAGTTCCTTTCCCCCTCTATTGCGTACGTCGCCGACTAGCTACATATTACAGTAGTCAGCATACAAACAATTGTTCTTCCTTTGACACAGATATACTGCCTGATAATTAGAGACCGGATTTTTATGTAATTACATATTATATTCCTTTCAACCTATCCGTATATAAATAACAAATCTTGGCGAATATTGTAATTACCATTAATATATTAAAATTTGATACTACATATTTTTACATATTTACCCAGCATTACATATTATGGCTTGGTATTACATAAATCTACATATTTAGGGGGTTTATTCATTTTTACTTCTCTAAAAGGAAAAATAAAACTTCTGCTGGGGAAGTTTACAATTTGAAATACACAGATTTAAAAAGCCTTTCTACCTACCCAAGGAAAGATATATTTCGGGACAAAACATAACGTCCTTAGTTCCAGAGGCACTCACCGCATACCTAAACTACCTTCTATTTCAAAAATCACTCAGAAAGTAGCGTTGCCTTCATGCGGTGCAGTGGGACGAGGACTACATGATTTGTCTTGAACTATAATTGTTCTGCATACATCTTAACAAGCCGTTTCCATGGAATTTGCAACCTTATCCACCCTCTTCCTAATCGTTCCAGAGAAAACCTGTGTTAAGTCTGACATTAACCGCAATAAAGTAGCAGACTCTTGAAAAGAAGCTGGAGTAAAGGAATAAACTGGAAAGATGTTGAAAGATTAAAATAAATAGCTTTTCAGGTTATTGCTTGACTTTTTCACTTTAAATTTAGTAGACCTATATGGAAATGGGATTTTCCGAGCAATTAGAAAGTATGGTTCTCGGATGGAATAATCCTATCCTTCTGAATGAGACAGGGATGTCACTTTTCAAACAACAGTTTGTAAATGCCTATAGTTTGAAGTTTTAGCAGGTACTTTGTATCTTACAGGGAGCAGCTAAAATGCATGTGTCCCACATCTCCTCTTATTTTCTCCTAACCCAGTAAAGCGAAACAGTGCTTGCAGTGTTGTTGTGTCATTTATTTCACTCAGTTCTCTAGTTTTAGTACTTACAGTATAAAGTGCAAATGAGTGCTTTTAACTAACTAAAATGGCCCCTGTACCTTCAACCCTAACGACAAAAATAAAATCATGGATTGCGATGGACGAACCTTTCATTACAGATGGAAAAATAGTAATGTGTCAAGTGTGCGGTAAAAAAGTTCGGGTGCTCTATGAAATCACAACTGGAGAGGCTTACCTATCCTATACCTGCCAGATATTGATATTAAATATTTTCATGATTTTACATATTTTGGTACATATTCAGTTTATTTTTCTTACATAAATATGTACATATTTCACACCTTGATATTACATAAAAATCCGGTCCCTACTGATAATAGATAACATTATCAGCCAGAACCTCATTCAGAGGTATTCTTTATATTTAGTTTAAGGACCCGGGAGGATCATTGCCGCCCTCACATAAGCCCGCCATCGGTCCCTATCCTGTACAAGATTAATTCAGTCTACCATCATATCCAACTCCCTCAATCCATTTTAATATTATCCTCCTATCTACGTCTCGGCCTCCCGAAAGATCTTATTCCATCCGTCCTCCCAACTAACACTGTAGCCTATATGAATCGGGGATTGCAGAAACAGCACATGTCACTATGTGTGGCGTATTGACATGTGCTGTTTCTGCAGTCTCCGATTCATATGCACTTCCAGATTCGCCCATACGTGTTAAATGTTCTGCCCATCTCAATCGCCTGAATTTAATGTTCCCAATTATGTCAGGTGAAGAATAAAATGGATGCAGTTCTGCGTTTATACTATAAAATATAAATGCTACTTAAAATCATTAAGAGACCGAAATAACAATATAACGAGGAAATGTGGGCAACAGAATCGGAGGGAAAAATTAACACATGGAAAAGATCTACCTCACACCATCTTCGTTCACAACAAATCTCTGAGAATGTCAAGAACTGGTTTTCTATTGGCGCGAAAACGTTGGGTGTGTTCCTGGACATAACAACTAGGAGAAAGACAACAAAGAACATGAAGAAGAGAACAAAAAGGGGATGCGGAGAAAATAGAAGGAAGAGAAAAATAAATAGGAGGGGAATAAACTAGAGGAGTAGGAAAAGAAGAGGAGAAAATTAATAATAAGAATGTTAGAAGCGAGAACCGAGATGAACTGGAGACATGCATCCGAACTGCGGATTCCTATCATATTGTAATATGCAGTATAAGCTCTTGTCCAATAAATTAGATTGCGACGGAAATTAATTGGACTGAGAGGATTGGAGCATCTCTCCGCCTTCTTGCCGAATTGCGTACTCGGTGTTGGTTATCGATTTGCTTATGTCGGCGTCCTCAGTCTTCTTTCCTGGATACAGAAACTTCTGGCAGGAGTCAGAAACAAAGAGGTACGACAATCAACAATCGACACGAATATGACCGAGACTGGATATGACATCAACTCCATAGCGACTTACTCGGTCTTTATAAAGGTCAGTATCATCCCCCTCCATCATCCCCCTCGTCTTCAAGATCTAAGGGACTCTGTAAAGTTCAAAATTCTTCGTTTCTTCAAGCAAAGTTGTAACGATTAAAATAAGCCTTGAAACGTCTGTGCAAATCCTGAAAAAAGCATAAGTTTGACTCTAAATTACAATCAATAATTTGAATTTATACGGGTGAGTAAGGATTTCATCTACAAACTCGCAGAAGCAGTGAATCTAGAAATGAAGATCATTTTTTTAACAACCAATCTTTATGATGTGTCGTTTAGGAGCTACGCGACATCAAAGCAAAGACAGGTTTTAATTTTTATAATTTCTTCAGGTGCCCTTGCGGACAGGTTACACAAATGTTCAAAGAGTCTACCCTGAAATTCATTCATTACATTGTAGTAGCAGTCATTGTCGGACTCTTATCACCAACAAAGGTTTACCGTGAACATCTGGGCTGGAGTTGTTTGTGATATAATCTGCTGTTACCTGTCATCTTGCCGCCCGTTTAAATGGAACAACATAACTTGAGATCCTTCGAAACAGATTTTCGCTGCTCATGGATGTACCCTTCGCGATGAGCAAGAACATGTGGTTCCACCACACTTCAGCCTGATTAGACAAGCACATCTGAACAACATGTATGGGGAACAATGGACAGGGAAAGCGGGACCTATTGCTTGGTCAGCGAGATTACCCGACTTAACGTCCCTAAATATTTTTTTTCTTTGGGGCATCTAAGAAGTGTCGTGTATGTCACTCCACTTGACTCCACATAATTGTGCAATTCGCTGCTTTTGATCAAATTCGACAGACCTGGAATCTTCGACAGGATCCGACAATATAATGTGGCTCAGGGTAGACAGTTTGAAAACCTTCTGTAATCTGGCCGCAAAGGCACTTGAAGAAATAATTAATGAATAATTCATTTCATAACTGGACCGTTTTCTGCAGAAAAGAACCTAACCACAAAAAGTAATATCTCAATAAAGTTAACAATTCCAAGGCTCCATATTTGATCAAAGATAGTCCTAAAATATGATTTTCGTTAACTCTTTGCAGTATATTGGTTATTCAGAAGAACCACCGTTTTCTTTCTTTCTCAATTTTATGGTACAGATATTCCACCAAGGAACCATCTCTTGAGTATACATAGAGGTGCTATCTATGTTTTGAAATTGTGTGCAGAGTTAAAATGTTGAAAAAAATTGATCGAAGCTTTGTTATGATCCAGGATATGAAAAACATAAAAAATTAATTTGTGCTGCAAAGGGCTAAAGCAATAAGTATGTATAATTGTATCTATTTGTGAATTTATTATTTACATGTAACTTTTAAGTACATCTTTCTGAGTTTAGGTATAATGTGGATTGGTTCCTTTCTGCAAAATATGGTCCAATTGTAAATGCCACTGAAACCTGTCCTTTCTTCGATGTCGCTTAGCTCCAAACGATGCGTTAGAGAACATGAGTTGTTCACGAAAAATGATCCTCATTGCAAGATCTATCGCTTCTCAGAGATTGTCGTAGAGGTACTGACTCATCCTCCCTGTACACACAACGCATTTTCTTTTTCCATACTTTGCTAATACGATATATAAGGACACTAATCTATAGTAATCGAAAACACTGAGTAACAAATTTTAACTTTTTTTTTGCGCTGGGCATGTGATACATGTTTTCTATATAATTTGAGCCTTCTGAATACAAATATGCCAACAAAAACAGTTGTTGGTTACGGGTTTTGAGAAATTTTCGAATTTATACCTATTCAAAATACTGCTTCATATAATGACAATAAGGTTAAATATTCACTGTTCAGAAGATTACAGCTTTCCTTTTCTTCATTTTCTTTTATACTGAGCACCAGGTAAATCACGAGATAAAGTTCAACAATAGTCTGCTAGCATATTGGTATTCCACTGTCCTTGGTATCTTTTTTTAATAGTTGAAATTTCTTGATGAAAGCGCTCACCATGCTCATCACTGAAATCGTCACTATTCTCGGGAAAAAAAGTCAAGATGGCAGTGAAGGAAGTGAATTTTCAGGCACATGTTACAACCCAAAGTTTCATACGCCAACAGTAAATTTTGCACTAGTTCTTCATAGTTCTCACTTCTACGGTTACCCACAAAATTTAATACAACCTCCTTGAATGCAATACAGGCGGCTTTCTCTTTTCTTTCCAACAAAGATTCGAAGTGATTGTCCTTAATTATTTCTCTAATTTATGGACCATTGAAAACTCCCTGTTTTATTTTTGCGTCATTAATAGCAGGAAATTTTTCCTGGATATGTTTAAATGCTTCTGTTTTATGATTCATCCCTTTAACAAAATTATTCGTTAATCCTAACTTAATGTGTGAAGGTGTAAATTTACTTTTCTTTGTGGTACAAGGGGTTGATGTATAATGTTTTTCTTCTCTGGCTCTAGTGATTGTCGTTTTATTTTATAATGCTTATCTCGAGTGCGACTGTCCCATTCGCACAGAAAGCAGCAAAATTGTGTGTAGCCTAATTGCATTCCAAAAAACAATTCATATCCGCACACATAAACCATTCGTAATTTGAATATTATCATTAAAGCACACTTTAAAGAAATACACGTCTTACACAGAATATTAACACCACGGAAATCTCCTGGTAAACTGAAGCAATTTTAATATAAAGAATCTGTTTCTCCCCCTCCAAATGTAAGCGAAAAGGGCAATAAAACAATTTCCGCTTCTAGAAGTCGTTTTGACAAGGTGGTCTATTGCAAAATATAAATTACAGTAATGTCATTAAAGCTCACAGTGAAAGAAATGCACATCTCAAATAAAATCAGGTAAACTCAAGCGAATTCATACTGCGAACCTGTTTCTCCCCCTCCAAATAGGGTAATAAAATATTTTTCGTTTCTACAAGTGCTACTAACATGGTGGCCTACTTATACTAATATTGTTTTCACATAATGGGTCATCACATTTGTAGAACAAAGTAGTTACACATGAAATATGGTTATTTTTTAAAATAGAATCCATATAAAATGAATTATATTGTGCATCTCGAAAACCCGAACTGGTGGAACATTGTGCTTGTTATTTTTGAATTCAGGAGGTCGAAATTAGTAAAAAAATTTGTTAGTTTTATGTCTGGCGCAAAATGTCTGTTGACCAGTGTAATTTGTTTGCGTAAGTGTGGATACTTTACTTATAAGGGTACTTCTATGAATAGATGGCGAAGATAACAATAGTAGCTTAGATAAATATGTTCGCATTATAGAATTCAAAATCAAAATCTTTTTTTAGAAAAATAGGAACACAAATACTAATTTCGAAGTGATCTGTTCAAAACAGATATTTACATTTTCAAAAGTTGGTCAGCACAAACTTTTTTCTTTTTCACTTTAGATGGAGTGGGGGGGTCAAAGCGAGAGAAATGTTGACAATAAATGGAATTTACTTTTAAAAGTTGTCGTAACTCAAAATTTTTACTGGTTATCGATTTACAACGAGTTAAACAAACTAGTGTTTTTGCTTGGAGGACAATATTCTGCATGCAGAGTGACAAACTTTCTTCTGTTAACGACGGATTTCCATGTGAAATCTTCGAGTTAATTTCAAATCTGTTTACAAAATATTTCCATCGCTTAAGATTTTAGAGTTAATCGTGAAGATACCGTCTCATGAGATGAAAAGGGCGTCGTGTACTTCAAATTACTATCATAACTGCTAACATTTATTTTATTGCCAAAAACTCAAACACTTTTCGGCCACAAATGAAGATAAAAGATCGGGAAGACTGCTTCAAGTGCTGCTGGAACACAATAATGCAGCCCATACTCTACTAACATGACGAAAGTAGCTATCCTGGAGCTTGGTTTGGAGGTGATTCCACTTCCCCCATATTCTCCCGATCTTGCGCCCTCAGATTTCCACCTTTTCTGTTCTCTCAAGGAAACTTCTTTGATAACTAATATGCTTTACAAATTTAACTTGACGAATTCATTAATTATAAACCAGCGGGTTTCTTCAGAGTTGGGATAGGTTATAAATATGTAGAAGATTATATTACTGTTTAATTTCTATCTTTATTCGTTTGAAATAACAACTTTTGTCACAGCGATAAAATGGTAACGAACATTTGCAACAACCCAATATTATGCTGCGAGCTTACGCGACTTGTGAATATCCGGTACTAGCCCAAGATTCTCACAAAAGTAAAATTGTAACGGACCACAAGCCTCAATTCTACAAGTGCATTATGAGAAAGTAGTAGCAGAAATGAAAAAATCCGCGACACAATACCCAATTAAGAGCCAGGACCGACAAGCTAACTTCTGTGCGTGACGGCTACATGCTTCCGAAGAGGTGGACGATCATCCATCCAGAACGGAAGTATAGGCATCGTGTGTTTAACTGAACCAACATTTTCCCTGTGACCCAAGGTTTCTTAATTCTCACACCTTCTGTGTATCCTATTGTTTCTTCTGCTGGAGTTTGTATACAACTTTTTAAACGATTCAAATGTTCTTCTATCCTCTTCGTGCTTCAGTTTTTCCATGTTCAATATCTTCGTCACCTGTCTCTCTTTTATCTTATTTCAGATGAATATCTACTTCGCCTATATCAGCAGGACATGATCTGAGTTAATATCCGCTCCTGATAGTCTTTGCATTTTTTAAGCAATTTCGGAATCTTTCCTGTACCAGTATGTAGTCTATCTGATATCTCTCCTTTCGTCCCTTGAGCATGTCCATGTGCATCTTCTTCGTTTATTTTGTTGGAATAATGTATTTCCAACAATTATTGCATTTCTTTCACAGAAATTTACGAAATATTCTCCTCTATCACTTCTTTTTCCTAATCCATATTTTCCATCTGTACTTCCATTTTGTCCTTCTCCTACAACTGCATTCCAGTCTCTCATTAGGATTCTCCTTCTCAACTATCTCTTCTATCTTATCATAGCTTTCTTCCACTTCCTCGTCTGTTAATTCACTATGTGGCATATAAACTTGCACTAGCACTAAGTCCATCTTCTTCCCTTGTAGTCTCACCATTATCATCCGGTCATCTACATAACGCACTGTTATCACTTTATCCTTCACATGTGATCCCAGGAATACACCAACACCATGACTTCCTTTGCACTCACAATTTGAATAAAACAGCCTAAATTCATCACTCACCAACTCATCACTATTTTCCCACCTCACTTCTGATATTCCCATTACATCTCACTTTGTTTCTTCTCATTTTTTCCTTCAAGTTTACCAATTTACCTGCTTGCAGAAAAGTCCTTACATTCCACGTTCCAATCCTCAATCTTCTCTTCTTCTCTCTGTTGGGTTGCTTCATAATATGTCCTTCCCCAGCATCCCCCTCCCGGGCATCCGAACGGGGGAATAGTTTACACCCGAATATTTTACCGCGGACCCATCATGCCGCGACCCCGCGGTTGTTCTTGGGAAAGATAAATTCGGTAGCTTCCCGTTGCTTTCCGCACACCACTCTCTCTTTCGCATCTTAAAAAGATTCCAAGGGGGCCCCAGCGTGGAAGTGATGAGAGTGGATTTGACTAATTAGGGCCTCCGGTCTTCACCCAAATTCACCGCAAGGATTAAATATCAGTTCTATCAAGATTTTTGACCCGATCAGAGACCGGGAAATTGCAATTAGCCTTTGCCCCCCACGTTTCTACTAAAGGTCCCTTAAATAAAATAAAAATGCTGTCGTTATTATAAATTAAGGAGTGCCTGAGGGTTGACAGTCTTTTATACTAAAGAGAAGACTGAAACTTCCGAATGAAATTCAATCAGAGATGATATTGTCAGATTGTTCTTATGAAGTCGAAAATGTCATGTATTGTATAATAATGACTTTTTCAGACAGATTCACTGGTCATTCCTTGTAGATGATTTTCTCGTACTGAGTTTTTCAGTAGCTTGGTGTAGTACTGTGCGTAAATTGTTACTCGCAAAAGTTAGGCCTATACATAAAAGTCTCGGTCAACCCCGAGTCATGGCATTTTTATTATATAATGTTCTCCTGATGGACACTAGTTTTAATTTAAGGGGGATTAGAGTGAAATATAAATTTTCCATATTTTTAGCTAAAGACGAATTTTGGTACATACAGTCCTCTTAGTATCTAAATACAGTCCCTAAAGTGTCATCTTCCTAACAAACAGTTTTTAAATATATATTTTATTATTTAAAAAATGCCCTTTTTGCAAAACCCTACTTCTCGTGTAAAACTATAAAACTGTACATGGAAAAAATATACTACCTGTCTTATGTATAAAAAGTACCATCATTCCACATTTTATAAATAGAGCCCCGTTTCAAAAATAAAAAATAAAATATAATGAAACTTTGAAAGTTTATAATTTGTTGTGCTAGATACATATATATTGAATAATTACTTTTTCAAAATGTTAGAATATAAAACTCTACAATGGCCAAGTGATTCAGCATAGTATATTGAACACGTAAGCAAAATTTCTGCTTCCTAGCATTAAATTTGTGGAATCCTTAGCATTTTTCATGCAAGAAAATGTGCAAAAAATAGAAACGGAGAAAAATGAGGTTAAAGTTTTACATGCATATTATACTGAAAATCATCACACACATATAGTATCACAAACACCCAGCTTCATATGTAAGACCTTCCTGGAGCTTGGCTCCCTCCTCTGTTCTATGCCTGTCTAATTTCACAACACGTCGATACTGCTGACTACTGAACTGCTAGATAATTTTCCTTCTTTACACGGCAGGTATCCCTTCGAATCTCTAACTCCACTGTCCTGTTATATGGTCAGAATCGTGCAGCTGAGTTTCATTTACACTTCTTGTAATGTCAGAATTAAATCCACCTACTGCTAGTCCAACAGCAGTACCGACTCGATCCTTGGAACCAAAAGTCTCCTTTGGAAATTACTTCCATATTTTACTATGGAGACTTTCATTCGTATTCTGAGTTTTTCCCTATCACAGACTCTTCAGCAAGTCATCAGATGCCAGTCTTTGATAGCCTATACCAGAAAATAATATTTTAGAACGTATTCTTCTTTCAATGGTTTCCCAACATGTTCTATATGTGCTCCAGGCTTTTCTCCCTTATCTATAGCTCTGTTGAAGAAACATCAAGAATCCTCTCCTTTAGGATATTTCATATGCTGGGATTTCTGATCAGTGGAGATACTATGGTATAAGGTGTCATAAACTGCAGTTCTCATACTATGCATATCTGTACAGTTATTTCTTATTGTCTTCTGGTAGTACGAGATCAATTTTGCTATGGTGGTGGCTTTTGGAGTACCATGGCTTTGACCACCCAAAGTCATACATTTCGTTCTCCATTCACTTACTACATTCCTAAGAGCTGTTCCCATCCTCTTCCTAACATGGTCTCCACTGCTCACATATTTAGATACTTAGCAAAAATATCCATTAAAATATTCAAAATACAACGATTTATAAGGGATACTACAGAAAACACGTCCATGCCACGCCCATCAAGAGAGCGCAGGCATTTAAATATACAGTCAAATAAAGTACTTCCAAGCGGCGTAGGACTTTAAAACTTTGCAGACATATAAAGGGGGTATGTAGAAACAATTTTATGCAAAATTCCGAAAAGGTGTTTTTTTCACCAAAAATGTCATATTTTCAGTATAGTCCTATAAGTTCCTACATCATTTCCAAAACTTGCCTTATCCTGATGTGTTTTTTCCAAGTGTTGCGTTAGTCCATTCCTAAAGTTGCCTTCTCTATATTTCATTTCTATCTTGTATATTGATATTACCCTCATTTTCACTTTGAAATATTTTTTCTAATATTATATCTTTCAAAACAATATAATTCTTTATTAAGATTCAACAGAAAATATGGTGAAACAGTGTTTCTTTAATGGCCTACCTTAAAAATTGAAAAAGTGGACAAGGCAGGTTTCGCAACTATGGGACTCATATATTCGCCTCGCAGTGTTTTTGATTTGAAGGTCGCCCTGTAACTTTCATAAATCTAGCTTCTCCTTTATTCATTGTTATTCCAGTTTCTTTAGCTCATCTATCAAAGGTCTGGAAACTTTAACAACTTCTCTGGTGTATCTATCCATAATAACGTTACCCGGAGAGACTAATATGCATGGACTATAAATGTATACTTGCTGAAGAAAATTTAAGCTTTTACTGATAGTTGACGGTTTCAGAAGTTTACGATACCTACTAAAAGCAGCTAATTTATTTCACGGTTGTCACTGCTAAGTAAAAACCATAAACTCTTCAGTGTCAGTTTGTTTTACTTTCTAACTGACATATAGTACAAAGAGAAAACATTATGATATTGCAGAAACTCTATTTTGTAATTTTCACGAAAACCTTTTTTCTGCATCCCTGATACCAAAAAAAATGACTTTGATATTACTGTTTGTCTGTGTACAGCGATGCGTGTGTTTCTGAGAGATTTCTGAACTTGAAACTCCAATGCGGAGGAGCTCAATCCTGTTCAGCTACATAAGGTACACAACCTGTTCCAGTAGTCAAGACATACGGTATCAGTTACTGGTACTTCATAGCACAAGAATGGTCCGACAATCCTGTCCTTCGTCATATCACACCAGATGTAGTTTCGGGCTGTCTCGCGTGGATTTCGTGATCTCCAAATCTAAACATTATGACGGTTGACTTATCGTGATAGGTGCAATGTAACCTCGTCAAGAAAGAAGTGGTTTGGAAGAAAGACAAGATTAGTGTCGATATAATGTAGCAGTTCCGCAGCAAATTCTTGACGAGATTTGTAGTCTGACTTCAGTTGCACCTTACATAATGGATACAAATAAAAATATTTCACAGCACTCGATAAATTATTGCTGGTACGTATTGCCTTGTTGTCTAACGAATACGTTTCCTAGATTTCCCTGAAATCCATCCACATTTCTTACTCTTTATCTTCATAAACTCAATTATATGTTCCATCAGATACATCTTCTCTGTACAGTACATTCATCGGTAATCTTTTTGCACCAATCTTTTTATACATATTTATCATATGAAACTTGTGCTTTCCGCTTTGCAGTCGACTTCTTGTTTATATTTTGCCACAGAAGCGAATAAGAAAATAAAGTGGCATCATAGCCAATTAAAATTATTTGAGTTCTCTTTCTTCTAGTACCAATCAAAATTCTTATTTTCTCACACTTCCCGCAATGATCGATTGAACAGAACATGTTTAAAGTTATGATATTCCTTCTACATGGTTATTATTATTGATAGAATAATTTGGTGCATATAATACTTTAGGAAATCCTCAAAATTTTTATTGGCACATTATAAACATTCAATCTAAGAACATCTTTTTACACGTCATGAGCTACATCAACACGATAGTCAAATTCTTAGTATACTCTCTCGAACATATCTGTTTATGGACGCAATTGCAACAATGATCCGGTATCTTCCTAGTTCAAGATCTTGGGGAAAAGGTACCTGTAGCATGAAACTGAAGCCTTCACATCCTCTTCAGAAAAGACCACATGTGTAAAGTCTGGTGATCGGGGGAACAAAGGGCGATGAGTCAGATCAGCGGCGATAACACTTCCAATCTAACGATGTGGTAGATGGTCAATTTAAAAACGTATACGAAACAATTTTACTGAATTTGTTTTCGAAAGCTGCAGAAACTAAAAACAATTCATATTGTGGAGCTCCCTTTTTTTTAACATTGTCGCCCATGACAACATAAATAATACGTTTTCCGAAACTTAGAGCTTTAAATTTTGAGATTTTGACTGTCAAATTACGTGTACCATGTTAATTTTCTATTAATGGGCTATTTAATAATAATCATATTAATGTTACAATCATTTTGAAAGGCTTTGTATTAGTAACTTATAGGCTACTAGAACCTCAATAAGGCAGAAGAGACTGCATTCTTATTGTTAAAGAAAAATAAAGGAAATTCTGATTGAATTTGTATCCAAACATGCTGCACCCTGTCATGACTCATGAGTTTTTCGATTAGTACGATAAAAACTCCAGAAAATAATCTTGTGATAAGTTGCTCAAAAATGTTTTTGATGCATAATTTACAATAATACGTATTTGAAATAAGATATGCTATGAATATTTTGATAATATTTATTATGCTAAATATTATAACAATTACGGAAAGATTTTTTATGAATTACAAATGAAAGTACTGTAATTCAAAATTATTTTGTTTCTAGAATTAATTTTCATAAGGGCGCGAAAACCAATACAGTAGGCTACAAAAAAATTTGAACAATTGCAATATTCTGATCACTAGAAAAAAAAGTTATATGACTATGTAAATCGTTCACAATGATCGCCAACGATATTTTGTTCAATGATGAAGCTTTACAACTCTTGTATACGTAAAGCATTTTTATTTTTACACCATGGCCTGTATTTTAAGGGGTTAGGTACAGCTTACAACAGTAAAATTTTTGGAAATATTCAACATTTTTTCCTCCATTACTGTATCTTGTACAATAATTAAAATTGGTATGTATAAAACACTGTCCTTCTGCTATATGAGAAAAATATTTTTAGGATTTAAAAATGAATCATTTTTTTTTTTTTTCAAAATTTAAAATGTTGTCAGTCCACTGTGCAGTGATGAAGCGTTTCCCTCATAACTCAAAAACTTGTTAACTTTTTCATGTCCTCTCTCTTTTATTTTATTGCTGAAAGTCATGTTTACAATGTCATGTTCTTTCAACTACATTCCTTAATAAATAATATTTTTTTTGTGTAATAGAAAATACTGATATTTGACCATTTTTTAAATTAATTTATTTTTTATCAGACAATCTATCAAAGGTAGAAAGGTGATCTTGCATCCTATTATAGATATGAAATGCATAAATGCACACAAAATTTCATCACAGAATGTTGGATAGTTTTTGAGTTATGTGGGAAACGCATCATCACTGCACAGTGAATTAAAGCTTGAAAAAAATAAATAAATATTTTTTTTAAATCGTAAAAATATCTTTTTCATATGGCAGAAGTACAGTGTTTTACACATACTAATTTTTATTATTGTACCTAAAAGATACAGTAATGGAAAAAAAATGTTGAATATTTCCAAAATGTTATTGTTTTAAGCTGTACCTAACCCCTTAAAGGAAGAAATATCGAAGAAAGAGTTTAAATTTTATTCGCACATAAAAGAGCGTACGACGAAAAAGAAAATACGTAGTTTGCAATAAAACTGTTTATTTGCTTATGTATACAAGTCTATACAAAACTAAAACGGTGCTGATAGTTCAGCAGCTTCAAGGCGTGACCATGGTAACCGCTGAAACCAGCCAACCAGAGACCATGGTGACAGGTTGGCGTTGCCGACTGTTTCACAACGAGCACGTGATAGCCAGCTGTTTTGTTCCTAAGAGTTTAATCTTCGTTACTGTGTCACAGAAAGTATTGATGTTCTGTCGTGACTATTGTTTTCGTAGTTTTTCCGACGGTTTGTGTATCTATATTACTGAATACGTTAAAGAGATGCAAATTTCGCTACGAAATGCAGAATTTTCTACGGCAGTATTTCTTCTCTGCACACTATCATATAAATAATTTAGGTGTTAAATATTTAAAAAAGTCAATGGTCGCAAGATGTTAATGCAGAGAATTTACACTGTTCTTGTAGTTTCTCATCATTACTCATGGCTCTGTAAAACTAATTTTTACGTAAGTATATCTCGGAAAGTCAATATATTGCCTGCGTGAATTTTAAAATTCACTGTCCATATTTCGAGTAACGTAACTTCAATTAACGATATGACTGCGAAGAGATTAATTTATTATCCACCTTGTATGATTGTCAGAAGTAGGATTACTATCATCTTTCCCTATTTAAGAGCAATTCCACGTGTAACTGACTGACATTTACAGTACACTTTGACAGCAAAAGTCTGCCTAAATTGTATAATGGGTTGAAATTAGACTGTGTCACCGCAGGATTTGATAGATGAAAGTTTACACTTAAGATACATATAAAAATAAACGTCTTTAATAGAAAAAGTATAGGCTACTATTTATTTACGTCCAAAGTGTGTGTAACTGACTGACATAAATGTCAACTCTCTCTTCGGGTGAACATGATTCTCCACTGAGTTCTCTGAATTGTCATTCCTGATACAATTTTGCGAAATATAGTTCGGAAAGGAAATTGTAATCTTCAGTTTAAGATGAAAACGACCTCCAAACCACGATTAGTAATGGAGTTATGGCCGAAAAAGTGATGTGTAACTGACTGACCTCATCCTGTAACTGACTGACATCTCTGAATTTTAAAATAAAGTTGCACTTACCGAACCGTAAATAGTACAAAATAATATGAAACTTGGTAAGTAGTAAATTAACGTAACGATTAATTTAAATGAATAATATGTTTTCCAGAATACAAAAATTATGTTGCTTAACCATGCATCTTAAATGACACAAATTAATGCAGAAACAAGTATTACATAGGCCTACTTAATAACATATATAGTTCTTTCTCTGTGATTAAATACTGTATATACTAGCCATACGCATTGGTGTTTAATTTTAGGACAATAAGAGTGTCACAGCAACCTTGACAGCTCTTATCACTCTATATGGCATCAACTCCCCAGCAAAGACAGTATGTTATGTTAGTCAAGCGTGTTCCTACTGACCTCCTTATCGATTACGATAAGGTGACGCAGATCACAGTTTATATTTCCCATGCCTATGGCTGTTATATATTATGTTCATAATAATAGATTAGAATGTTGAGTTCTACTTTTAGATTTTTCATCCAGTACAATAGATAACAAAATTAAATTACTTTGTGTTCAAGAACCCAATACCAAACGAAGCCGTGCTTCTGGATTTGGCTCTAATACCTTCATATTCGAACATAATAATAATGAAACTGTAAATAATCAGGGCAATAACATAAGGGCAGCAACAATATCAAGACACAATAATGTTATTAATCTTATTCAGTACTGCACCCCTGACAGAGTAGTGGTATGTGTTGATCTTTTCGGTCAATATATATATATATATATATATATATATATATATATATATATATATATATATATATGTCTGTAATATCTATTGCGACCCGGACTGTGACTTCACGCAGATACTGAATGAGTTGGAGGCTATTTGCTCAGATCTTAAGGAAAAACATCTGTTAATTGTAGGGGACATCAACGCCAAACATCATGCTTGGAATAGTCCTGTTAGCGATTCTAAAGGAAAGCAATTCTTTGACTTCTGTTGCTCACACAATTTATCTATCCTGAACACTGGCAACAAACCTACCTTCAGAAGCAACAACTCCACGAGTTTCATCGACGTGAGTGTATGTAGTCATTCTCTAACACCGTTCATCGTAGAATGGAAAGTTTGTGACTTTCACACAATGTCTGATCATGAATTAATCATAATCGACATAAAACTACAACCAAAGTTATATACTAATGCAGGAAGTGCACGCATTTACAAAACCAACAACGTCAAATGATCGCGATTCCAAAGAGCAGCACGACTCAAACTGCGTCGAACATCCATAAACATTAATAATAGCAACACGCCGGAATCACTTAACTCAGCTATAGAACAACTGACTAGAAACATAACAGAACTATGTGAAGCTCATCTGCCAAAGAAATCTCAAACCGCGATCAAAAACTACTGGTGGACCGCAGAGTTAAACATAATGAGAAAACGAGTGTTAGCCAGCCACAGACGATACAAACGATGTAAATGTGAAACGCTTCGAATTAAATACGAGCAATTTTACAACAACATTAAAACTGATTACAAAAACAAAATTTTGTAGGCTAAAACTAAGGCATGGAAGGAGTTCTGCTCATCGCGAAGTCTACAAAACCCATGGGGGATAATTTATAAAATGTGTCGAAAACCCGAGAACTTCAACAGATCACTCAATACTATCCAAACCGACAACGGGTTTACCTCTAATACATACGAAACAGCTAGTGTCCTAATCAATAAATTCTTTCCTGATGATTCTATAGACACGGATGTGCACAAGCGTACCAGACTTGAATCCGAGCTGTCACCTGACACGGAAGATGAACCACAATTCACAGCAGAAGAGGTAGAGAGGGCAATAAAAAAATTGAATGATAAAAAAGCACCAGGGATTGATGCAATCTCTGCCAATATAATTAAAAATGTACATACGAGCTGTGCCGATCTCTTTGTGAGTATTTTCAATAAATGTATGTCATTGCAAGTCTTTCCTGACTGCTGGAAAGTCGCAAATGTTAAATTAATACCAAAACCGCACTGTCATAACCTAACAGCAAACGCCTATCGGCCTATCTGTCTGCTCCTGTTATGGAAAAACTCTTTGAGAAACCTATTATAGATAGAATTATGTATAACTTGTATAATACAAATATGTTAAAAGGGAATCAATATGGGTTCACACCGCAAAAATCCACAGAAGATGCAGTGCTTCATGTTGTGAACTGGGCAAATAGAACTCTAAGACGTCGGCAGTTCGGATTACTCATATCACTGGACATTTCGGGAGCATTTCACAACGCTTGGTGGCCTAAAATTATGTCTCAACTGAAGAAAAAAGGTTGTCCTAGAAACCTATATAACCTAGTCAAAAATTACTTTAGCAATCGCAAAGTACAACTCACAATAGGAACTACTACTCTAATGAAAGACGTCAATAAAGGATGTCCCCAAGGTTCCTGCTGTAGTCCAGGGCTTTGGAATATCTTATATGACGACCTGCTACAGATGGATCTGCCAAATGATTGTCAATTAATAGCATATGCTGATGACGCTCTCGTCCTAATAACAGCTGACAATATAAACTGTATTCAAAACAAAGCCAATGAAACGCTGACTTCCATATCCAAGTGGGGAAAAGACAACAAACTGCAGTTCAACCCTCTTAAGACAAAAGCCTTGCTGATTACAAGGAAAAGAAATTACGACCTACCACACATACATATGGACATGAAGGATATCGACATAGTAGAGACACTCTTGTATTTAGGCGTCACTCTCGACAAACGAATGTCTTTTAAGGCACATATTGATTCACTAGTCACTAAATCACACAAGTTTCAATCTGCTTTGCATAGGGCCACCTGGGGTCTTAGTCCTGATATATTGCGAACAATATATCATGGCGCTTTCGAACCATTGATATTATACTGTGTCTCGGCATTTCAAAATATACTTCACAAAAAGTGGGTTCAAAATAAATTAATACAAATCCAGCGTGGATTCATTCTACGAATCACGAAGGCTTACAGAACCACATCGACAGACGCAGCCCTAGTGATCGCGGGTATACCACCATTGTTTTTAACAGCCATGGCTAAAGCTGAAATCTCTAACGTGAAAAGAAATGGAATATTTATAGAACAAGAATCATATCTTGAGGTGGAAAAAAGATCACATTTTCAATTAACTGGTCATCCGAAAGATTTTCACCGTGCATCAAATACATGCACAGATCGACATGAATACAACATCTATACTGACGGCTCTCGGTTGCAAAAGGAGAACGACGTCACCTTGGTGGGCTGTGCTTTTGTTACCTACTACAACACTACTGAAGTCCACTCTGACACGTTCCGCCTGGCGCCCATGTGCTCCGTGTTCCAAGCAGAACTCTTTGCCATCTTGCAAGCAGTGAAATGGAGCATTACCAACGGGATTGACTCATGTATTCACAGCGACTCTCAATCTGCCTTACAAACCATTGACGATAAATACAACTTACATTCCATAGCCGTCGAAATTAGATCCCTATTACTTAAATTTGAAGGTCGTATTTGCTTAATGTGGGTGCGCGGCCACACAGGTACTGAAGGAAACGAAAGAGCGGATACATTAGCGAAGCAAGCAGCCTCAACCAACTCAGAATATAAATATTCCACCTGTCCTATTTCATACATTAAGCAGAAGATCAAACACACAACTACACTCAAGTGGAATACATACTGGAACTCTAGTGTTAAAGGCTCTGTGACCAAGAAATTATTCTTTCCCAATGTACAAGACAGACTATGTTGCAGCCAGTTCTCAACCGACTTCTTTTACACTCAATTTATGACCGGCCAAGGAAAATTCAGTTCCTACTTTGAAAGATTTAGGATCAAAAGTGCAGAAGAATCTCTGTGCATATGCAAAGAGAATCAGACTGTTGAACATTTGATTTTTCACTGTCCAGTGTTCGAAAGGAAAAGACACTTTTCAAGATATCATATCTCGGACTGCAATTTAAATTACTGCGCACCCCTTTACCATTTTCTTAGAAAAAAATGTTGTTATAAACAATTCACAGAGTTTATACACCACATCCACGCAAGACTGTAGCTATTAATTGTATGTAAAATAATGATGATATAAAATCCTAATGCACTATGTAAAACAAGGTGTCTATCTTTGGGACATATGTTGTGTATATCAATTCTCGATGCCCGTGCGTCCTACTTTAAACGGTTCACACCTACCCGCGCAAATGAGAGTCGCTGCTTTCTCTCTCTCTCTCTCAGAAAGAAGGTTGGCTCGCTTTTTTCCCTCTTGTGAGGGAGAAAGCAAAGATTGCGCGGCGACGAGTCACGTTGGCAGTATAGATACCCCCAGGCACTGTGACGTCAACGGCGTCCTCAACCACCATTGTTCCGAGGGGTATAAATATGGCTTGGACACAAGGCCAGGCCACTCGTTCGTCAGATGGCAAAGAGGTAGCTCTAGCGCGACCTCCGTCACTGGCAGCAGTCTCCCAACCAGGCCTACGCTATGGTTGTCTTTTGTTCGGACGTGTCTGCACACGGCCACCACTCCGGGAACAGGGAGCCAAGCTGCGCCCCTGTCTCCTGTATTCTTTCCTACACTAGCCTCACTTCGTACGTATTCTAAACTTATTTTATTCTAGTCTCGCTACAAGCCTCATCACCACCTCCAACCCGCACACTTCTCTCCCCTGATCACCCTTATCTCTCACCATCCTGACTTCGACTCCCAGCTCTTATCCCGGCTTGTTCGATTAAACACAACCATCTCCTCAGGCCCCCTCTAAAGTCGGTAAGTCGCGAGTGCGCTCTGCTGATCCGTCGATGATAGAGGTCACCCTTCCCCGTTCCTGAAGTCGGTAAGTCGCACAGTACGCTGTGTTGATCCTCCGATGCCAGGAGCTTGTTCTCGAAGTCGGTAAGTCGCACAGCACGCTGTGTTGATCCTTCGAACTAGAGAACTAACCTTCTACCTCATTCCATCTCTCTCGTTATCCTACCCCCCCCCACAACACACCTGAGAGCAAGCTGATTTTCCCCAGGCACTTCCGTTACCCCTACCTCCCTCTCACTCAAGTTGCACTTTACTATCACCCATCATAACTCTCCCCGCATCGAAGCCTCAGGACGAATTTCTAAACTATCAATTTCTATCACGACTCCCCCGTTACCCCTACCACAGAACTAGGAGGGAACTATAGTTATACTTTCACTGTTATTTCTGTAATAAACAATGTTACTTTAAAAACAGTCTTTCCTTTAAACTTCACCACAGTTTCGTATCACCCCACCCACAAACCACAGCCATCTTGTCACGTCACTCCCGTTTCCCCTCCCCACCTTGACAACACGTCGGAGAGCGAAACGACCAGGAGTCTGGCGTACGACAATTGGCGCCCAACGTGGGGCCTTATCTCAGTTGGTACTGAGACGAATCCACATACACCCCATAGCTCTTCAATCTTCCGAGAGGAGTAATTTTCTCGGTGGCGCCCAACCATGTTTACACGCACCAGAGACCAGTGCTGCCAACGGGGTTGCCCCGGACGCGGGCAATACTACGTCGACTGCGGCACCTGCCCCACCTTCTACCACGCAGTGTGCCTCGGGCTCGAGGACGAGCCCCAGCTCCGAGAAAGCAACCCTTACATTTGCGACTGGTGTCGCAAGAAGAAGGATGAAGATAAGATGGAACTCGAGATGCTGCGGAGACTCATGCGCAGTCTTCGCCCCGCCGAGGTTTCACAACTACTTGCGCTCCCCGAGTTCCATGGATTGGAGCACGAGGATCCGGCCGGCTTCATCTCCAGATGCCGCGACCTACTTACCGAGGCGCACATAGACCCCTCCCAGTGGTCACGCCTCGTTCAACAGCAGCTGAAGGGACCAGCCAGGGACTGGCTACTGCTCTTCAGTGGCATTCTTTTCTCCTGGGACGAACTGCAACAAGGACTGACTCACCGCTTCGACAGCCCGGCTGTAAGGGCTACTCTCCAAGCTTCTCTCTACGGGAAGCACCAGCGAGAAAACGAGGCTGCTGATCAGTTCATCACGGGAAAAATTTTCCTTTATCGGCGACTTTTTCCTAATGCCGATCCCAACACGATCATTCCAGTGATCATCGAGCTTCTGCGGCCACAACTTCGGCCGCTTCTCAGACATCCGGTTCCGACAACTACAATGGAACTGATACATCGTGCTGTTCCTCTGGAGGGCGACATCAAGCACACCGCTACCAAGCATCATTCCACTTCATCATCAAACGCTCCACGGTGCCACTACTGCCCGGGGTACCACTACAATCGGGACTGTCCGGTCCGACAGCAGAGACGCACCGATCCTGCTCGCCACATCCCGATCTCCAGCCCCGTCGCGTAGATGGCCCTAGCTCCCGATGAAGAGGAAACGGTCCCGAGGATTGACATCCGAATGGGACCCCTCGCAGCCACAACGGTCGTCGACAGTGCCGCCTCCAGGAACATCATCAATGCTGCGAAAGTTCCAATTGGCAGCACCATACGAGCCCGACAGGATGTCATTCATCTTGCCCAACGCGAGCAGACAATGGCAACCCAGGGCGAAGCCGAGATACCCGTCACACTTGCGGGCACAACGAAGCCCATCAACTTCCTCGTCGCACCAGAGCTGCGTGCTGATGCGATTTTAGGGAATACATGGTTGCGAGATATGTCAGCGCAACTAGACTATCGACAAGGACAGCTGAGATTGGGAAACGGTGCAGTAGTACAGTTGATCAACAATCCCAGAACTGGAGAGGGTACCAAGCCAGAACCACAAAGCGACGCCGCTCCTGGCGAAAGGCAACAGCCACAGCTACCTGTCAAGCCTCTAGCCGGAGATCCCGCTAAGGAGGAACGGTACCAGCATCTCTCCGGCCATGTCAGTGGCCCTTCCTCACAGAGCGGACGCAAGGAGGTTCCTTTAGCGTCTAGGTCACTAGAGCTCCACATGTTGGAGATAGGAGTCACGAGCGACACCCATGCCCCCACTGCAGCTGAGGGGATCTGTTGCTCTGAGGAGGTACCACAGGTGGAGGACCCACTTGAAAAGGGAGACCCTGGCGGGTCCCAGACAGTTGCCCAAGACGTCGCTGACACCAGGCACAAAGTCACTCCTCCTACTGCTACAGAAGGGATGCCAGATCAACTCCGAGGCGGCAACCCGACATCAGATGGCCCATATAACGAGGTCACAAGCAACACCGCCATCCCTCGGTACATCCGGTCTCCCGAGACCACAGGGACGACCAACGAGCTCAGCGGTCCAGGAAGTTGGCGCGCTGTGACCACCTGCAAGGAGGCGGAATCTTCCCCGCCTAGTCCAGACCGACCTGCGGGCACACCAACACCATCCCAGACGACGCCGGAGGCTGCTAGGAGCGACGCTGCAGCACCATTGCCGGTGTTGCCTCCACAAAGAAGAAAACGCAGTGGCCAACCTGATCAGATCGCCGTGTGCGCGCTCGCGATGTGTGATCAAACCGAACGAGCTATTGATGCGAGTGTAGTGGTGCCGCAAGGCAAACGAAACAAGATTGTTGACACGCGATCGGTGTTCACAAACCATGATCCAAACATACAGACCAAATATGATAAGCACAGATTGGGGCCGAGACCCCCATAGATTAAGAGACACGGACTCTCGGACTAGGCAACATTAGCCTTTCAATTTATTGTATTCATTCATTGTATTTCCTCATGTTCAGTGTATTCTTTTTGTGATTCTCCACTTCTGTTCATTGTATTTAATTGTCTTGTTGTAAGGGTTATATTACATAACTTACTAGTAGTACCGCAAGGGCAAAAACAGGAGGGGCGATTGTTGTGTATATCAATTCTCGATGCCCGTGCGTCCTACTTTAAACGGTTCACACCTACCCGCGCAAATGAGAGTCGCTGCTTTCTCTCTCTCTCTCAGAAAGAAGGTTGGCTCGCTTTTTTCCCTCTTGTGAGGGAGAAAGCAAAGATCGCGCGGCGACGAGTCACGTTGGCAGTATAGATACCCCCAGGCACTGTGACGTCAACGGCGTCCTCAACCACCATTGTTCCGAGGGGTATAAATATGGCTTGGACACAAGGCCAGGCCACTCGTTCGTCAGATGGCAAAGAGGTAGCTCTAGCGCGACCTCCGTCACTGACAGCAGTCTCCTAACCAGGCTACGCTATGGTTGTCTTTTGTTCGGACGTGTCTGCACACGGCCACCACTCCGGGAACAGGGAGCCAAGCTGCGCCCCTGTCTCCTGTATTCTTTCCTACACTAGCCTCACTTCTTACGTATTCTAAACTTATTTTATTCTAGTCTCGCTACAAGCCTCATCACCACCTCCAACCCGCACACTTCTCTCCCCTGATCACCCTTATCTCTCACCATCCTGACTTCGACTCCCAGCTCTTATCCCGGCTTGTTCGATTAAACACAACCATCTCCTCAGCCCCCCCTCTAGAGTCGGTAAGTCGCGAGTGCGCTCTGTTGATCCGTCGATGATAGAGGTCACCCTTCCCCGTTCCTGAAGTCGGTAAGTCGCACAGTACGCTGTGTTGATCCTCCGATGCCAGGAGCTTGTTCTCGAAGTCGGTAAGTCGCACAGCACGCTGTGTTGATCCTTCGAACTAGAGAACTAACCTTCTACCTCATTCCATCTCTGTCGTTATCCTGCCCCCCACAACACACCTGAGAACAAGCCGATTTTCCCCAGGCACTCCCGTTACCCCTACCTTCCTCTCACTCAAGTCGCACTTTACTATCACCCATCATAACTCTCCCCGCATCGAAGCCTCAGGACGAATTTCTAAACTATCAATTTCTATCACGACTCCCCCGTTACCCCTACCACAGAACTAGGAGGGAACCATAGTTACACTTTCACTGTTATTTCTGTAATAAACAATGTTACTTTAAAAACAGTCTTTCCTTTAAACTTCACCACAGTTTCGTATCACCCCACCCACAAACCACAGCCATCTTGTCACGTCACTCCCGTTTCCCCTCCCCACCTCGACAACACGTCGGAGAGCGAAACGACCAGGAGTCCGGCGTACGACACTTAATAATAGTAATAACAACAATAACTATGTTTGTATTATAGATTTTACTATTGTTCAGTATTTGATGACAGGTATATAGTTTGTAACCAGAAGTAATTTTGTTTTTATTTTTTTTTACTATCGCAAATCAACTAGATAATAGGTGATTTATTTGTAACTAAGCCAATTCTGTTCATTATCTCATTACTATTGCCTAAAATTATGTATAAAATCACAAGTTAATGTAATAATCTTGCAATTTCTCTACACCTTCGATTATAATTTCTAATTTTATTTCATTTTGTTTAACTGAAAGTAATTATTGCATAACGTATTTATTATTGTTTACTGTCTCTTAATTAGTGTATTAATATTGTAACTATGATTCAGACCTACTATTAATTCTTTAAAATTGTGTATTATCACTACATAATGTATTTCACATGTAACAAACTACAACCCTAATATACCAAAGATAAAATAGGGTTTGAATATTTGGATAACAACAATAATAATAATAATAATAATAATAATAATAATAATAATAATAATAATAATAATAATAATAATACTTTTAGATTGAATTTGAACCATTGGAATTAAACACGTAGAAGCACTCCACGGCACTCGTTGACTCACTTATTTAGTGTAACAAGTATGTACTGCAGGAACACTGTCAATATATCACTTGTTATCTGAACAAACTTTAGTTTCTTTCCACACACGGAACCTTGGATCTTTCGCACTGATTGTTCACAAGACAGTTATTCATATTCTATGACATAGGGATCTAACACTTTCACGTAATGAACTCCATGAGTTGCCGGAATAGGTGCAAGATGTTCAAATCGTTTTTCAAGATACTTCTTTCCTTCGTCTATCTCAATCTCTGCTACCTCCTTAACAATAATTTGGAATTTGTTATTGCTCACAATGTTACAAAATTGTGTAGCGCTTTGCATCTTCTTTCCCGATTTCGCAGCTATCCATGCCATCCTTTTTACTTGGCCTCCAATCGCATCCACGGCCCCTTTGCCATGATATGACTGAAAGAAGTTCCATTCTATGTTAAATTCAAATATGCGAGCAAGCAATGTCACATTGCTCAATGTATACTTCTGTTTAAAATGACTCGGTGCTCCATCTAAAAATATTTTTACCACCTCAATGTTCGGAAGAATCACCAAAATTTCTGAAAACCCTTTTCGTAGACAAACATCCACTGCATATTTGCCATGTGCTACATAATCTGATATTAATCCAGAGGATTTCTTCTGAACTCCCCTGTCGCCTTCCTGTTTAAACCAGACAAAAGCAGTAAATATTGAGACCTGCTTATTGCTCCAATGAGCTGCCTGAATCTCATTTCATTCTTTTCAGGTGTAATTACTGCACACTTAACACCAGTTCACGTGTAACTTCACCAAGGCCTTCCAAGTAACCAAGTAGCTGTGAGAATGAACAGCGTAACAGCTGAGAGAGCGACATGTCAGTCACTCACAATGTCGTTGCGGAAAACGAAATCACTTTAGAAGAAAATGTTCTAATACTTTTTATTGGTCATGTAGTAATAACGCAGAATACCAAAGGAAAATTTAATCTGTCAATTATTGTGCTGTGTGGAAGAGTTTTTGTATGTTTATTGTGACGGACTGACCGCAACTTACAGTACAAATAATTATAATGATTTTAAGTAATTTAGTATCTTAGGATACTTCAACTAATTTCATATTTACTTCAAGGAAAGACCAAAATATAGTATACAAAAAAGACGGCTCGAAATAAAACAAATTTACATATCCAAATTGTGGCACGAAACATAAGTATCTATACGTGTTTTTTTTTTAAGTGTTTGGAGTATGACAAGATCTGCAGCAAGTTATGGACTAAATGAAAGAGTATTTTAAACATTATCTTACGAAATAAGGCAATTTAAAGTATAAAGAAACATATTTCTTCAACAAAAATAGTCCTACATCAATTTCAAGAAGTTCACCTCAGTATGACATTTTCGTGGAACTGCTCTTAAGTCATCGAGATAAAATGAAACAGGCCTAATTCATTCTGCGTCATTATTACTGATACTAACATTTGATACGTCTGGCTCAGATAAACCACACGCCTCACTATTTTCTGTACTGTTCGCCATATTATGACACTCAGATTTATGTAGACCTGATACTTCTCCACGAGACATTATTAGTTGATGTAACGTAGTCCATGGAGCTAAAAACTATATCTTTCCTTTATAACTTCAAATTTATACCATGAAATGAAGACTGGACATAAAAAAGGCTTTAAGTGCCAAAGAAACAAACCGTACAAAAAATAGTTTCCTTGTGCGGCTAGTAACGTAATATCGTATATTTCGCACATCTTTGGGAGAAGCTAAATAAAATTACAATGGGACTCATCATTTTTCTTAGTGAATTGAGCCAGGGACACTTTAGTATTTTTTTTTTTCGAAAAACATATTTTCAACGATTTTGGCACTTACAGCCTTTCTTATATCCAATATTCAAATCTTGTTTACAGTTTATACAACTTATAGTTTGCACATTGTACCATATTCACATTCAGTCACACTTTTGTTACTTTTATAATAATAATAATAATTTATATACAGATTTCTAATGTTTACACATCTTTCTGTGCCTAAAGTCTTAAAATCTTATTCTTGTTCTCCACTCTTCTCTATCCATCCAATCCATGTCGTTCAGTCTGAAGTCTCTCGTCCCTGTTCTTATCTCTTGAAACCATGAATTTCGAGGTCTCCCTTTCCTTCTTCTCCCAGGTGGACACCATTCCAGCATTCCAGCACCATTTTAGGTAACCTTTCTTCTGGCATTCTTCTCACATGCCCATACGAAGTCAACTGTTTGTATCTCACGTAATCCAAAACAGAATGTTGAATCTTCATTTCATGTCGTATAACTGTATTTCTATTTTTTTTTTTTCTAATTTCGAATGTCTCGCTGATCTTTAAAAAATCCATTTCCATTGTCATGAGTTTTGATGCTAACATTTTATTAAATTTTCATGTTTCAGCACCATAAGTAACAGTACATATATAAATAAGTAATAATAATAATAAAAATTATTATTATTATTATTATTATTATTATTATTATTATTATTATTATTATTATTATTATTATTATTATTATTTCTCTAGTCAAAAAGCCCATATGATACAAACTTACAAGTTCCCCGTCAGCTGCTCAGTTCCAACATGGCAGGCAGGCGGCCGCATAACTTTACAATGTCACATTCCCTTCCCGTGTGTGAGAGAGGGAGCTATCAATACCTTTCTAGATTTGTATAGATATAAATTGTAGTAAACTGATAAATAAATATGAAACAAGACAGAATGAAAAGGAGGTTACATGTTGCAGCAACCGTTCGACATGTACGTGGCCAAGAAAGCGAGCAGCTGGGAAGAGAGCGAAGCCGTACAACGACGCCGGAGCGTCATGATGGCGGTGAGCGGTATGGAGCATCTCCACCAGACTCATCTACCGACAGCGAATTGTACTATCACTACATCGTGTCCCGGCACCGCTGGCCTCCTCATGTTGCATCCCACCTCCTCAGAACTGCAGTTACTGGACAAGAGGGACCTACGCTATTACTTCCAGCATCCTTATCCCCGCCTCTTCGTCACGTACTTCGTCATATTCTGCAACTTCCTGCTCTTCGCCGAAGATCCTATCTCCCACAGCCACACCGGTACGTGTAGAGAAAGACAAATCAGTTTAATGATTGACAGTCTGATACACTCCATCATTATGATACTGATATATTCTCAGATCTCTAAGCACATTAAATATACCTACGCGTACATAGAATTTCGTTACACTGGTTATATTATGTATCAACCTAGAGCTTATGTATATATTGTTCATTTATCTTCTTTATTGTGCAGTAGTTATTATTATTATTATTATTATTATTATTATTATTATTATTATTATTATTATTATTCCAGATTTATATAAAGGGTATAAAGGAATTTAAGAACGGATATCAGACAGGGGTAAACGTGATCAAGGATGAGAAGGGTGACTTGCTCGCAGACTCTCATTCAATCTTGAACAGATGGAAAAACTATTTTAGGCAACTACTAAATGTACATAGGCCAAATAGAAATGATCGGGACGAAATTCAAATACAAACTGCTGAGCCATTTATAGTCGAACCCACACTTTCTGAAGTCGAAATTGCGATAAAATATCTGAAAAAGTACAAGTCTCCATGTATCGATCAAATTCCAGCAGAATTAATACAAGAGGGTGGAAGCGCATTATGCAGCGAAATTTATAAATTTGTACTTGCTATTTGGGAAAAGGAAATTGTACCACAACTATGGAAGGAGTACACAATTGTACCTATTTTTAAGAAGGGAGACAAGACTGTGGTAACTTTCGAGGAATATCACTTTTGTTGACGTCGTACAAAATTTTGTCCAATATTCTTTTGAGAAGATTAACTCCGTACTAGATGAAATTATTGGGGATCATCAGTGCGGTTTTAGGCGTAATAGATCGACTATTGATAAGATTTTTTTATTAAACAGATATTTGAGAAAAAAAATTGGAGTATAAGGGTACAGTACGTCAGTTATTCATAGATTTCAAAAAGGCATATGACTCGGTTAAGAGAGATGTTTTATATAATATTCTTATTGAATTTGGTATTCCCAAGAAACTAGTTCGATTAATTAAAATGTGTCTCAGTGAAACTAACAGCAGAGTCAGTATAGGCCAGTTTCTATCTGATGCTTTACCAATTCACTGCGGGCTAAAACAAAGAGATGCACTATCACCTTTACTTTTTAACTTCGCTCTACAATATGCCATTAGGAAAGTTCAGGATAACAGACAGGTTTTGGAATTGAGCAGATTACATCAGCTTCATGTCTATGCGGATGACGTGAATATGTTAGGAGAAAATCCACAAAAGATTAGAGAAAGCACGGAAATTTTACTTGAAGCAAATAAAGCGATAGGTTTGGAAGTAAATCCCGAAAAGACTAAGTATATGATTATGTCTCGTGACCAGAATATTGTACGAAAAGTAAACATAAAAATTGGAGATTTATCCTTCGAAGAGGTGGAAAAATTCAAATATCTTGAAGCAACAGTAACAAATATAAATGACACTCGGGAGGAAATTAAACGCAGAATAAATAATATATTGTAAATGCGTGTTATTATTCGGTTGAGAAGCTTTTGTCATCTAGTCTGCTGTCAAAAAATCTGAAAGTTAGAATTTATAAAACAGTTATATTATCGGTTGTTCTGTATGGTTGTGAAACTTGGACTCTTACTTTGAGAGAGGAACAGAGATTAAGGGTGTTTGAGAATAAGGTTCCTAGAAAATATTTGGGGCTAAGAGGGATGAAGTTACAGGAGAATGGAGAAAGTTACACAACGCAGACCTGCACGCATTGTATTCTCCGCCTGACATAATTAGGAACATTAAATCCAGACGTTTTGAGATGGGCAGGGCATGTAGCACGTATGGGCGAATCCAGAAATGGATACCGAGTGTTAGTTGGGAGACCGGAGGGAAAAAGACCTTTGGGGAGGCCGAAACGTAGATGGGAGGATAATATTAAAATGGATTTGAGGGAGTTGGGATATGATGATAGAGACTGGATTAATCTTGCACGGAATATGGACCAATGGCGGGCTTATGTGAGGGCGGTAATGAACCTATAGGTTCCTTAAAAGCCATTTGTAAGTAAGTATTATTATTATTATTATTATTATTATTATTATTATTATTATTATTATTCATAGTGTTCTGCCCATGGGCAGATCTTTCACTGCAAACCCAGCATTCACCAGTCCTTCCTATTTTTTGCCTTCCTCTTTGTCCCCTCATATGATTCATACATCTTAATGTCGTCTATCATTTGATATCTTCTTCTGTCCCGAACTTTTCTCCCGTTCACCATTCCTTCCAGTGCATCCTTTCCACAAAGAGCATTGAAATCGTGACATCAGACCCTTCCTTCATACATTTCCAATTTCTTGCAAACTTTTTGCTATATTATGTTTTCATAAAGAATTTCCACTCAGTTCTAAACTGCAAAGATAACAATAACCGATAATAAATCATATTCTTTAGATAGGCCTATAAGTTTTCAGGCTCTCATGGTGATTGTATTTAGAAGAAGAATTTTGTATATTCCACCGTTTGTTGAAACTCAATATCTCCATCTTTCCGAAACTTCATACAGGTTTGTATACATCTGAAGTCTGGTTAGTGTAATATGTATGCAATGGAAGAGGAAAGAAACTGACCATAAAGGTACCATTTGTGTGCACGCGACAGAGACAAGCGACCGAGACAAGCGACAGAGACGAGAGACCGAGACTAGTCGCCTTCTGTCTGCTCCCTATAGAATTATATGAAGTACATTTGAGAGCGCGAGACAGAGACAAGCGACCGAGACAAAGCGCACGAGACCGCTTTCGGACCAGTAGTGTCTCGCGACAGTCTTGTGCAGCACGTGTTTTGTGGTGTAAAATACCTGTCCAAAATGTCAGAAATTAAATTCACTGGCAAGAAGACGAACAATTGGTAGAATTAGTAGCAGAAAACCCACCATTGTTTTATCCAGAGGTCGAGTTGTACAAGGATGGGAATACTCGTGATAACAACTGGAGGGATATTGCTGAGAAATTAAAAAACACTTTTGTAATCATATTTCACAAAATATTTGCACGTATTTTCTGAACAAACTCTTATAGAATACTGAGAGTGTTGTTGTGTCGCTTTTGCCTGTCGCTTGTCTCGGTCGCAATATCAATTTAGCGAGAGATGTCTCCATCTCCTGTCTCTGTCGCATGTCTCGGTCGTTTAACTCTGTCGCGTGCACTCAAAAGGTATCTTAACCTATTATCTTCTGCATTAATTGCCTCATGAGTGATGCCTTATTGGTATCACTTATGAGATTCAAATCTGCCTTTGTGCAGTTGACTAAAGAACAACAATGGTAAACTATTAACCGGATTCTCACGACAGTCTATTTGTGAGCATGCTCCTGGACAGACATCCAAACTCACTGCGATCGACAGCTAAGCTAATGTTTCCAAGCAAAACCAAACAGATAGGGTGAAATCAAAGTGAACTTCAATAGCAAAGTGATTACCTCATGAATAATTTCTAGGGAAAAATTGTTCCGGAGCCGGGTATCGAACCCGGGACCTTTGGTTTAACGTACCAACGCTCTACCACTGAGCTACTCGGGAACTCTAACCGACACCGATCCAATTTTTCCCTCTATATCCACAGACCTCAAAGTGGGCTGACAACCGTCAAGCAACCAACTTCGAGTGCACACTAACTCCGTGTGACTTAAATTGTGGTTTTCTGTTAACGAACAGTGACGTGTATTATGCAAATCAAGATTTCAGGTATAACTCTCTGTAAAGTTGATTTGATAATTTCGAAATTATTCAAATCAACTTTACAGAGAGTTATACCTGAAATCTTGATTTGCATAATACACGTCACTCGAAATTATTCAAATCAACTTTACAGAGAGTTATACCTGAAATCTTGATTTGCATAATACACGTCACTGTTCGTTAACAGAAAACCACAATTTAAGTCACACGGAGTTAGTGTGCACTCGAAGTTGGTTGTTTGACGGTTGTCAGCCCACTTTGAGGTCTGTGGATATAGAGGGAAAAATTGGATCGGTGTCGGTTAGAGTTCCCGAGTAGCTCAGTGGTAGAGCGTTGGTACGTTAAACCAAAGGTCCCGGGTTCGATACCCGGCTCCGGAACAATTTTTCCCTCGAAATTATTCAAATCAACTTTACAGAGAGTTATACCTGAAATCTTGATTTGCTGATTACCTCATATCTCCATGTTATTTATACAGTTAGTCTTATTAGAATCAGGCACTCAGCTGCTGAAGTCGTTAGTCCTGTGAACTAACAGTGTATTTATTTTCCCTGTTAAAAATTCACGATTTGTTATAAGAGAGACAAGTTTATTTTGGCTATATTAAGTGTGCGTAGAGCGGTCTGCATTGTAAATATAGAAGGTGTCCCAATTGAAACGTCCTAATTTCATCTCCGGGCGTATGTGACATGAAAATAAAACTTACTCATATTGAAGTTCACAGCCATTGCGTTTTCACAAAAATGTCAAAGAACCTCCACATGTACCTCAGAAGCCACATGAAGAATTCCAGAAGATACTCAATTTCATGCAAAGTTGCCTGCAGCATGTCTGGTATAACAGTTCCGATGGCAGCTCTAATGAGCTCACGTAGCTACTCCAAGGTTCTCACTGTGGTCGCATACACTTTGTTCTTGACATACTCCCACATGAAGAAATTAAGTATTCGAATAGATTTCCGGGAGTTACTTTCAAACGCATCGGTGATGCTCCGCACTTTTCTTCAGACGTTCTCGATCGGTCACCATATGCCTCTTAGTCACTGACTCCATCTCCAAAAACGTAACTTTCTATGCCTTATTTCTGTACGCATCAGGTGGGTCCCTATTATACACCCCACGGAAGCGTCGTTGCACCGTAATGATTGAACCATGTTCAATACCTAAAAAAATGAAATAAAATTTTAACACAACTTAAGTTTTCTCCGCTTCTGACGCCATTTTCACACTTCCTATTTCCAACACCGCTACTTGCGGTTACCAGTGAATTTTAAAAAAATCACCAAAACTTGGAGAGGTACCTTACCATTTTCCACCTGGAAAGAACAAAAATCTAGTCACAGTAATTTATTATCAGTATTTGAAATTGGGGCTTTCAATTGAAACATTCTGTATCATAGTAGTGTTAACAATTTGCAATGTAAGTTGAATTTATATTGCGAACATACACAAGAGACTGGACAGGTTAGGCCGCTCAGCAGATATCAGGATCGATCGCGAAGCCAATTCCTGAATAAGGGCTATTCTAACGAAGAACGTGAACTACAATAATTTAGAGAAATAAGTAAGAAAAGTAGGTAAAAAATTTGGAAGGAAGAAATTGGGTTCGTGGTCCATTTCTTCTAGATTTCATCCAAAAATTTGTCTTAGTGGCGGAGGGAAACTACGGAAAAACCAAGGACAGGATAATTTGTCGTCCTGTCGACAAGCCAATCAGTTCTTAGATTTCTGACTTGATTGTTGATTAGAGCCGAAGATAATAAAACTACAAAGACTACCAACAAAATCGCAAATTAAACGCTCAGTATAAGTATAATTTTCAATCATCTAATAATCCTGTGAGAAAATCTATTCGAAAGAGGGAAGTAAATAGGAAAAAATACGAATATGAGTTGGCGCAGTATAATTTTTATAATCAAAGAAGGAAAATAGCCCGACAAATTTTGCGAAAATCAAGCAAACAACAATGCTGCAAAATTCCTCTTAATGTTATTTCTGATCATTTTGAAGATGTATTTTGTTCGGAAAATAATGTTTCACCACTGTCCAATTTCGCTCCTAATAGTGATTTACCTGACAACATTACCGTTACTGAAGAAGACATTCATAAGGCTCTTTATGGCATTAAGATTGACACGTCTCCCGGCCCTGACCGCGTTACTGTTCGCATATTAAGACATCTCAAAACAACGAATTTCCTAACCTTATTTACCAATGCATTGCTACACTTTTCTTTTATGCCTTCTCCTCTGAAACAGGCTCGGACAGTTTTAATTTATAAGGGCGGTGATGAAAAAAATATAAAAAAACTGGAGACCGATAACCATATTTCCTGTCTTGCGAAGAATTATTGAAAGAGTGCTGGATTCAAAATTGAGAAGTTATATTGCATTAAATCAATATCAGCGAGGATTTATGGCTCTGCCTGGCACGCATATAAATTCTTCAATTGTTAATGGCTGTCTTCAATCAGCAAAAAAAAATATTTAAAAAATGCTGTATCGTATTTGTTGATGTATCTAAGGCCTTCGACTCCATCGGACATGAACATATAAAAAGAGCCCTTAAGCATGCATGCATTCCACGGAATCTCTACAATTTAATTTCTTCTTCGTTATCAGCCAATACTATTCAAATTGAATCAAATTTTCAAAAAACAAAACCTATAGCGTTACATTGTGGCGTAGCACAGGGTTCTCCGTTATCACCCACATTATTTAATTTGGCAATCAATCATGTGATGCAAAATCTGACTGATTATGATATTTCTACTAAATATGGCTATTCTTTATCAGATCAACTACCTCATTTGTCTGCGCTAGCCTTCGCTCATGACCTTGCTTTAATTGGTAGCACTAAAGCAAATGCTACATCTCTTGTTGATTTAGCTGAAAGTAGCTTAACTGAAATTGGTCTTCACATAAATCCAGCTAAAAGCAAGGCAATAGTTTTACAAAAGGGCAAGCTCTTTGCAGATGACATTATATCTCTACAAGGCTCCGTTATTTCTTCCTTGCATGATAAAAATGAGCGTATCCGATATCTCGGAATAGATTTCACAGACAAAATCTCCTTCAATAAAACCAAGACTATCAAAAACCTATCTTCAGACTTGGATGGACTCGTCCAAACAAAATTATTAAAATCAGACCAAAAATTAAAAATCATAAACGAATATATATGGCCAGGTTTGATTTACCCTCTGCAATGTGCTCCATTACCTCAGTTATCTGATACATTCTTACGAGATCTTGACAAAATTATTAGAAGTGCTGTGAAGGAAATTATGATGCTGCCCGATGATACGCCGAATTCAATGTTTTACGCAAGTAAAAAAGTCCGAGGTTTGGGAATTCTTTGTGCAGAGTGGGAGGCCAGCATTCAACATTACAACATCTGTAATCGTCTTCACCATATTAATGATATGCATCTTAACTTTGTAAGGAACATGCACATTCAACAGCAACTGAGTCTACGTAGACTAAACATCAATAAGTCTTCTATTGATCCCAACAATAGAGGTCGACAATTGAGGGAGATCTTGCGGAACAGAAGTTTTGAATCATGGTGTAAATTACCTCATAAGGGCAAAGGTGTTATCCTGTAATCTGAGTGCCCCAAGGCAAATTCCTGGATGTCATCAAAAGCAAATTTATCCATTTCAGAATACATTAATGCAATTAAGATGTCCAGCAATCTATCTGCGGTTAGATCTGTGCCCGGCAGAAGTTTCAACACAACCCGTTGTCGTCATCCTGGCTGCAACGAGACGGAAACTCTTGGTCACGTGTTGGGATTCTGTCGAAAAACGGAGCTGCTACGCAACAATCGACACCATAAGGCCAGGACCGGAATTGCTGATGTCCTCAAGCTTCGTGGATGGGAAATACAAGAGGAGATCCACTGCATTTCATCCTTAGATTCGAACAGAAGAGCAGATATTGTAGCCATCCACAGGACTCAATCTAAGGGAATCATTCTTGATCCTACAATCCGGTTTGAGAGGGATGCCCTGCAGGCACAACACGTTGATGAGGAGAAGAAGTCCATTTATGAGTCCTGCATCCCATAACTAAGTGAGAAGTATAACCTTCCCACTAGTCAGTGGAGTGTTTCTAGTCTTTTGTTTGGTGCGCGTGGCACTCTTCCTAAATTCACATGGAATATTTTAAAAGCACTCAGTGTCCGATTTTTTGAAATTCAAAAAATTTTATTGGATATTCTTAAGGATTCAATCCAAATATTGCATTACCACTTATATTTTGGCCATTGACGATTCTTTTGGGTTTGCATTTCTCTGGATGTTTTACTAAACAATTCCCTATTTAATCTTTTTGTCTTTCTAAATTATTTATGTAGTGCTTTATTCTGGATCTTTATGGTCACCCTCATTGAGGGCAGATTATTTTGTTAAAAATAGTTGTTGAAGTAAATAATTATTTAAACTGATAAGTTTCATAATGAAAGTCCGGTATATTCAGTGTTGCAAAAAATAAAGTGTTAATATTTAATTAAACATTTCCTCGTTCGAACCATCGACAGGAGTCTTTTGAGAGAACTGACAATCAGCACTTGACAACACATGTCAGACATCCCTTGCTTCGTAAATTAGCCTGAAAACTTGGTTGTCAGGCTGAAGCGCGATAACAACGTCACGTGCTGGATACAATCTATGTGCGTAATGAAATGACCGGCATCGATGCGACACAGCTGTAATAAGTTTCTCATGCATATTCAGGCGGATCGATGGGTGTCGTGCCGGATCCCGATTCATCCACACGTACACTTGATAGTTTTGACTCTACTCGTATCATTACCACACTCAGCTTGTTCTGTCTCTCCTTCCACAGATAAGAACATTTAATTTCAGCTTTTATGTGTCTGTCCCATTTTCGACAGATTGCTGGCAAGTTATCCATTACTCCGAGTATTTTCCTTACATTTTCCCAAATGTTGTCTTTGTGTTGTTGTTTAGTCAACTGTCCGAATACAGGTCTGGAACCCAATTGATACCAAGAAAGCACCACTTATGAGGCAACTAGGCCAGGAGACATTGGGTTAGGATGGCCAGTTCCTTTCCTCCTCCATTGCATACATCACCGACTAGCTACATATCACATTAGTCAGACTTCAGATGCATACAAACAATAATAAGTTCTTTCTCTGACACATATCGTCAAATGAGACGTACTGTCTGATAATAGATGTACATATCAGCCAGAACCTCAATCAGAGGATCATGTTGACCTTGTTCCATGCTAAATACGTGGCCAGTTTTGCTTTAGGTGAACGGCTATTATAGTGTTTGTTCATAATCCACACGAGAGGGAGATAAAACAGACCAAAGGGCTCACATTATTGGAGGTATACCATAGTGATTGTTATGATAATATCGATTAATGCAATCTACCATTTTATCTATAATTTATTATTTATTAGCTGATTGTTTATTTATTTATTTTATTATTCGTCCAACATCAATCCAAGAAGAACAAAACATTGGCTTAAAGGACATTCCTCAAGAGATATGACAAAGTCCTTTAGAGATTTATTCGTCAATCATTTGCTGTTTCATTCAGTGAGCTTATAAACTCCTTTTCATGTAGGTACTAGGCCTAATATCGTATTATGGTCTCATTCCAACTTTTAGCGAACGGCCAAAAATATCTTTCCTCGTGGATTGTAACTTCGAATTCGGCAAGGTGCTCTTTCAGAACTCTTTCGAGGACATAAAATCTTCATTTGGGTCTATAATTTTGAATATTTCCAAAAACTGGATCGATTTTCAGTTCTTCCAAAATTTTAGTTTTATCTTCCATCTTAATTTAGTGTAGTCTCTAAATCTTCTTAAGAATTTTATTTCATTGGCAGTAACTGAATAGTCATCACCAGGCTTAAGATCTGGGACACTTTAGCAACCAATGTATGCATAATTTCACTATAGAGTTCCTTGAACGTAGTAGACAGATATACTGTGAATGTAAACAACGACGTCAATCTGCTGCGTTATATTCCACTGTTAATAGTACAATCTAGTAACGGTGGAAAGTGAAGTAGGATACATATCTCACAAGTTTTCATGTCCCTCGGCGACATTGAAGTCGTTAGCGTTACAATGAACAACCACATACTTGAAACTAATTCGTAAAAACTGTTCACTATGAATTGAAAATACATTATGATGGCCTGATTTGTTTCATAAGGAGAGACGGAAGAATACTGTACCTCTTATCACGAACCGGATTGTATACAAGGGGAAACCCGGGCAAAGCGGATAAGCTAAGAACAAACAATGCCACGGGCTATATTTTGATGCTCCAGAAATAAAATCCTCATGACATTGGTTGTGACACATGTTGTTCACATATATAAAAAACAACAATTCCTTTCTCGTACCTACTGACAGTGATATGATTTGAGATATAATTAACCCGGGGAAAGTGAATATCCTTATAACATTTTAACATTTCTATTTAATTTTTATTCACTGATAATAAAATTAAATCAACACATAAACACGACGTTAGTGAGTTATATTAGACGATAGGATATGTTATTTACAGTTCACTACAGCTCGTTAGATTAGTACAAAATACAAATTTGAGCAAGTCGACGTTTCACTAGCACTGAAGACTTAGATTTCTTCTGCTTTTCCTCCTGCCCATAAGTTACTTCTCCTTTAACGTTTATAATCGGTATAGATGTAAGAACTTCAGAGCGCTGACATTTTCTTCGTTGAACTCGTATCTTTCGAGCATCCACTTCTGGCACTGGCTTAAATCAAAAGAATTGACTTGGATTCTCTTGCTGATGATGTTGAGGATTTTGGTGTAACCGGAACTGAAAATCTGAGTGTAATTGATGCATTGAATATTCCTTCAATCTCTGAAGATAACGACATCACAGAGGTGGTTGATTCTGAGTGAGCATTAACTGTTTCTTCAGCCGCTGAAGAAGCTGGCACCGCAGAATTTGTTAAATCTGAGCCAGCTGTCGTTTCGCTGATTTCTATCTCAAGTGGGCGACCTGTAAGTTGATCTGGAGCAAAGTGTTCATCAACAAACACGTTATGGTTGTATGGCCAGATAGCAGAACCATTGATTGGAAGATTTTATTTCTTCAAGTGCTTTCTTCATGGCTTCTTTAAACCATTTGGCTTGTTCTGTCTTCCTCTTGAAAATTAAACCATCTGAAAACACATTACGACCTTTTTAAGTAAAAATTAAGATCAGTGTTACTGATTTATAATTTAATTAGTGTGACTTAATGCCTCCACTATGTAAGATGATCTAACACGCTTTATTACAATAGACAAATACATACAAAAATACAGCTAACACTTACACAGTCAAATAAAGGTGGCAGGGCAAAGCGGATAAGTTATCCACTTTGCCCTATTCACTTTGCCCGCAGACGCCATTTCGCTTTTTATTTGAGGTTATACAAACATAAGCGTCAATAATCTTCTTCGTAAGTATGTCACTTTAGAAGTAATCATATCGCCTATATATTACTATCACATAACAAAAAGTTTCTTCAGTATTGTGTGTTGTACATTTGTTTCTCTTACCTTGAAATATTTTAAGAAAACAGTAAATTTTCTTCAAACATACGCTGACTTCTCTCACTAGCTAGAATGACGACAAGTCAGTTCCAGCAGCAAAATCTGGTTGGGATTCTCCCCCAACATAGCAGGAAGCGCTACTTCTCGGCGTTTATAAGAAATAGACATTATTCTCTTTGCCCGCGTTATTCGTTTTGCCCGGGTCTCCCCTAACGCACAGGTAAACAAAATTCACCGCGCATTCTCACTCCGTCTATACTGTTAACTTCACTTCATTCTTAAGTTGTCTCGGAGCCTAAGCCTGTATGGGCCAAGCTTCACTACTATACATGACAATGATTGGTCTTTTTCGTTTGTTTCTTTGTATCTTTATATGTTTCTTTGTTCTTTTATTTCCTTTTTAGTTTTTATTATTGTTTCTTTGTTCTTCATTCATTCATTCATTTAGTTTATTGTTTATTTATTTATTTATTTATTTATTTATTTATTTATTTATTTATTTATTTATTTATTTATTTATTTATTTATTTATTTATTTATTTATTTATTTATTTATTTATTTATTTATTTATTTATTTATTTATTTATTTATTTGTCGTTCAGTCATATATTCATTCAATTATTTATCCGTTCATTTAATTATTAATCATATTAATGTGCCAACCAACAGCGAGCAGATAATAAAATTAGATTAGCATAGGCATGGGCCTAAGGGATGGGAGTTGTAGTTGATAGAGCTCACTCCTTTCACAATGTAGCTGATGTGCTTACATCAACGGTAACTACTACATGAACTTAACTTCTTTACATCAAAGGTAAGTACTACATGAACTTAACTTCTTTTCCGTTTAAGGATGTACAAAACTAATGCGGCATGTCATTACATTAAACATTTGAAATCAGATAAAATACGTACTATAGACATTCATATGGTCGGAATGGCTTAATACTCATTAATCACATATAAGCTCTAGATTGTCTATACTGTTTGGTCAGGACGAGTTTATCTATATTAGAACGAACACTATTACTACATAAACGTAAAGCAGTTACAAAATGACATGTACACGCAATATTTTTCATCAGGTTCATTTTCGACAAAAATTGTTCGCAAACATACGTGGATTCAAAGATTACCAGCATCTTAGTTGCGAAATTACGTAAGTTAGGAGATTTGTTATTAGCTAATAACTCATACAATTCCTTGCCGGTTTTATATGACATTTGAAAAAGGATATTGTCTTCTATGACTCGGCTATGTGATAAATTGATCGGATTGCATTTTCAACTAGTAGCGATTTTTAGTTGGCAATAACAAATTCTTTGGTCGACGTGAAAAGGCACATAAGTCGAAAAATGTCGACTTTTAGTTTTTTATGTTACATTAAAGCGGAGACTGAGACGCATCTAACAGTACATTCAGCTGTAATATTTTGAATACAGTTTTGATAATATCGCTGTTGGAAAAATCACCTATTAAATATATGGAAAAAATACTAGAATGGAAAAGACACTTAAGTCAACTTAAGTTATTTTGTTCACATATATCTGCACAGTTGGACTGTACCTAAGCACATAAGTCATAGTGGTTTTTTTTTTCATTTATATCTCACAGTGACCCATTGTTGTTGATAATGAACAGCTGTAGTTTTAGCAACAATTCCCTATATTTAATTACTAACAACACGTTTTTCTTCTCAACTAAAATAACATTTTATTATTTGTAATGATCTTATAATAGTAAGTTGTCCTGTGTTAGAGCGACCTCTCCCAACAAATAAAAGTACAGAATGGTGACCTATAATAAACTATTTGCCAGATAATTGAAGAATGATCCGTCTGCAAGGGTTGTTTCTTCAAAACACTAGATGAGAGCGTTAATTTTATTAAAACTGTGAGACTGAAGAAAAGAGTTTAGCCCAGTGCAAGTGGTAGGCAGACGAATACTTTCCGTGGTAAAATTCCTCCCAGAAACAAATAGCCTGAAGTAAGAAACCACATAAAATATTTTCCTGCGTATGAGAGTCGCTATACCTGTTAACAAAATAGTAACCTTCGCTTACATTGTGACTTGAATTTAGAGAAGATGCCTATGCTCTTTAAAAGGAGGCAACAGAACATCCAGTTTGTATTAAAATTTATGCGATCCAGTTTCATAAATTTAAATTTCAAAAGCCACACGTAGATACCTGTAGCACGTGTGATAAATTCCAAATAGTGATTCAGTGTGCAAGTAATTCAGAAGAAAAGGAGATACTTAAAGAAATGGGTGTCCATTACACAGAGCAGCAGAGGGCTTATGATGAAAAACGAAAAGAAAAGAAGATAGGAAAAGTAAATGAAAGTGTAAAGTGTTTATAACTTGATCTGCAACAGTACCTCCCCACTCCAGCACTTTCCTTAACTGTGACATAAGTGGACTTTTAACCTCACTGCTCATGACAGTGCTACAGAAGAGGCTACGTGTTGCAGGTGGCATAAAGCTATGAACTGATGAGGTGCTAATGCTATAACATCATGTCTATTTAAGCAATTACTGTACATTAATTTTCACATGGTATACTTTACTCTGATACTTGTGGAGGACAAAACAGAAAATCTATTGTAACAGCATCTTCAAATGGCATGATGTGAAATGGCTGCTCTACTCATCTGAGCATTTTGGTGAAATTATGTACAAAATTAGCTTGGAAGAAAGTGCTCCTTTCCATATATTGTACATCAGGAGGCGAGGAACTGAGAACAGAAATTTTACAGTAAAGTCAACCATAGACAAACCAGTTCCAATAAACACGGAGAAGAAAAATGATTTCATTTCATTATTTCCACTTATTCCAGCATTTGGTCATCAATTTTATTAGCATATACCAATAAGCAATAGTGTTCAGTGTCCATAATAGTGCTTCACACTTAACTGAACATGAAGACTGAAAAAAAGTTAGCAAAGTTCTTATTGTGAGGTACTCCAAAATTGGAGGGTATGATGTCAGGAAGTACTAGGTATGAAATGTTGCGTTAATTGATTGATATAATTAATTTTAAAGTTAAATGCTAATATTAAAAAATACCACAGTTATATTCTACTAACTATCATTCACTCTGCACCTTGGGAATTTTTTTAAAGTAATAATTTTCTGTCATAAACACAACTTAAAATTTTCGTACTTCGTTCACTCTGGGATTAGGCTCTTCAACAGCATTCTTATAAGGTGATAACTTCAAATTAAAATGTTCAATTAGAAATACAAGTTGAACCAAATGACATAAGTCAGAGTTTTCTGTTGTACCTAACCACATAAGTCATTTTTTTTTCTAATTTTTTAAATAATAAAATTTCTTGTATGTTAAATTGATAAGGGTCTTACTTTAACAACATACATGGATTTCATTATTATACTTATATTCAGTTTAGAGTAGATTAAAAAAAAGTCTCTCCTGAAAAATTCATTTTTTTTTTGACATAATATGTGCCTTTTCCCGCCGACCAAAGAATTATTTTTTAGATTCTTGAAAATTTTCTCACTATTTCAACCTGCATAACGAATTAAATTAAAATAACACATTGCTTTATTGCATGTAACACCTATTTTATTGAACCCCCGCGGTGGCTGAGTGATCAGCCTGGCACGTAGGCGATCCGGGTTCGAGTCCCGGTCAGATCTGGGATTTTTCATATATATGTAAATCTCAACTGAACAGTTGAGGCAATTAACATTCATAATAACAAAATAGTCTTGTTCCCATGCTTCTTGGAAACTAAAACGAAACCTACAATTTATTCGCAATATTCCATCACATTACACATCCCTCATTAGAACGCTTCGTAACCGAGTTCAACCTCTGCTTACTACACGTAAATGCAGACAAATAGAATATTTGTGGAGGGAGAATTGGAGGAGTGCCCCCGTAGAAACATGTTGTCCATGTCTGGTTTAACATAAAACTAATGATAACGATAATAGTATAATAATAATAATAATAATAATAATAATAATAATAATAATAATAATAATAATAATAATAATAATAATCATAATAATAATAATAATAATAATAATAATAATAATAATAATAATAATAATAATAATAATAATAATAATGGAGAGTCTAACAACATTATCATAGCCCGTTAAAACTTTCCATAACATAGGCTACTATTACGTCGACGAGAAATGCATTAATAAAAGCGTTGAAGTTTATGAGTTCGACTATTAGATAATTTATGAAGAAAAACTCTTGCAATTTATACATACTTTCAAGATTTTTAAATGTGAAAAATCTATTAATTATTCGTCTTTATTTTCATTTTGTTTCTCGTTGCAGAATCGGACATTCCGATGGTGGGTAACGTCTTCAGCTTTGTCCTCACTAAGTATCCTCCTGAATGGCGCTGGTCGCTTATTAAGGTAAGCCATGACTCACGTATCGTTTATTGCTCGTCCTCAGTGGTTAAGTACTTAGCTTATCATCTTAGTCGTTGATACGAGGTCCGCGGTTTTAGGCCCGGCCGAGGTCGACGGAATTTAAAGAATGATAACAGCTTTACATAAATTTTCTTCTGGAGGAAAGTTCGATTTCAGCAAACAAATGTTCAGAATTTAGAATTTAGCCTATGATATCCCTTGCGGGATAGGCCTCCTGCACGTAGGCAGAGTAGCTCTGATTCACTCTTTAGGTGAGCTAGCCTAGAAAATGTTCGACCTTGTTCTCTTCTTCATCGTCTCTCGTGTTGGGTATGAAGCACTTTCACTGGTTTACGATCACTATTCACTGAGTCTGCCGTGCACTTTGCTTCATTTCACTATTCACATATTCATTCGCGTTGCTGCTGGCACTTCAGAACACACCCATTACAAAATTAAGGAATCATTGCAGCTATAGCAACACTTCGGTTTGAGAGCGAAGTATGGATATGAAATTAAAACAATATAAACAAGCATAAGTAGCACAAATGCGCTTTCTTGAGTCATTTGTTGGTTTAACACAATTAGATAAGAAGAAAACAGAGCCGGGAGAATTGAACACCGAAAACTTTATGGAGAAAATTAAGTAATATCAATAGAACTGGAGTTAACATATCCGTAGAATGAAATATGAATTTCCATGTAATAGGCCTACCACATTCATGGTAAACGAGACCTTGGCCACCCAAAAAGAAGGTGACGTGAGCCAAGTAATTTTAAATATTCCATTATTTCGCCAAGTGCATATTTTATACCATTCATAACGCCTTCTCATTATCGTTTTTACGCGTCTGTGGCTCAAGTTTTAGCACGCTGGTCTTCCATCCAGACGGTCAGGTTCGATCTCCGGCCACGTTTTAATGGAATTTGTAGTGGACAAAGTAGACGTTGCGGAAAGTTCTCCTCGAGGTACTCCCGTTTCCCTCTATCATTCCACCAACACTCTTCACTTCCATCTCATTTCATCTATCATCTGCAATAGTAAAAATAGGTTGGAGTGAAGTCTTTGAGGTAGTACGGGTTTCCGATGCTTATATAGGAAGTGCTTGGGGCTCCGGGCCCCATATCCTGGGGCTTATCTTATCAGGCCACTCGTATGTGGATGGGACCTGACTATCAAGGAGTGAGACAGGACGGCCTACTGTCAGCGTGGGATTCACTAACGACATCCAGACCATCTAGATATCGACAATCATTGTATATACAGAATGTTTCAGAATTCAACCGAAGAAATTTAAGGGAATGTAGAGGGCTCCTAGGTAAGTATTTTGAGATAGGTAACTAGGGTTCCCCAGATTCAAACTTGTACGTAATGACGTGAAATATTTTTTGGGCCAGTACGCAACTGATTGAACCTGCACGTGGCATAGCATTACATTTGGAAATGTGTCAGATAAAGTACTGCTACTGCTCTATGGCACAGTCGGTTAAACACTGTAGATGGTTTCTGTCAAACGATGAGATCGAAAGTTCAAACTTCAGCAAGTACTTTTTTAACTTATGGTATGTAACTTTAAACTCGTACAGGGATGCAAAACTGTGCTACAATTGTGGCAGAAGTCATAAGCTGGAACACGTAACTCATCCCTTCCTTTCAACCCTCGCGCCATTGGACATGGTAGGGGGAGAAGAGATATGTATTCAGTGTGCTTATGAAACGTCACAGATATGTCATTGAAGGCCGAGGATTGTGGACCAGGGAACAAACTCTTCCCCCATGCTTTCACCTCTCTTTTCCCCAGTTCTGCATCCCTGAACTAGTGCTTTAACATTAACAAGCCAGCTCTAGTTATTTTGTAATATACATAATGACAATAATTGTTTAGAAATGTGAAGAAGGAACCTAGTTTGAGAAATGCTTATCCATTACTCTGGACAAGTCGCAGTATGTTTATCAATTAACTTGTAGCCTACATAAAGTATGCATATCAATATTCTGTTTAATATAAAATACATTAACAAAATCAGAAAAGAAAGAAATTTCACTTTTCGTCTTTCTTAGAGGAAGAAGTAAGCAATATTCAGACTACGTATAGTACAGTAGAGTATACAGTAATAAAGGGAAACAAATTATTCTTTCACTACTCTCTTTCAGTTGAAAAACAAGTTACAGGAATTGTTCAAAGTAACGACATTCGCCTTAAGTACAGTATTTTTCTGCAACGAATCAAATCCTTTTTCTGAAGCTTAGACTATAACTTTTATTGAAGGGTTCAGAGCCATAGTGGCCCAAGCGCCATTTATTAAAAACGGAGAAAGTAAGGATTAAAGTTAAGTGTATACCATAGTTTAATGAAGATTGACATATCATTTAGTTTTAAAGTTTATACTTTATATGTTTATATGTTTCCGTTGAATTATGGTAATAACTTCATTTTAACCCTTGTTTTCTACGGTTTTAGTAAATGGCGCTTGGCCCGCTATGGTTCTAAACCCTTCAATTATTCTGGCTTAAACACTAGAAACTACGTACGACGAATTTCGTACAAATTAAACATTAAAATGGAACAAAAATGTATGAAAGTAATAATGCAGAACACAAAAAGATAATGCAGTCGTCACATTTGCAACCAAACGCCAGTGCGTTTCTAACAAATATCTAACTAAGCTCCATATATGAGTTCAATACTGACTTTGTCTCAAGTGAACTGTAATGAACCAATGGCTAGAACTATACAGTATACTCTTGCCGAAAGTATAATAAATATATACTGCAATACGTATTGTGACAGAGCTGGGATCCGATCTCGCGACCGGTGGAGGGATTGCATGGTCGGCCGGGGTTCTGCGCGGGTTGCGTGCGCGTCTGCTTCCTGTGGCATGTGCTGTGGCGTAGAGAGGAGGGAGAAGAAGAGAGAGAGCGACCGCGGCAGAAAGGGGAGATATCCAGATTATTCGAGAATGCCATCTCTGGACATCCGTGGAAATCTCTAGCATCGTAGGAATTTCTCGTAACTATGGTTTAGTTATAAATACAACACGCGAGTGAACTTGAGTCAGTCGTGTTGTTATAGGGCCATTCCATGTCAAATCAACACAAAAGAGTGGACTTTTCAACCCGACCACCTCAAATTTTCATTAAATTTAGTGGGATGGTAAAGAACCTTAAGTTAATTAATCATGTAAAATTTTAGCCCTCAATAATGCACAATATCCATACAGCAATTCTGTCAATATGAGAAAAAATGTAAAAATGTTGCATACTATGTCAACAAAAATAATTCATAACTTCTCTTCTAATTGAGGTAGAATCTTAAACTTGGGCTTATTTTAAAGCTAAGGAATCATACTTTTCAATAAAAATAGGTTTGCATCAAAGTATCGAATTCTTTATTGAATGGTCATGTGAAACACATTTTAACATTGAATATCTAAAAATGCGGGACACAAATTATTTCTCGAAAAATATATGTTATAGAGGTAAGAGCATTCTCCCCTTGGTGTAAGTTTCATTTTGTAACGTTTCAGGGATATCAGTAAAAAAAATATATCAATGTCTTGGTTTGTAGCACTTAAACCCATCTTACACCAACACTGCATGCGTGCGAGTTCTTACTTGTATATTATCTGCGTCATCGATCTGTCAGGCCGTCATGAGTGGCAGTTTATACAGTCTTCAATTTATACAAAACGTGCGATCTGTTTCAAGTACAGTGTCATTAGTTTTTGTAGTATGTGGTAGTTCTGTGTGATGTAATGGAGTCGAGTTTTAAGTTAATGTTTGCTGCAATCCCTTCGAGAAATCAGGGCATTATAATTAGAGGAAACATTTAAGAAGTGTTATATCTTGGATGCTTAATGTATTTCCTGCTTTAAAGCAGGAACAAAATGTGTGTGCTATGTGTTGCAAAGCAATAAAAATATAATATGATGCTATTACGCAGAATCCTCAGAATGACTCTAGTAATGAAGAATACGTCGATTCTACAGCAAATGTAAGTTCATTAAATACAAGTCTTTTTGACCAAGGTGTGTTCCTTATTAAACAAAAAAGGCTGCAACAAGAGAAATATAAGAGACAGAAATTTGAAAATATTGAAAAAGATAAAGTCTTCGATATTAAAGACGTCGAGGAACCAGGTCCTTCATCAAGTCCTGATTCTGAAATTTTGTCTCAGTTGCAGGAAAATTTTCAAAATTCAGGTAAAAGTGAGAAAATCACCATTTTAACATTACTACCTAAACTCTGGAGCGTAAATAATATATAAAAAAGAGTTTCTTTCAGCTTTCCAATACATAATTCGGAAAGCCAAAGTCCTGGCAAAGGGAAAGGGAATTTTGTGTTCACCAAATCCGAAACCTGGAAAACCCTTGCTCGTGGCTGTTGCCGGTAAAGTTAAAGAATTCTGTTGCTCTGACGAGATAAGCAGAATGATGCCTGGTAAGAAATATTTGTTATGATTAAAGAATCAGGGAGTAAATCACATGAGCAAAAATGAATTACATGTAGCGTTTAAAAATTCTAACCCTGAAATGAAGGTAATATTCTCCAAATTTTCAGCTCTTAGACCAAGAAATTGTATTCTAGCTGGAGTTAGTGGAACTATATTGTCTGTGTTTGTGTCATCATCAGAATGTCAAACTTATGCCGGAAGCAATTTATTAAAGTTTCAGGTCTACGTGGATTTCTAGAAAATTTTTCTTTATACCTTCCAACTTATCAACATTTCTTGGCTACTATGGTGTGCAATCCTCCTCATATAAATTGCTTGTTCAGGAAATGTACAGCATGTCCTGAACCATTCAAAATAAGAGAGGGTTTAGAGAAATGTTTCGAATAAAACTTCAGTGAACCAATGACCTACAAGCATTGGATGACGACTGACCGATCAACACTTGAGACCATAATGAAACCCACAGACAAATTTTTCGATTGTCTCTTGGAGAAACTTGGTGATTTATTGACTCACTCATTTATATCATCTGAACAAAGTAAGTTTCTACGTGATATGAAATCATTTCTACAGCCATGCCTGCTTGTTGTGTTATGCGACTTCGCTGAAAACTATTATTTCGTAATCCAAGATGAAATTCAGTCATACCACTGAACTAATGTGCAGGCAACCATTCATACTTTCGTAATATATTATAACGAATCGTCATCCGATACAGCCTCTATTAAAAATCTGGTAATAAATTCGCATTGCCTGAGATATGACACTACAGCTGTACATCTGTTTCAAAAATATCTAATGGAGTAATTAAAACAAACATCTGTAATTCACCACAAAAATTATGTATTTCTCCGATGGATTCTCTACTCAGCATAAAAATAGGAAAATATTTCCTGAACCTCACATTACATGAAGAAGATTTTGGATTTCCAGCAGAATTGCATTATTTTTGCATATCACATGGCAAAAGAGCATGCATCGTTGTAGGTGGGACACTTAAAAGGTTTGCGGCTTGTGCTAGTTTGCAGAGACCATCCGATAAACAAATAACTACACCTAGGGAATTGTACGACTGGACAACGGATCATCTCCCAAACATTAATACCGTTTATGTGACTGAAAAAAGCTATGAAAAAATGCTTGCTCTTCGATTTGCAAAATCCACCGCAGTGTCTTGAATACAAGTTTCATACAGTCCTGCTATTTAGGATGGGTATTATACTTGCTAAGCAGTTTTAAAATGCAGCTGAAACAACGCAGCATCCTGTCTGGAAAGATGATCAGGCTATTTCATCTCAGCAATGAAAGGTAAGCATTTCTTACAGAACTTCAGGTTTAACAAAATCCATGTGACAATAATTTATTTGAGGTAATATTTTTAAAAATTCGAATTATGTACTGCATGTTAAATTACATAGCGACATTCAAGAATATGATCAAATATAATTAAATACAACGAATGTGTGGGACATAATTATCGCGACTTATACGGTTAGCTTACGCTTGCAGTGACATAATAATTTTTATCTTTGCAACCTATGATGATTCCAAGCTGAAACTTATCAGTTCATTATATCACTAATTGAGGCGTACTATATATTTTTTCCGTAGAATAGAAACCCCGCATTTTTAAATATGAATATATGAAAATTGTTTCACCATGCTTTTTAGTGTAATTTAATACATACAGAAAACAATATAAGCAATAAAAATTATCACATATTAAGAATGTATCATCCAATTTTTGTAAATTTATCTGGAGACGTTGTTGAGATATATAATTTTAATTGAAGCGACGTGCTTACAAAAATATGATTTTTCTTCATGTTTGAAACGCCACTGAGAGAAAACGAAAAGCACAGGACATATGAAACTCGGCAGTTTTAGTTAGCGCGGCAGGTAAAACAAACCCTCAAATTTTGAAAGAAATCTGAGTCGGTCGGGTTGAGCGCCTTGTTGATTTGATATGGAATGACCCTATAGTCAGTGGACAGCAAGCCAGCCAGTCTTGTGTAGCAGTGAAGCCAGCTTCGAGACCGGAGTTCGACTTGAGCGTGTCCGCAGTTGCATGAGCGTCCGAAGTCCTGAGTTCGAGTGCAGTGGACCGCAGTTGGGGGACCTGAGTTCGAAGTTCAGCTGATTGTCTCTGAAGGCCTGGGGTTCGAGTTACTGTGAACTCGAGTGACTGAGCTAGAAGAACTAGCCAAGGCAAACGAACTGTGAACTGAGAACTGACAGTTCTGATTTGTAATTAGTGCTTTGTGAACATTAGTTAAGATTAACAGTTAATTCTTGTTCTCAATAATCCAAGTAAATTGTCATTGTCGTCAGTGGAGTGCAATAACGAATAGTGTGTTGCTGTGTGGAGTGCATATCCCAGTGTTGACGGGAGTAGAATTAAATTATAGAAAGTAATTATTGTTGTGTTGAAATAAAAGGTTACAGTATTTTGGTGGACCAGAAAAGAAATAATTCAGATATCGCATCAACAAAATAAGAGATATTAGGATTAAAAAAAATACTGCGGTCACAATCTAACATACTATCTTCTGGCCTGAGGGCTGACGCGTTGTCCATTACACCATTGTCTCATGTTCATAATTCCATTCTAAAATAGATACAATAGTGCAGTGCAGTGGCGTGCTGTCTCATTATTTGCCGGAAATTTTTTTAGATTCTGTGAAGGCAAAATTTTGAAAACGGGGTTGATTAATTCTTAAAAGTTGGATTTCATGCAATCCCTAATAAGGTCCGAAACCATCGCATACCATTCCACATCTCTATTTCACTTTAATACTGGAATATGAGTATCAAATGTAAACAAATTTAACAACTGATAACTCAGATATTTCTCGTCGAAGATCCCGGGTTCCTTAGTGTATCAAATTGCTTGTCTACATGCACTCTATAACAGACAAATTTCTTATGTTGAATTTTGAAACACACTGTATAGGGCACACAATGAGCATGCCTAAGTGCAAGGCTGGGTCCAACCCTCGAAAATCCAAGCCTTCACCATCCAAGCACTACTAATTGCATTTCTTTCCTTCTAATAGGTACTGATGTGGTTGCTGGCGATGCTGTGTGGTATGGTACTGGGCAAACTCCTCATCCATGGTTACTTATGTGGTAAACTTCTGAGACTAAAGATGTTCCGTGATGACCAGGTAAAGACAGCTTTAAAATCTGGACGTATAATATAACAAATATTAACTTCGTCTAGTTATTTCATTTTTTTATTCATTTCTTAAATTACAGAGGCTATTATGAGATGGTGAAACGGTGGTTCGACGATAATAAATATATTTTTTAATGAGAGTGACAAAAGACAATGAAGTACTTCCTCTTTACCCCAGATATCACCAGGAATAAAAACCAAATATATTTTTAATGAGAAGTTTTCTGAAAAGTAATGAAAGATGACAAAGTAATACATCCTTGCTGCCTATCATAAATCTCACAAGATATGCTCGAAATCGGCCAAAGCGAACCTCTTCCGCGAGAAGCTCTTAGTGATTTTTGCATCAATAACAGATACTTTTATTATTATTATTATTATTATTATTATTATTATTATTATTATAATTATTATTATTATTATTGTTTTATTATTATTATTATTATTATTATCATTATTATTATTATTATTATTATTATTATTATTATTATTATTATTATTACTGTTGTTATAATTATTATTTTATAAAAACGAAACATATAATTATTTGATTTTATATACCTCAGTACGCGAATTATAAAAAGAAAGTATTTTGATGTCACAATAATCTATTTCGAAATGTTTTACACGTTTTGAACACACTATGTCTGAACGTCTCCTGAAGTCCTAAACTATTGATCGGATTTTATTCATATTCAGCATGTACGCCAAAGCGATAGCCATTCTACTAACAACAATAACGTATCATTAATAAACTTAATACGTACATTTATTATATAATATATGCATACGTGCATACGTGCATACATACATACATACATACATACATACATACATACACACACGCGCACACACACACACATACATACGTACACACACATAGATATAAAGGTCTACAGCAAACATCTTTCTTCGAAAAAAGAAAAAGGGGATTGTTATGGAATGGTAAACATTATCCCTCAAAAGTGTGAATGCCTTGTAAGGTCTATGCAGTGAAAATATGAAGCTGTTATTAAAGCCAAGGTCTACTCTACAAAATATTAAAGATCAGTGATGTATTTATTTTATTTACCAATTTATTTTTTCATTTTTTCCGTATGAATAAGAATGTGACAAAAAACTACAATATTTTGTGTTTACTTATATTTTAGACGTTAAATAATTGTTGATTTGATTCACTTTTACGTATTATGTAAATGAGTCTATCTGGAAAATTTTTGTTAAAGAAAATATTCAATTAGAATAATTTTGGTATGAAAATTTTACTGCTTTATTTATAAAATCCAAGTATATGTATATCAAAGTGAAATAGGCTACTGTATATCAACATCATTCAGATACAATATACAATATGTTTATTTACAAAACCTGACCTGAACCTTTTTCTCACATCACATACTTAAAATATAAATATGACGCTAAAAAAGCTACTATAAACTACAAAGCTATGGATTTGAACGTAATTGTACTTCTTTCTTATTTTAGACTTTTATGTTACTACTAGCCGTACCCGTGCGCTCCGCTGCACCCGTTAGAAATAAATATAAAGTAATTACATAATTAAAATAGGACATTTGATCCAGGGAACATTCGTGTTTGACAGAAGGATAAATCGTTTAATATGTTACTTAATTTAAATTATTTTTAAAATATTAAAATGCATTCATTTTGATCCAGAGACCACTCATTTGGTGCAATGACAATTCCTTTAACATGTTTCTTAATTGTTATTACCAATTATTTTTGGAAAAGCGAAAATTAACAGAAAAATTTTGGCTATAGATTTATTATTATGTTTATATTATATTATATTATGAAAAAGTGTGTTGATAACGGATGTACTCGAATTAGAAAGTTTTTAATTTGTTGTGGGAGCTCTTGAATCTCAGGAGGAACAACTTTTACAACAGCGCAACATAATCTGCTTGGCTCATTACCCAATTTTTTTGCATTGCATTTATTGCATATATATTTTATGTATTTTAACAAGATTCAATTGAGCATAGTTAAAATTTGAATTATAAAATAATGGATTGCTAAGCTAACGTACTATTACTGCATACTAAATCAATACACTCTCGTCGTTCGTTAATTCTCTGAGATAAAAATGAATATGTTCATAAACATTATTATAAGAAATACAGGAAATGAATATACAGAATAACCTATCAAGTTTTCTGTGCATAAGAAGCTATTTTAATCTTACCTGTCCTCAATTCACTCAGAAGTTACTGTAATAACATTATAGCATTATGTCCATCCAGAGAAACTACACTTTCCAATGATGAAATAATAATTAATTATACAAATCGGTTAATTTAGCTTCTGATATTACTTCATACAAACACAGAAACATTGTCTGTAGGCTATGTTTCATAGCTTTCGATTGTTGTGTCCAAGGCCCCTTATAGACGAAGTCATTTATTTTTTATTTCAATACACCGCCTTAGATGGCAGTTATTTTAATTTTAAAACTCATTTATCTCATTAAATATCAGTCCTATCAAAATTTTTCAGAGACCAAACTTATCGGATATCATTTTCAAAGAAACTTTTGCTATGTAACATATTTCACAAAAATCAATAATAAGCGAGATATTTAGATTTATTTAATTCAGGTCCCCTTATAACCCCCCCTTTAAATAACGTATTTTGAATGCTATATAGCCTATAATCTAAGTTACAACGAACTTAATTTATATTCCAATTTTCATCGAAATCGGTTCAGCCATTATCGCGTGAAAAGGTAACAAACATACAGACAGATAGACATACAAACAAAAATGTCAAAAAAGCGATTTTCGGTTTCAAGGTGGTTAATTATATATGTTAGGACCAATTATTTTTTGGAAAATCGAAAATTACCAGAAAAATTTCGGCTACAGATTTATTATTAGTATAGATACACGTAATGACATGAAACTAAAATATATACTCACTTCTATGGTGACAGGAGTGTCTGTTTTAATACAAGGAGCCATTGTTAAGATATTGTTATGGAAACAAGCCAAATACATACGAATTGCATTTCTCAAGATGTTGGTTTACGGCTCATTTGAACGAAACATATCTGTAAATTTCTCAGGACGAATGAATAGCAGCATTATTTGGGACAGATGACATATTGTAAAACATATTTTTGCCTTACTATAACTCAAAATAGTGAAGTATCATCATGCGTTTAACAAATTACCTACGCGTCTTTGAACGTGCTTCGTTAATTTTTCTATACAGAGTGAACCGTATGTAATGTCATTAATTTCAGGGAGTCATTCTATGAGATATTTCAAACAAAACTTTTAATGCAATTTTGCTGGTTTTTGCTTCCTTTTCGAGATAAAATTGATTTATATTAAATATTTCATAGCGTGTTTTGGGAAAGTCATTGATTTAATTCCCAATATGCTCAATAAATTCAAGAAATGTAATTCTTTGTTTCTACAAAGGAAATTTACAATGTAACATTTGTTCCGATCAAATTTCTGCACATTTAAAAGACAACTAAAATTCTTTCAATCATTTATTATCATAATACACTGCTATCTTAAATTGACTTTAGCATATGGGTATTAAATCAATGGCTTTTCAAAAACACGATATGAAATGTTTCATATAAAATAATTTTTTCCTCCAAAAGGAAGCAAAAACCATCAAAATTTATTAAACTTTTCTGTTCAAAATATCTCAAAGAATTATCTTATTTCCCTTCTCTTTCTGTTCTTCTTCTCTTCTTATTTTGGTTTATATTTTATCTTTTATCTACCTTTGTATTTTCTATTAATTTTATTTCTTATTTTATTTCATATATACTTTTTAAATTTTTATTTGTTTTGATTATTTATTTTATTTATTTTTGTTCTTTCTTTTTGTATCCTTTATTTGGCTACTTCTTACTGAAGTATTTCTTCCTTACCATTTTGTTCTTTTTAGTTTATTTTTAACATTACATTTTATTTTTTCCGCTCTTTCTTATTTAGTCTGTCTTATTCTCTCTTATATCTTAATTTTAATTATTTTCCTGTTCACTTCATTTCTTTTAATCTTAGATTTTTTATTTCTTTTAACTTCATTTACCATCACATCATCATATTTTCGTTGATACTTTTTCTTTTCCTTTGTCCTTCTTCCTTGCTTTTTTCTCTTTCTTTCTATCTTTTTTCGTTCTTTCCTTCTTCCTATTTTGATCACTTTTACACGTTCTTTCGTCTTTAAATAATTATATCCTAAACACCTGAAGGATTAATTATTTTTTATGTTTGTTACAGGGCTCTTGGATGACCATGTTCCTGACCGTAATTGTTTCATTGTACGTGTTCTCACATGCCTACAATTTATTGTTATGGCTTTGGTACGACAATCTTGGGTACCAAATCAACAGCCAAATGGGAGTTACCAACGCTAGGTAAGTACAATATTTTTAACAACAATAAATTTAAATATGGACTTTCTGACACATTAAACCACATTTTGCCAGATTTAATCCGAAAATTGCACAATTTACCACCAGGGGAGTCGTCAGCTTTCAAGCTGGAGGGGGAGAGCTTAAAATTTTATAGAGCTTGCAGGGAAAGAAGAAGACATAATAAACTAGAAACGTTTGTATTGATAAGGAAATATCGATATTTAATTAATTTTTATTTTATTAATAGAACAGAATGACGAATACAATACAATATGAAACGATGAAAAATTCACAATATGAAAGAGTTGCAAATAATTAATAATTATATTAATCATAGCCAGTCCAGTTTAACTGGTCCTCTCACATAGTGCTTCATAGCCATGGCTTGATCCTTTGTAGAGTGCTGAAAGAGCGCTGTACTCTATTGCTGGTGCATGGCTTGGCGAGCAGTATCAGCAGATACTTTTTCGTCGCCGGAAAGAATGGTTTAGTCTCCTTTAAGACTTGGAACTTGGAAGACGACAAGGTCTTGTAGTTCTTCACTACTCAATTTCTTGAACTTCCATATTTTGTACCAAAGTTCCAACTGTGTTTCTAGGGTCTCCAAATGGTAAAAGCTATAGATTAATTCATCGATTTTCATGAGTAACATGTGCGAAGGATGTAGATATGTCAATGCAAAGGCAGGTGTATTGTCAGTAGAAAACCATAATTCTAAAGAAGAAATAATAAAATCCAGGTACGGAATTATTAAAGATCTTCTCCAGAACTCTGAGGGGTTTCTTGCTGGATGGTTGCTACAGTGCTGCTACCTACCAACAATCCGTGGTGTATTCAGATACAGTCCTAGTTGCTCTGCGATTTGCTTACCTCCTTTTAACATTTCATCGGTGATTTTTTCTTCATCCTCGCGATGGTGTCTAACCATTTCCACAATGCGTCAAATGTGCTGCGAGGTTTTGACGATATCAAAGATCTTGGATTGGAGAGCATTCACTACTGGTTCTAACACTGCAGAGTACTTCGTGGTCAAAATGACAGCCATGATGAATGACGACTTTCAAGCCGCTGAATGCAACTGAAAGGTGTTTTTCTTGTGGCGGCATTTCCTTCAACGAAAAGCGTTTCTAACGCCTGCATTATTTGTACAAAGTGCTCCTTAAACACTCTGATGCACTTGTGTTTTTCAGACGATCTGGTCTCGCAGAGGCATGGGATGTTTCATATCAATTTCTTTTCAAGATCGACTCGCGGAAAAACGTAATAATGTATTTTATGGTTCCTTACAGTATTGCGGATTTCAGGTATTGTGTTCAAATCATTTACGATCAGATTTAGTTTGTGTGAAAAGCTATGAAAGAACAATGCGTTTTGATACTTTTCCCGCAGTATTGCTTGGACCCTACCTTCTTTGCCAGACATCGTAGAATAGTCATCATATGAGCCGTTGAGAGCAGAAGTGGTGTAAGTCAAAAATGGGTAATGAGGGTTAAAGTAAACATTCTGTAAAATACAGCGCAAAGTAACAATTAATATTCAATTTAATTAAACTACTAGTAGTCAGTGGATAACACGAAGGACATATTAATTGCTACTTTTCGCTGTATTTTACAGGATTTTTACTTTAAACCTCATTACCCAATTTTAATTTACACCACTTTTGCTCTGAACGGCTCATAAAAGCCCACGCATTTCTCGGGACCCAGGTCTTCGCTTGTGACAAAATCGTTAATGGCTTTCGCAATGGTTTTTGCATCAAGCGTTTTCAGTTCAACAAAGCCAACAATTCCTCTTTGATTTAATCGGCCTCCTTGTCGAAATCCCGCGATCCTATGGATAACTACTCTTTTTTCGAAAAGTCGGCTGTTTCATCTACTAGTAAGTTATACGCGCACGCTTCTTTCATCTCGTTGACAATGCTCTCCTTTATAGTAGTACACTGGTGTTCAAAGATACCTGACCCCTACTAATCGATAATTTGTTCGTGTAAGCGTGGCTTCTTTAGTTATTACTTCTAAGAATAGATGGCGAAAATAACAATTAATGTCGCCAGCAGTACATAAACATACCAGCATTATGAAATTCAAAATTTCATCCCCCTCTAATGATTGTAAGAAAACAGTAGATTTAGAGGAAAACCGCTGATACTATCAGTTATGAGAATAATTTATACTTAATCTAGATCAGCATTTTCCCAAATACTTTTGACCCGTCCCACTATTAGGGCCATCTACTGAGAACTAGCGGCACTATTTCAAACTTTGTCAATTTTTTATATCTTTGGTTATATCTGGTTAGAAATTCGTTTACACGATCAAAAAATTGGACGATAGATATCTTTGAACGACAGCGTACCACATAAAGAAGTTATTTTATTCTGAATCTGAATTGAGTGGTATGTGAAATTTTTCTTCCCATGTTCAACATATTTTTTCAATAATTCGTCTCCCGCATCTATTCGTAAACTGCATATCTTTCAGCACTCCCTCGTCATGAAACTTGGTCCGAAGCGGTAAATCGTGCGTACCAGAAAATTCACATATGAAATTATTTAAGCTATAACCTTTTTATTTTTTTCTTTGATTTTCTTAAAAAAACTGGTTAATTTGGATATCTACCGGCACGTCCTATAGGAACAATCTTGCACCTTCAACAGCAATATTATGCCACTATGTTTGTACGTCCCTCACAAACCTCATGCACATATTTATATTTCGTGAAAGGTCTTATTATTAAAGAGCCCAGAACCTCTCTAAACGCACTTTGATTTGATTGAAATAAGATACAGTACTTTCAAAATGCTTCCTTTAAATGCTTCATCTTAGTTGTGCAAAATTGGTGCCAAATATTAAATTTATTAATGATTCTTCAGTTATATATTGTGAAAATTTCGATGTTAATATAAGTGAAACATCTGAAAATGTGACTGTGTGCGAAGCTTTAAAAGATTTTGCAGATAGTAATAATAAAATAGACATATATTACAACAAAAAGACGTAATTATTAATGAATTAAGAGAAAAAAAATGATATTTTACGTAAGCATAATGACTTACTATCTTCAGTTCACTGTAAGAATGGTGAGGCCTACAAGATTACAACTGTTAATGAAGTTCCGTCTGCTCGGAGTCAAGAAATGTTAATCAACTCTGAAAACACATCTAAGAATAAATCTGCGAAGTATATTAAGAAGACTACGAGTGATAGTGCTGCAACGTCTAAGTATGAAAATAATATTGATCAGGAGAATGTTGTTCAAAAAGTGACTGAGCGGCAACAACAACATGTATTACCCCATTCTAATCAGTCAAAAGTAGCAAGTGAACTTTGGACTGATGTTGTGAAACGTAAACATAGGAATCATCATACGTTAGTAGGAAAGAGAGTGAGTACTGATTCAAATGCTTTGAAATTAACGGGTGTGCCTAAAACTGTAGCACTTCATGTATATAGACTTGCACCCAGTACAACAACTGAAGATTTAGTGAACTTTCTTAAAGATGATATACCTGTAATCTCTTGTGAGAAATTGAATTCCCGTCATCCCGATCAGTATTCCTCCTTTAAGATTGAAATTTCTGAGATTCATCTTGAAACTGCTCTTAACCTGGAAATATGGCCTGATAATGCTTGTGTAAGACTTTTTTTCAACCACGTCAAAGGATTCTAAACGGGTAGTGATTGATGCAAATTTGACGGTTTCTAACAGCAATGATTGTGATAGTTGTTTGAAAGTATTTTATTGGAATGTCCAAGGCTTACTAAATAAGTGAGATGAAATTGACTCTTTAATAGATATGTATAATATGGATTTAATATGTGTGACTGAGCATTGGATTGGTGTGAATGAATTTCAAAATGTATATATTCCAGGATTTTGTTTAGCAAATTCATATTGCAGATCTGTACTAAAACGGGGTGGTGTGGCTATTTTTACAAGACATGATATTAGATTTAAACCACTTGAAATGTGTAGTAAGTTTTCAGTGGAATCTGTCTGTGAAATTACTGGAGTGTTGGTTGAAAACTGTAATACTATCGTGTTAGTTGTCTATAGGTCACCCAATTACAACAATTTTAATGTTTTTTTTTTTTTTTAGATATTTTATACAAGGTATTAGTATTAATTTTTAATATGAAAGATAAATATTCTATCATTTTATGTGCTGATTTTAATGTTAATTTTTTAGAAAATAATGCCAGTCAGTATAAAACATAAATTGTGCAATACGTTAACTAGCTTTGGTCTTAGAACTGTTGTTGATGAAATAACTAGACCAAATCAAATTGGGTTAGGTACTTGCATGATAATATAGCAACGTCAATTCATGAGGATAGGATTTCTGCATCTGTTGTTGACACTGTTCGATCTGATCATGATGCTACTTTACTTAGAGCGAAGGTTGATCAGACTAATAATGAAAAGAGTAATTACGTATCTAGTACTCCTTACAGGTTCATTAGCAACTGGGGTAAGCTGTATTTTACTTTTTTATTGTCTCTAATTAATTGGCTTCCTCTTTATACTTTAGCTAGTATTGATGATATGTTTTCAGGTTTTATCAATTTGTTTATTAATGCACTAGATAATTCTCTACCTTTCAAATTTCGTACTAACAAAGTTGTTGTAAGTAAACCCTGGTATAA